>NW_010973023.1:3893538-3956065 GCF_000737465.1 Haliaeetus leucocephalus | reverse complement strand
TTAAAAAAAAAAAAAATCTGTTCAGCGAGAAAGCAGCATTACTCACAGCTAAGCTTGTGTCCCAGTAACTTAAGAGGGTGGCTCAGGTTCAGGAACACATTCGGAAGAGCCCTAAAGAATGTGGGCTTTTGAGCTAAAAAAGCAAAGCAAAAAACTAAAAATAATAAAAGCATTTGTTTCCATGGTGATTTTTTGGGGGGGGGGGAAGAGCAATCAAGTCGCAATAAGCAGAGTGACATTGAAGATTTATTGGTTTACTTCTGCATACTGCTGGAGCCAAGCACCTCGCGCGGCATCAAGCACGTCCGAGGTGTCAATCCTGACGCGGCGCCCAGCAGCGGGAAGATCGCTCTTTTCATTCTTGTCAGAGCACGCCGCGACGGGGGCATCTGACAGTTACTGAGAGGGACGACGGGGAAGACGAGGAGCGGAGAGCAGGGGAAAGCAAGCAGCGTGCCCGGAGAGCCTCGGGCTGCGCAGCAGTGGCGGGGAAGGATTTGCGGAGCCGTCACCTGACCGGCACCCACGAAAAGGCGAGCAGGAGATGCTTCAGAAAGCCGAAGACTCGCCGATCACTGCTGATCCACCCCGGGAAGATGCCTTTATGATAAACATTCACGACAACTTGCGACCAAAGTGCTGTTACAACACTAATTGTCCATGAAAGCTGACCTGCAGCAAAGAAGCAGAGTTCAGTTTCGATAGGCCTGGCTCAAGAGTACGAACATGATTGGGGATGACAGGAGACATCCACGCATCAAAAATCTCTGAGAACGGCTGACGTGACTTTGCACGCTGTAAAAAAGCAGTGGAAATCCTCGACTCCTGGCTCTTTGTCAGGAAGGCAGAAAGGACCGGGGGGTGGCATTTTAAGAGTATCTTTCCAAACTAGCATAAGCTTTGCACAGCCTCGAAAAGCATGGATGGATGTCTTTTTCCTCCGTGTCGTTCTTATTATTATTATTATGTCTTTAACCAAGCATAAATCCCACACAGTTAATGATGGAAGATCGCATTTTCTCAGCCAAAGTGATGTTCCTCCTTAAATTTCAAGGTATTTTCTGATTTTGATTCAACTGAACAGTTTTCTCCCCATTTTGTTTTAACTCAGCAAGTGCCAGGACTTGCAACTTTCTGGTGTAAACCCCTTGCAGAAATGCTGGAAGTGTGTCAAGGCAAGCGGGAAGCATTTTTACTCTTACTCTCTGCTGCGAATATTTGTTTCAAGTACATTTTATAACATAAAAGGATTATTAAAAAAAAGTAAGGAAAACAACAGTACAGATAAGGTCATGCATTTGAGAAGGACTAAATATCTATTTTTTTTAAGTATGAAAATAACTACATAGAAAGAAAATAAAAGAAAAACTAAATTTTTAATCATGAGCAACAGAGTGATTTACTATTGCCATGATGTTTCAGATTTTTGAATGCTTCGTTTGAAAGGAAAGCTTCAGCTTTATTACATTTTGTAATTTACTATTACTGCAGCAGTTCAGGATTTTTTTTTAAGCTAATAATGTACATGAGGCACCTTTCTACCATTGCAATTTAAAATTACATTTTGTGATATTAAATGACCTTTCTTATTATCTTATTAAAAATAGTGTAGCCCAAAACCAATATTTTAATTGATAAATTTTAGCGGTTCAACTTTTGAAAGTTTAGGAAGAGAACGAAGGGCAAGGAACAAAATCAATCCTGAATCCTATCTGAAAACCATAATTTTCGATCAAACAAACAGTTAATCTTGTTTAACTTTTGAAATGGTTCAATATTTAGATTGACCTAAATATAAAGTTTAAAATTAAATTGATTAAAAAATGAACCAGTTTAATTATTCAAAAGATTTCAAAGTTACCCATGTTAAATATTGAATAGATTGAAAACATTAAGCTACAATGCCAAAAAAAAATTAGAAATGTGACCCAAGAATAACATAAAAACACGTATGGAGAAGCTCAATAGGTGAGAGGGGTTGGGGGTTTTTGCTTGTTTGTTTTCATTTTATTTTTAAAAGAAAAGGAATAATGCACAATAGACTACTGAAATTTTGTAGAGATGGCAGGACAATAAAATACATAGGACAGTAAAGGACCATTAGAACATTTAGCAGAGGAAACCAAATCGAATGGCTTATTTTCCGAGATAGCACAAGATTATAAGCTAACACCATATCACCCAGTTGGTTGCTTGCCCATCCCCCCACACCCCCAAATTTCTCCAATCTGGGTATTTCTTAAATACTTCCCTCTTTAAAACACAGACACTCACACCCTCACATAAGACATCCCCCATAAGACAGCCTTAGGCATCAGCATTAAACACACATCTGGGTGGATCAGTAGGCAGGATGAAGCAGGTCATTCATGTTATATATTTATTTCTTTATTTAGAAGGCAGATGACACACGTCATTCAGATACAGTGGGGTTACCAATAAGAGAAGGCTAGTTGTAAATCATATTTATATTTATCCATATTCCTTTTCAAAGGAAAAGGAAGTTTCATGTTGTGCCATACATTTAAGATTTATTTTTTTAAAGCTTGTAAGTCTACTGTGTTATGGTGTAAGGCTACCATGTCATTTGTACAGCACCTAATGCAGAGGTTTGAACTGAACTTGGTACGTTGGTATTGCTACAATTAAAATGCTGTATCACTAATAATTTACTAACATATATAGAATACTAAAATAGTTTTATATCCCTATACATATGGGCAAAAAGCCTAAAGACCTCTACTACAACCACTGTAACGCATTCTTGATTTTTAAAAAGCTGCTCAACTTCGAACAACAATTATTATTATTGAAAAGCAAGAACCTTGACACACACAGTTTAAAACAGAAACTTCTTTTAACTATGCAACCTTAATAGACTAAACACAAAATATTCTACAGCGACACAGAAAGACTCAAATACTTTTTCCTACTTCTTCCCCATATTAACAACATTCTTCAGCATTCATTTAGCTTAGCATTTTTTTCCAGAATTGATATAATATTTGATAGCATATACCATTGTTTTCAAAGAGCATTTTATACAAGAAGTAGTAAGAGAAATATAACTTCTGCTTGGCACTTCCGCTACAAGTTAAAAAGATCTACCTGCAATCAATGCTGAGCGTACACACCATTAACAGAGAAAGCAAAGAAACAGTTTACAAGAATATGCATTCAAGAAGAAAAAAACAGAAGGGGAAAAAAAACCAAACAAGCAAGCAATAAGTGGGACATCAAAAACAGAGCGTGATCATGAAAAATAATTAGCCCACACCAACTAAAATGAAGGTGCTAAGCTTGCTGCATCTCAGAAATCAGACATGAGATGGAAATATAAAAATGAAGCCACCCCTTTCTAAAGCTCCCTTTTAAATAGAGGGAAAAAAGAAGAGCATTTCTAAGTGTCAGAATAGGCTGGGGGTAATTAATTTGCTAAACTGCTTAGTTTAAAACAGAGATGGGAAAATTGGCCATTTTTATATTAATTTATAATATAAATACACACAGGTACATACACAGGCACTGCACAACATTCAAACTAGTAGAGCCATTACATAGAGACAACGGTGAAAATACTTAGAAGCGCATACAGGCCCTGCTTCCTAAAACCTGGACATGCCTTATTAACGGTGACAGAATGGTGCTTTATACCAGGGAGTTCAAGCCTATAGTTACTGTGCACCAGGCACCAGGATTTTAAAGACAGCATGTTACAAAGCAAACACAAGTCTTGCTTTTGTTATTGGCACAAGCCTGAAACCAACTCAACTGTTTCTCAGCGCCTCTGCTAATACAGCCATATTCTCAAATCCGGAACCTGAGCTCCCAAAGGCAGCACCTGCAGTAAGGCTGGCGTTTCACGGGGTACTTAGGTGCTGCGCTGCCCCTTCCCCACATGCTCTCCACCTTCCCTGCATCCCAAAAGCTGCTCACGTGGCCAGCCAGTCACCAGGATTAGCCCACTGATCTACCCACAGGCTAATTTCCTTTTAGCCTAAAAACTAATGCCCAGCTCCTCCAGCTTACCTTGCAGCTTTGAGTCCCATTTGACAAGAAGAGGCCAGGGATGTGACCGTGTGGCTAGGATAGTACCAAGATTTGGCAACCGCACAATCTCAGATCAGCTTTAGTTTCACAGCCCTTTAAAGACTGTGGTCATAACAGGTCTCTGCTTTAGAAGATGCAGGTTTTGTTTTATGCTAGTTCCATCCCACATCTGATCTTTGTGAGGTTCTAGGTCATTAGTTACACTACAAATAATAGCTTTAAAAGGAAGACAATGCCCAGAACCTGCCTGCAAACTGAAATCCAAAGATTTGAAGTCCAAACAATCCAAAGAAATGACAGAAATGCCTGATGTTTTATTTGGAGCCAGGCTGTTACCTCCCACGGGTGTTCATTCCTGCTACTCATTTCTCTTCTGTTGTCTAAAAGACATTAGCCTGTTTTTCCTGCTTTTTGTGATACTCCTACATTGGCACTACTGTATCAGCAAGACCACACTATGCAGCTCCGATACTCTTCACACCTGCCATTTTCAACAACCACTATACAGAAAGTACCAGAAGTCTAGTTTTAAAGTATCCTTAATTACAAAGTGGTTACAAATGTGTAATATCATCGTTTATTCATGGGGATACAGCCTTTCAAATCTATGATATCCATTGATAATTCTAATAAATGCTCAGTCCATAAATATTTAATGGCCACTTGTGGGTGTTTTATGTTGCTGTCTTCAAAGTTGACCTATTCTCAGGTTTATTAATTGGAACGGGTCTATTTTATCCTAAATAAGATACGTAATTTTAGAATATTCAAGTAATGCATAGAGGAAATCAGGTAATTCTGTCTCACACAAACAAGGAAAACACATCTTTCACAGAAAGAGCACAAATCAAGTTAATGAGGGACCGTTTATTTTGTATGATTTCTCAGGGTTTTCAAACAGAAGGCTGGTTGACAGATGCCTCCATTCTTAAACAAGCCAATAGCAGTTTAATTGTAACTCCATGGTTGTTACCATTCCTGTGTGCCTGTCCTTCCTTTTAGCGTGGGTTTTACCTGGCTGGCTTGAAGTTAAACCCACCGGTGAATCTAAATCCCTCCTGTCCATAAGGCCACTTACCACTACAGTGAATGCAACTGAAGTGTCTTGCCAAGACATAAGATCTTGAAAAAAGAATATAAATTTGAAATACAAAGCACAGCTGAGGATTATGACATGACCTATAGAAGAAAAAACCCTATATTTTCTGTAGTGGACCACTCCCTGTCTGGTCTTTACAGTCTCACCAACCATGACAACACTACCACATTCCTTATTATACCAGCAGCAGCTTACACTTCCAGCCCAAAGATCCAGCCGTGCTGTGGTGCTGCAACCCCAGCACCCCAGTGGACTAAGCCTGTTTACTAAACCTGAAGGCATATATTGTCTCTGCAAGGCCTTCAGCTGAAGGTTTTTGACATATAAATCCTCATACATCCACTGTTACAACAACAGAAACAGAAATATTGACTGTGCCAACAAAAAATGCTATGGAGAATACTCACAAAAATTGACCATTTGCCATTAGAACCTATTATTCTGTAATGACATATGACATACATACTGTGCAACTATAAACCAGAAAGGGCATTAAGTGACATTATTAAGGTTGTAAAGTCAGGCACCTAGTGCTTAGGAAACTCCAAAAGTAAGATTGCATTTGAAATCACAACCCATTGCACTGCCCATATGCATCTTACTCTGTAGCTACAAAACTTCCAGTATGTTTCAGACTTATTTTCAGTTTTAATGAGGAATCCAATTATTTCAGCTTGAAAATATTCAAAAGTAAGTCTGTGTAAAACAGATACCCACATTTCAATTTAAGGCAGGTATGAAAACCCAGAAAATTTAATTCCAAATTAAATAAAATGAAAGAAGAATCTTTTAATAGGAAGTGTCAAGGCAGTTAAAACCAGGCAGGCCAGGTATGTTTAACTATAACACACACTTTACCACATTATATATACATACTAGATGATAAAGAATAGTGGCAACATCTATCAAAAGAGAAAGGAACAATTTCTACAGCTACAAGGCTGCAATCTAAAAATTCAGTCTACTATATTCCACCCTTTCTTAGAACATAAATTCTGTGAGGAAGGAACTTGCCCAGCTATATATTAGTAAAAGCAACCAGAACAATAATCTTTGATTTCAAGGCCTCGAAACACTTCTTTTATACATATATTCCACAGCATTAAAATACTGTGTCATTCTAGTTTAGTATTTTCATTTCTTTCATTTGAGGCACGTATTGGTTTCACCCAGAATTAGCTCTCAATTTCACATGAAGCCTTGTAAACCTTCACATTCCTGCTACATTGAATGTTAAGAAGATGGAGTTTCTCCTAGAGCTTCATTAATGAGTGGATGCCCTTAGCATGCACACTAAAAGTAGTATCAGACCACAAGGCAGTCTTTCTTAATGAAACCACTGTACCAGACACCATTATCATGTGCAAAATGGACAAGACAGTTGGCATTTTGCGCTATGCTGTGTTATCATCATTCCTCTATGGAATTTCGTGATTAAAAAGTGGTACGGCTGAACAGCTAGCCTACGTTTGCAACACTGTCGTCTTCTTTGGCAACAACTGGAATTACCTATCTGTGAGCAGTACATTAATATCTCCAATAATATAGGGGTTCTCCACCAGTCTTAGCTATCGGAGCTTAGGTACACAAGAGCCAATCACTAGTGTGCTTTGGCAGCTGTCCAGGACACTAATTTGTAAAGGGTTTTAACCTGTTACAGGGGCACAAGTTAATCTTGGAGCCTAATTTGTGCATCTTAAATGCAAACTCCTCATGGCAGAGGCTGTGTCTTCTACCTTTGTGAATAGTTTCTATAACACAGGTGCAGCCACAGCAAACAGAACTGATAATCTAAAGCACTAAGATACAAACAGATCATCAGCTGAGTCAATACAACTATTAGGAGCTCAGACCTTCCAAGTCACCTTTGTTAAAGCTAAACTAATTTAATAAACTTATACAAAGTCTTCCCTCATTCATATCTACATTCTACATGACAAAAATATATGCTATTATCATTAATCCATTCACTTAGATTTAGTCAGTGATGGAGGAATATTCATAATAATCACAAATGCAGACATATTTGATATAGAAGTACATTTGCTTATTGGAGGCCAGAAGACTGCGTTACCAATAATTTTTAACCTATCTAGGTAATCCTGAAAGCTGAAAATTCCTTTAAAAAGCTGTTTTAACACTAAACAGAGATCTTAAACGCAAGGTATGCTCCATAGGCATAAGCAGTGTTTAGTTTTCCTCATAAATCAAATGGAAAATAAAACAATTTAGTCTTTCACTCCTTCTCACCCATAGTGAATATTCTAAAAAGAGAGGAAAGCCTCAAATCACCAAAGTGAACTGGGCCATTGCCATGCTGGCAACTAATTAATTCAAGACTGAGACATCTCTACCGAAAGGCAGGACTATCTTTATACTGGAGTATTAAACTTCATGATGTTTGTTAACTTCATCAAAAGCTTTAAAAGCAACACCAGATCTTCCTTTCCCCTCTTTACTTATATTAATACTAACAAAACATTTTAAATGTTAATATTCTTTCAGAGACCCACATTTCAGGTAGCTTGTAGGCAATGTGGCAGATGAAAAAAACGCAAGACATCCAACAGCACTATTTAGCACATGGTTTTCACTCTCTGAACTTTGTGACTTCTTTGATTTTCTTTCCTCATTATGGTCACATTCTCCTAAGCTGATATATTCTGTATGCAGTACAGTAATTCTCCTTTTATATACAACACTGAAAACCTTGGAATTAAGCCATTTTCATTTGTGCAAGAGATGCAGAGGCAGCCGCTGTCTTTAAGGTATATTTTCTCTTGGACAGTGGAAGTCTTTGAAAACAGAAAATGAAATGTAAAAGACTTCTAGTAAACATTTAACTTCTCTATAATGATATAAAAAAGCAATACTTGCAATATTCTTGTCTTTTGAAAGTTAAATGATGAGGCCCATTACAGCTACTCAGAAACATGCACTCTCAAGGAGGTAAGTTCCTAGGCAAGAGAATGAAGCGAGTCTCTGTGTTTAGCCAGAACCATATTGGATTTAGTGGACATAAATAAACTAAAGTCAGAATGAAATAAAATGTGTACACTAAATGTATTCTTTTTTGTTTTCATCTTTTTAGGAATTGGCAACCATGTTGAAAAGGAAGGACAGAGAAGGTAATTTCTCAAAAGTCTCCTTGCAAACCCACTAGATAGGCAGAACTTATTTTACAAGTCACCTAAGCAAAGCATCACTCTGATTAGACAATGTTGCTGTTAACAGGTGATGCCTGTCAGAAAAATCACATATGCTGATGGACCTTGCAAGGCTGCTTATGCTTCACTCTTCCTGGAATGCAGAAAGAAAATACAGGAGACAGCACTACCTTCCAACCGCTAATTTTTGTGGAACCAAAAAGAGATGTCAGTTCAGTTAATTGTGCAGAAGAGTCTGTCTTCCTTCTCCCTTCTGCCCATGAATAACAGAGTAGTTAACAATATTGACATTTAAACCATCATCATTGGGCATCTGAATTAACACCTCACAGAGATGAGCAGACAAGTTCACACCTTTCAAATCTACTGTGCTAAAGGCACTTCTGTAGACATCCCTGTATCAGTTACACTTGGTTAATACTTCTGAGGCACCATAAAAGCTAACAATTTATTTTTTCCTTAATAAAAGCTGTGACAGAGAAGAACAAGAAAGCAGCTGAGAAAGTATACTGTAGTATTATGTACCAATATTGTTCAAGTTCAAATTAGCACAAAATCCAGTCCTTCCACCACAGGAAAACTTTTTTTTTGTCCCTTTTTATGAGTTTTTCTCTGGGGTTTCTATCAGTTGTTGCTCTATATGACCATGGACAAGCAGTTACTTTTCAAATAGCAATCACTCTAAGCAGCACTTTATACAACAGCTAACCAAGAATTTGGAAGCTGGGGAGCAAATTTCTTCCAGCAGCTGCTTCCTCCATGCATTTATCAGACCTCACCCAAACATTCAAGGAGCTATTACATGGTTGTACGGTGCTTAGCTAACAATTCCACCTTTTAAGTACATCCTTATATTAATAATTAGAAACAGCATATATATTGGATGGCAGTAAACATTGTGGTCATCAGAATGCAAACACTTAAGCAATTCTGGGTAGGTCTGCATGGCATAACACAATGTTTTGCGTTCAGTCAATTTGCAAATCCAGAGCAAGGTTTGTTGCTAGAAGCAGTGTAAGTACATTATACAGGTGTTCTAACTAGGGAAATTAGCTATACAGAGGAGCAAGGTATATTAGGCATGATGGAGCATCAAGGAACGGAGCTAGCTCAGGTTTCCCCACACAGCACTCTATTGCATGATATGAACACAACCTAAAAGAAATGAATGAGCAAGGCATATAGTGCTGAACTTATGCAATTTAAATCAAAGACTTTTTGGGGCACCTTTTTTGTTCTTTGGGGAGCAACAAGTTTTCCTAAAGACTTTTAATCAACCTCAGGATGAGTACCTAAACCCATCCTGTAAAGAAAACAGGTTTGCACGTTACAGCCAAGTTTTCCAAACCTGTGAGGGTTACCTGGCTACAGCAATCCCATCCCTTCCTCCTGACAGCACTGTCTGTACCACAACACTCTTAGGTTTCCGTGGCATTTTAGATTTTAAACTATGCTAGGATAGCTAGCTCTTCTTCCTCTCTCTCTCTCTCAATTAATTCTGACTCTTCACCTGTTTTCCATTTCATATTCCCAGAGACAAACTGTAAAAAAATTAGCTCTTATTTGTACCTAATAACATTCTCAGCTGAGGAGCTTATATTGGAGTCATATTTGCTTGAGAGATACTGAATCCCCTTGAGACTGTCTGCTACAGATACTATCCCTTTTAATTTCCAATTCTTTTTATCACAAACCTTTCTCTATGCTACGGGACTGTGGAGATTACACAATAGGTGCTCTAAAGAGAAATGCTCCAAGATTCTTAAATCTCCATCTCCATCTCAAATTGCTACTTAAAAGGCAGTCAGCTTTGAAGAGTTTTGTAACAGTGAAGGTCTCAGTGAAGCAAGTATTTCCAGTTTGAGTTACCTAGCCCTTTAAATTCTGTGTACCATCCATTTATACGCATAATGCTGACTGAGAACTATACTCTCTGCTCCTATCATTTTTTTCTCCGCAGTCTTAAGTGGGGTCATCTCCCTTATCACCAGGGAATCAATGCCAGGTTACTGTGCCATCAATTTAATTGAGGGGAGGGCTGCTTAAAGCATCTCACATTTCCCATTGAACGTAATGGGATTCTGCCTCCTCCTGACCTGTGGTGGTGAAGGGACCTTCCCCAGGTGAAGGCCTGACCCGCAGCCCAGCCACCCCCACCCCAAACCCCACCACCCCCGACTCCCAAACACTGGGGGTCTCCGTTAATCCTCCCTGTCAAAGGCAGCTAGGGAGGCAGAGGGGCTTCCAAGATAAACATTGCCTCCCCCATTCAGACGTTTAAATAGCATTTGGTAATTTCACCAGGCACATACTCTCTAGAGCATTACACGCATTTAAGAAAAGCTACAATGGGGGAAAAGGAAGGAAAGAGCACCTAGCTTTCTAGAGACAACAAATGTGAATAGTCACCAGTGGTGTTTTTTGGTTGGTTGGGTTTTTAAACACATGGTAAAGAGACATCTTTCCAAAGGTGTCACTCAGCAATCCTGACGACTGCCATCCTCAATGTCATTTTGGAAGCAGGTTAGGACTTCTCCAGGAGAGAGGAGGAGAGGAGGACAGAGCTTTCCTACCACCGTCCCTCGCTGGGTGCCAAGGTTTTGGAAACTGCAGATGAAGCTGCATATTGCTGCAGTCTCCTTTGTGGCAGCAGTAGAAACCAATAAGCACTTCTGAAGAAAAAGTGAGAGCATCAGAATATCATGGGTTTATTTGCATTGCTAGGATTCTCTGGAATGTTGGGGGTTTGTGCTCCTTTTTCCTTTTTTTTTTTTTTCTCC
Source organism: Haliaeetus leucocephalus (assembly GCF_000737465.1). NCBI lineage: Eukaryota > Metazoa > Chordata > Aves > Accipitriformes > Accipitridae > Haliaeetus > Haliaeetus leucocephalus. The sequence goes on along the minus strand of NW_010973023.1, from coordinate 3,944,969 downwards.
TTGCTTTCAATATATGCAACTGATATTAGCAAGAAGTACAATCGTTTTCATCACCCTGTGCAATGACATATAGATAGTGTGTATATATGTATTGCATGAAGACGACACACCCTCCCACCCAAGATAGCAAAAATATAAGCAACTACAGGAAGAACAAGATTATTATTCTAGTATGGAAACAGATATTTGCAAAGAAAACACACAAAGAAAGATCTATATGGTATTTTTGATACCTAATATGACTAAAATAACTTCTATCAAGACCAATCTTCTCTATTCAGTGACAAAACACTAGCTAAATTCAAAAAGCACACTTCAAAACATTGCCTGGTAGCCCCTGAGAATTGAACACAGATAATCTTTCTTTCAGGTGCAGCACATTATCCGATCAACACAACACAAACTGATTTCCGTAAGAAATTCTAGCCCCATCATGCAACCTTCGTGTTAATTTAAAAAATAGTCCTTGATTTTGAAATAAAGTTGAGAGTGTAGTGTCAGAACAAAGTGAAAGAGGTATCATTAGCCTTCAAATGTGACAAATAAGAAAGACACAAACAAGTGTCAGGATAATTAAAAAGGCATTGTTCACTTTTTAGAAGAAAAAAAAATGAATTGCACAAGAAATATTAAGCTAACAAAGAAAGAGCAAATATGAGTAGAAAAAATGACAGTTATCTGCAAAATTCATAAATGTGTCTTTTGTATAACCGTAATGATCATATTTTATGCTGTCATTTTACATTTAATTGCTCACCCTGGTACTTTACTTCATAGAAGCCATCAGTACCCCACAGAGCCAGATGCTGAATTGCAAAAAAACATACTGTGACCACAGACTTATAGGAAAGTAACTTTGCTGAGCTGTGGTGTATGACAAGTTAATTTTTGCAATTATACTTTTTCCAAGAATAAATGAAACTGCAGGTCATTACTATTCTATATCATTAAAAAGAGGCAGAAAATGTTCTTGATCATAAAGACCTCAAACTCATTTTATCATTACTTTGACATATGAAAGCAACTTTTCAAGCTGCTTTTCCTCAATGTGACTTAATGAAATAAGCACCACCTCAGCTGAAATATGTAAACATCTTGATACATTAAGAAGCACATAACTAGAGAATATTGTTATTATTACACAATGCTAACCCATCATATGTCTAGCAGGAAAGAAAAGTCGTATCGGCTATGCTTACCCACAGCTGTTAGCTCTGCTGTATTACACTACATGTAAAAGTACTGAAGAGATATGGTTGCTCAGTTGTCATGCAGACCGAAGTCATCCCCTGTTCATTTATCTTCCTACGAGACGTTAAATGTTAGAAATGTTTTTAAAAAGAATTAAGCACGAGCAATATCCATCACTGTCAAATTGTCTGTGCAATCAAACAGCATGAGAGCAGATATCATTATGAAACATGTAATGTCTGTTTTCTGTATCTGTGCTTATGCCATCTGAAGAAAGACTTACTAAGAACTCAAAAGTTGGGCGGTTCTTTGAATTTCAAAATATTTACTGTACATGGAGAACTCAGAACTTTCCAGAGCATTCTTTCTCATAAAATGCCTTTTCATTTTCTGCACAATTGCTTTACCTTCCCATCACCAAGACAAACTATAACACTCCAGTGAGGAGAAGAAAAGATTCTGCTTTCCAGATGAAGAACATATTTATTAAGACAAAAGAACGAGAGGAAAATGTTCCAAGTGTCTTTGCATCTGTTTGCAATAAATGTCAAGAACCTTTTAAAAATTGACTACAGAGCTGACAAAAGACATCAGGTTGACAGCCAAAGAGCTGGAAATCCCCAGTTCACCCACTGAACAAGTGAATACAGTGACCCCCAAGCCAAAAAAACCCCAATTTTTCAGAATCTTCTCTGCCAACCCATCCAATCCTTAATAGTATTGAGTGAGCCAAATATATCCTTTGTTAGCACATCCTTTAGTATATCTCCTAAATTAAGGGTGATTAGTTACTCCAGTTTTCTGAGAATGAGAGAGCAGGGACCAGTAGACAGGTAATGGAAGAAACTGTCCAATAAATCCTTTGACTGAGATTTTCAAATTCATGGAACCAGCCAGAGACAAAAATCAAACTGATTTCTTAAAACAGGCTGCATGTCTCCACTCTTGTCCAAGTCCTAGTGCTTTCCTTCTGAACAAGAACCTTAACTATTCTGAAATTATTTATAAATGTTATAGCTTGATAAATAGGAACACCTCTCCCCCACTCTCCATTTTATCTCCTTGCGTGGCATCCGCGGCTCCCTGTGCATGAGATTCTCTCTATTCATATACAGGTTCTGCAACAGCAGTTTCACAGTGTTTTCATAAACACACAATGAGCCTTTAAACACACTTGCTATCAAAAAAGGATACCACAAACATGGGACATAGTTGTTTTTTCTCTTACTTCGGATACTAAGACTTTATTGCTTCAAGGAGGTCTTTTTGTCAGGAAGAAGAAATTAGAATTATAGAGAAAAAATGTGTAGTTTGAACTGCATACCATTGCATACAAGTCTTCTATAGAAATGAAACACTATCCAATTAATTCTGTGCAGCTACAAAGTAGGAGGAGGTTGTCCATAGGCAGACAGGGAACCAAACAGCTTTTAAAATCTCCAGCGCCACAATTTTAATCTCGATGCATCCTATTTGCAAACAAATCATTGCTAAGGACATAAAACGTTACATTGTGAATAAAAGAATAATATTAAAATATAATCAAAGTACTTAGTAAAGAATATACGTCTCGCCCTGCACTACCAATTACTTTGCTGAAAATTTATATATGCAGCATAGAACTTCTTTTCCCAAATTTTTTTTTGTTCAACAGTGTTTTAAAGTCATGCCTATTTACAGGACAAGGAATAATAAGCTTTCCTTTCCCACAAGTAGAAAAAAAAAATCAGAAAACAGGCACTCAGCTATTTTTAATCTAACAATCTTTATCAGAATTCCTCTTACAATCAACTTGAGACATTGCAATTATATTTAAAAAATAAAACACAACAAGACAACAGAAGTCTACGGCAAATCGATTTACACACTAACCACCAACAGCTTAGCACCTGTATAACCCAACAACAATGAAAGGCAACACGTGTTCCCTTTCTGCTCGGAAGGCAGTATTTAGGAAAATGGCAAGAACATGAAGCAGTACTTGTGAGGTTACTTACATAAGCAAAGATATGGTAAAATAATCTCATCTCTGTGGGCAGACCTTTGTAAACTTGTGAGAGTTAGCAGAGCTCAATACAGAGACATGGGATTACCTATGCAGAACGGTTCACAGAGGGCTTAAGGAAGGACTAAAACCTACCTACTACCTCTCCCCCTCTTTCACTGTCAGCTTTCATCTGTATTCATTATTTTCAATGTAAAACTGCTTTTGCATACTCACAATATACATACATTTTACTGTATGCATGACTAGAAGAAAAAAAAATAGTATTATCCTAAGAGAGATTGCTTGGGGTTTTTTCCAAACCCTTTCCAGCTCCCTTTCACCTTCAAACCAAAGGCAACAATTTTTGACAACTAATAAGTGAATTTAAAATAAAACACCATTAAAGCTCTTGTTCACAAAACAATATTAAAGCCACCATACTGCAGTTCAATATACAATTAGAAGCAAAATTAAAGCATTTGTAAAATATATGCTTTTTATCATGTAATATAAATACAAAAAATAGCAGATACTCTTTAACTGTCAAATATGGATTTTTCATATCTGGCACACAATTTACTGTCACAGGCCCTTTGGTGCTACAAAAGTATTAGTACAGCTATTAACTATTTAATTCTTTAGCTGACACTCTGTTTTAGGAAAGGGATTTAAATAATTTACTTCTACATTCTACTGTTTAAATTTTGCTGCTAGGAATTCGTGCAACGAAGTTGTAGAAAAAACACATGACGCTTGTTGATAGTGATATAAGACAGGATTATTATAAAAACCAATTATATCTTTTCATTCTCTTTTGCTTAATTAAAGCAAGAAGAATCACTATCTTTCTCAGCAGTAATCATGTGGAAGCTGTATAGCACAGATACAGTAATTAACTTAACCTTATCACTTAACTCTATTGGGTCATTCGAGTGAGGCACGGTATCAGAGCTCAGAATCAATGCTGTAATGCTAACATCTTCGAGCAGTTCAGAGATTGAATAACGCCATCTGTAAATGGACAGTCTTTGTTCCTGCTTAGCTATGCTGGATAAATGTTCCCGCTCATAACTTTAATATGGCAGCTTAACCATTTAATCATTGTACATTAATACATTATCAATATTGTGAACATGTAAGTACAAAATTACTTGTCAAAGTAATCAGATATTACCGATTTTTGTGCATAAATACGATACGTGTGGGATTTTGTCTTAATTATATATTTGTATGAAAGAAGATGTAGCCCAGGGTTGTTTTTTTGTTTGGTTGGTTTTGGTTTGGTTTTTTTTTTTTTTTAAAGAGAGATTGAAAAGAATGATCTTTTATAAATGTAGATTTATTTTCCCTTCATCTAAAGCAGATTTTTTAAATTAAAAGCAATGTTCTGTATTTGCTTTGTTAAATTAACAAAGTGTGCAAAGTTTAGTGCATTTCAGCTATACAGGGGATACTTGGGCATCTGGGGGATTTTCATAACTGAAGACTTGTGCTGTATCACAACAAATTAAGCGTAATTAAACACTCTGTTCAGTGTCTATTGTTAATTGCAGCAGCTAATTTGATGCTTAGTTAGTGTTATGTTCTGAACTATTTCTGAGCACACAGAATTCTTCAGTTAAGACTGCTTGCTTATAGCCCTAAACTTATTTTTTCATTCTCGTTTGACAGGTTTTAGCTCATTTATTACTTTTGTTAAACGATCAGAAATTCCCTTGCCAAGGCAGTACTTTGAGGTCCTTCACTTTCACCAAGTCAGACACTAAATCATAGGGGACAATTATCAGCAAATGCTCTCCGACAAGCCCTAAGCCTGCTGAGGTAATGCAGCTGACAAACTTTGATGCGCCATGCCCGTGCACATTATGTTCACGTAGTGTGTACATCTGGGCACCCTTTATGGCGATGCAGCAAACAGCCAATCATTTATTCCACTCTAATTAGCACACATGTAAATCCTCACCAATCAAGCCACTCACAGGGTTACCGTTGTGGCAGCCATACAGCAAGCTGGCAGGACATGGGAAGAAAGTACAAGAAGCAACTATTGGGTTTGATTTGAACCTGCCGTCATGCCACGGCAGGTCCCCCCAGTCCTGACTGTAACCAGCTCTCCCCTTCACAACCCATCATCAAGCTACACGAGAAAAAGGTCATCGGGCAGACTGCCGACCAGCCAAGATGCTTTGATTCTTTACAGGCTTTGGGAGCACACCTGAAGCGACACGCGTCTCCGATAGCTTACAGCGCAATAGCTGTCGCGGGCAAAAGTCAGGCATAGCTTTAAAGCATGCGGCACAGCATGGAGTACACGTTACCTTAAAGAAGCACTGTCCACCTCAATATTTTAGATCCTGTTATGTCGCCAGGAAACTATCTGCCAGGTGTCAGCATCCCTTTTCTTTCTCGCAAGCCCAGGTGCCTCTGCGGTAACTCTTTTTATTTTGAAATAAATAGCAAACGCCTTCAAAAAGACAGATTCAGGCATTCAGAAAAACTACTGACACTGGTTTATATTATGCAACTCCAAAGAATACTGTGCGCTTTGAAATACCTAACGTGGTTAGTTCCAATTTCCTAAAATTGAATCAAGTCAGTATGTAACACCCTACAGTGCTATTCATTACTAAATTACAAAATGCTGTATTTCAAAATGGCTTTAAAATGTGCACACTTATTGTCAAGGATACAACAGTTAGCTTAATAAAAATATTCCTCAAAACAGAGAGTATTTCTTTTTAGAAAAAAGATCTACTTAAATCTTGTACCTTCATGCTTTCAGTGCTTACTGGGAAAAAAAAAAAGTAAAACTGCGCTTAGCAGTAGGATTTAGTTACACTGATTTACATTTTTATTCAATGGACTGGAAGGATGGAAAGACACATTCACTAAATTAACCTTCAAACTTTTTATACTTATGTGTATTTATACTCACAGTTTATCTTCACCTGCATTTAACTAAACATGTTTATAAATTGATTTGTTATATGATACAAATTGATAAAGAAACTAGCTATGAGAAGTTTGGCATCAGTTCATTTTTCAAGCAACTTGTCAATAAATATCACTATAATTAATTATTTCTGTAAGATTACATAGACAACCAGAACAGAGGAACAGAAAGAGAAACTAAACTGTGGTAGCCCTTTTCCAGATGAACTGGAGCAAAGACGGTAGGATGAAAAAAAACCTGCTCAGGAATTAAGTTAGAGTCATATTTTTAATGAAGTTTTACAAGCAAGAGAAAATTTAAAATGAGATTATCTTCCCTACAGTAACACAGAAACAGGGCAATAATGCAGAAAATACTATATGCCTACCAAAAAAAGCCCAAACAAGCAAGCACAAGCATATTTATCTTGTGAAATACTCAGCTTTTATGAACAGAATTATTTTTTTTTTTTGGGGGGGGGGTGTTGTGCAGGAAATGTCTTCCTCACGTTATGTGTTATGGATGCTTTCACTGTCAGCTCTGCCTCTGCAGTTGGTCTCCCCTTGCTGCAGAGCTACCGCCAAGGGAGGAGGCAGGTTGTAGCTCTCAGCCTGGATATGGGCAGAAAGGTCGGACAGTCCCTCCCAGGTTAGCAAGAAATTGCTCTCTATTTGAGCATAAGGAGAGCCCTTTCGAGGGGAAGGGAAATCACCTTATGAGTTTTATCGGTTTATGAATCTGCTCCTGGGATACCTGTCATTTAGCTACTGAAATTAGACACTCCTATTCTAAACTTACTTCCAAATCAATCGCAACAGTTATGTTTGCGTGACCGCTGGATGCTCATGGCTTTGCCAAGCCTGAAGGGCGGGAAGGTCGGCCCGTGCAGGGCAGCTGTGTGCGGGGGGGACAGCCGGAGCCCTCGCGCCTCCCCGCACATGGCGGGCAAGGAAGGTTCCGGAGCCACGAGGGAAAGCTGGCCCACACACGAAGGATGGCCTCCCTGGCAGCCGGTCAACCAACCACTTCTGTGCCTCCTGTGCTCCCTCACACAATTCCTGTCAGGCTTTTAGCACGTGGCTACGGAGGGCAGAGAGATGACTACGAGTATCACCCCCCCCCCATCCCCATAAGCGACCTTTTGGGGATTCTTACCTAAATATACACCTCTACCAGAAGACTTCCAGCAAAAAAAAAAGTCACAGAAGATTGGTGATACCGCAAACCCAAAGGCAGAAGGCGCCGATGGGCGAGGCCGCGCCCTCTCTCCTCAGGCTCCTGCCCGCCGACCCCGGGCCTCGGCGGAGCAACCGCTGAGGGTGCCCCCGGCCGGGCTGGCGAGCCATGGCCCCCGCTGGGCCCCAGCGGGCAGGGGAGCTCCCGGCTCCAGCCTGGCAGAGGCAGCAACCCCACGGACCACGTTCAGGTGGAGGGCCACCAGCTTGCACCTAAGCTGCCCCTAAGACCGGCCTCCAGGAACGGGGTAAGGCAAAGGAAGAGCGAAATAAGGTCCCGCGGGGACCAACTGCTGAGCGTCGCGCTGCTCCCTACAGCAAGGGACGGGACGTCGGCTGCCGTCTCCTGTGCCAGCTGGTGGATGAAGTCGCAACAGAGCGGGGTCCGTGCCGCCCGGCACTTCTTCCAAGGGGAAAGAGGTAACTACGGCACGTTCCTCCGAGTAAAGAGCAAAGAGAAAAGGCCACAGACAGACCACCTATACCAGCTCCTTGGGAATTCTCTACAGATAAATGAAAAAATACATAATGAACTTATATCCTCCTTTTCAGATGTGTCTACAGAATTTTTTTATATGTGTTTGATGCAAGAGAGGTTTTTTTCCTTTCTTTGTTATCCCAGAATGAAAGAATATTGTCCACGTACAATGCAATAAAATTTTTGAACACAAATGCTTACAAACTCCTCAGAGCTTATTAAGTATCCCCTTTGATCTGTTAACACAGTAAATAGAGCAATACATTAAATAATCTGATCTAACATTAAAAAATATTTTTTGTGCCTTTTAACTCTCATATGGTTCTCCTTCTATATAAACAAACGTTTATGTGCAGTTACATTTTTCCCTCATTATGTATCATTTAACTGGAAAACTAAAACATCTCAGTGGTTTCCTTACCAAATTTGAATGCAGCTGCTTTACCTCTTTCAGCTATAGACAAAATGTTTAAAAGTTGTATGTCAGGAGTTTTTAAGAAGTTTTAACTACAAGATCCACTTGTTTCACTTCATTACACACTGGTGGATGGTCTTCAGTTCTCTGACAGCATAGTAAGAAAAACAAAACAGTAGTTACATCATCATCGTCAGATCCCCCAAATTCAATAGTCACACCAGAACAGCAGCAATGGCCCTATGCCATCTGCATGTCACTTCAACTGCTCCGCTGTCAGCGAGCTGGCCAGCCCACCACAATAGTTGGGTCAACACAATCACCCTGCAGCATTTGAAAACCTGACCTTTTTGTCACATATAATTCAGAGAACATTATTTTAGCAGTATGCACAGCTCTAGCAGGGCCACACACTCAAAAAAGGGTCCCAGCCAACTTAAGGAAGTAGAGAACAGATATGAGAAACCATATGGAACGGCAGACAACCCTGAGAACGTAAAAAAATTAAATGAAATACAGTATACCTCTGTTTTCTTTAGGGGAAAAAAATCCTCAGCGAGGATTAATAAAAATTATGAAGGGAACTGACGCAATCACTGTAGGTGGCTATCTCAGCTCATCTCAAATGCAAAGGCAAGGAAAGCTCACCATAAGCTATAAAAGGCAAAGGCAATCAGGCAAGAAGGGCAAATATGTAGGAACTCTAATTAACGAACAATAAATGCATAAAATAAACTGCCAAAAGATGAAATCAAAGCAGGTACTACTTTTTTTTTTTTTAATGAGACAATACACTGGTCCACAATTAATTTTTGTTAAGAATTTAATTATGACAATGAATAGCTTTTAATATTTTTTTCCCGTTTCCTATGGGAAATTGTAAAGCAGCTTGTTAAAGTAACAAAATTTGTTGTTGTTGTTGTTCTTTTTCCTCTCTAAACATGCTTCCATCAGTTTAATGGCATGGAAGACTGATGTGCTGTGTGAATTCTTGCCTGTTGAACATACCTGAATATGTACTACTAGCAGTCACAGCACTGCAACCACAGTGCCCAAAGAAGAGATCTTTTCTACAGTCTACAGGGTCTGCCTGTTTAAATTAAAGGGAAATTCAGTGTTTTATGATGTCCAGTGAGTACTTAAATTTTGTGATGGTAATGACATTGTGTACTAAAATCTACCTGTCATTTCTACTAGACACCGTTTGCTATGCTTCCTGGAACGCACAGTACTACTTTAGTATTCTATAGAACAACTGGAGCCCATCTATCCAAAATATTTAAGTAGCTAAATCCAAATATTATCAAAAATTGCCATTAAGTAAAAAGATCCTAATGTTAATTTAGGTTTTAAAATTCTGCAATAGAAAATTACTTCATTTGAAATTATCAGTTACTGCGGGGGGGGGGGTAAAAGTTTTAGCTGTGTAAAATACTTTCTGTAAATTTGTGATTATTTGAGATGGAATGTCTCGTATTATAGCAAATTGTTTCACCATACACATACCCCAGGTTTTACCTGCCAAAATTAGGACTGTGGCTTAGCCAAACCGTTTACTGACACAAAACAGACAAAAGCATTTGCTAATCGAGCAAAGTACACGGCAAATGGCCCATGCAGGCCATCTAGTACAAAAGAAGAGTGATCGTTCTGGATAATGCAAGTAAAGGACTCTCAGACTGCTTTACATTAGCTGTTAGCTGTTTATGAAGAAAAGTACTTTTCTGTTCATCACTCTCAGGATTGTACTCAAGCTAACGTCCTCTCCCTGGATCACTACGGCTAGATATAACTCTTCCACGCTTGCGCTCACTGTTGGGAAATGGCTAAAGAGGTGGGTGGCTGTCTCTGAGGGTCTTAACGCTACATTTACTACCAAGCAGACAGACCACAGTAAGTCACCGAATGCCAGGCAGGACTCTCCTGTGCCACGTGTCTTTCTTCAGTGGCTAAATATGAAAATAACAAGGAATGACAGTCAAAGGCTTGACATGCTCATGTACCTTGGACTACAGACTCATCCCCCCCCGCTTTTTTTTTTTTTTTTTAATCTGTCACCTCTACTATTCCTGTTTCAGCCATTCATGTGATTTCATTGTCTGTTATGGCCATCTCCTTATATACAGCGCCTGTAGGCATTAATTTTATTTAATGTACTATATGCTTGACACTCCACATGGCGTTAATGAGTTGCCAGCTGCCTGTTGTGATACAAGAGGTAATCGCAAACCCAGTGTCGCCTTTACTCCTGCACTGGTTCGGTTTTCTATTGTGACACATAAGTGTCAACTGGTATGATCAGAAGTAAACAGTCATGACAGACAGGAAAAAAGGAGCTGACAGTTGAAGGTGATGATATCCATTAGGCTTCTACAGCTGCCACCTCCTGGGGAGACTGCTGAAGGATTTGAAATGTGGTGCAGAGCTCCTGGCTAACATGGCTCTATGACAAAGAATATGCTTACCTTCAAAATACCTGGCCTACCACCTAACCATCTGGCTTATTATCATTCAGATAAATCCACTTATACGCACAGAAAGGAGAAAGCCATGATGGAACATCAGAAGTGCATAAAAAGGGCAGAAACATTAGTCAATCAGCCCGATGATTCCCGAACAGTTGTTAAGGGAGCATGTCATTGCCTTGCTCACTTAACCATGGACATAAAAGAAAAGAGCTTCCCAAAAAGACAGAGTTTAAGATTTCAATTAAATTAAGCTGAATCTTAAGATGTCCATCAAGAGCAGTTAGAAAGATTATATCCAAGTCAATCTTTATTCACGTTTCACTCTTTGTGATAGTAGATTAAACTCTTCATTTTGTGGAGGAAAGAACTTTTACCTGCTAAATGCAGAAGTGAGAAAAATCACTTAGGTTAACACCAAGCCAGTTTTCTTACCACAACTGGCTCCAGTGGACTCCAAGTTGTACAAATCAACCAGAGCCTGCATTTGACGTGCAAGAGGATGATTGAAGAAATCCGAGACCTCCCAGTAAGTGCAAACCCCCAGCAGACACCAGTGCCTTTTGCTGTCTCTCCCCAACACCTCTCCGACACATTCACAAGGATGTCAGGGCAGAAAGCAATCCTCAGATGGCACACGTACCTCTAGGCTGCTGCAGTTTATGCCAGGGCTAACATAGCTCAACCCAGAAAATTAGAGTTGTAACTGCTTCCATGATCTCTTCCTTCCATCCCCCACACCAAAAGCAATATTTTTCCTTATAAGAAGCTCAGTTAATTGCCTTTATTATACACAATATTCATTCCTTAGATTTCCATCACCAATAGAGCTATTATAAATTATTTTAGCTGTACTCTTCATGCTTTTATCCCAGTATTGATTTTATTTTTAATGTAAACTTTTAAATTATAATGCCAGAGAAACAACTACTTACATAGCTACAAAGGCTAAATTAGCAAGACCTGAGAGGAAAATAGATAGGTGCTGAAGATATTTGATATGAAACTTTAAAAGCTAATATTATTTTATGTAATACTAAAATGTAAGAAAATGCAAATGTAAAGGTAGTTCCACCTTCCTGTATACAGCAATCATAAAGTATTAGATACAAGCTTCATAATTAACTTAATCAGATGGAGTTTTCTTTAATTCCCTAATTCCTTTCCTTCAGCCATCTAAGCTTTACTCAGCTTGAAGAATACAATTATGAAAAACACCAGCAGATACTACCAGAAATATCGCCCTATGCTTGTGTTACATGTAGTAACACAAGCATATAGTATTTTACAGCATGTCTCGTATTCAACCATTGTAGTATTTTAGATGTACAGGCACAAATCCCCACATTTCTTCAGGAGATGTTTTTCAGTGGCTGTGATGCAGGGACTTAGGGAATATCTCCTTTAAACTGCTAAACGAAACAAAGAATTTAAAGGTGTGCTTAGTGTGGTCTCTGTAAACATATGCACACATAAATACTGTATGCAGAATCTCAGCATTTGCAATTAGTTGAAGGCAATTTCAGTAAAAAATAAACCTTTTATACCATGGAACCAGAGCAATAGGTTAAATTGTAATTTTTGTCAAGGAGTCCATTTTTACTCTATTGATTTGTACAAGGTGATGCGATGCACTGATTTGAATCTTATATACTGAAGTGATATTGCATTAATTGAAAAATAATTGGATTCCTCCCACTCTATAACAGAAGCCTTTACATTATCTAAGTTTTAATCTCTGATGAGTTTTGCAAAACTCATGAACCTAAACATCACTGATTTATATCTTAATTCAGATATGCCAAATACTTCAAGATTAGGAATTCCAAAATAGCAGACTACGCAGACTGCAATGCAAACATGAAACAAAAGCAAAAATGTTAGCATTTTCTTTCCATATATTGTAGCATATTAATTGTTGGTTTTGGTAACGTAGCTTATTAGTTTTGCATAATTTAAGTTTTAATTCATCGTTTAATTTTTAATTAAGTAGTCTCTTTCAAGATGAGCTTTCTGCTCAGATTTTAGTTAGATGCTAAACATGCTATGCATAAAAGCAATGGCAAGAATGTAATATTTAGTTCATATGATTTCTCTGTGATTTCAGACATGAAAGTAACCAGTTTTTCAGAGTATAAAATAACAGCAGTTGTAAAATGTCATATAAATTTTAAATAATTAAAGCCTTCTGAAAATATCTGAAAAACTAGTGGGGCAATTATACAGAGCAGCCATACACTTTTTATAGATTTTTGTAATAGGTTTTTTGTTTTGGTTGTGTAGTTTTGTTTTGGGGCTGGGATGTTTGTGGTTTTTTAGTCCCTCCCCAATCCTGCAATTTTGCCAGAGCAAGAACACCGGATTTTACAGGGCTAACTCCCTACAGAACATGACAAACTCCATGCAATTCCAAATATGTGGAAACAGGCTAAGCCCTGAGGAAAGATTAGATTTATTTTTGCACAGAAAGATGAAATTTAAGAACAAAACCTATTTAAAATTACAATAAAATAAAATTTGGTAGGAATCCTAACTATGTATGAACCTAGCCTGAATGCTTAACTACAGGTATTAAAAAAATATTTAGAGAAAGTCTTGCTTATTGTAGACTACCTGTGGCTTACTGGAAAATTCACTTAATTACAACATTACAAACTCCATGGATGTGAAATTTTTAAGTGTTATTGGTTTGATTTTCTTAATATTTATCAAAGTAAGGAAAAAAAAAAAATCTTGTTTTAAGAACACCTGTCAATTCAACTGAATATTGTGAGCTCTCCCAGAATTTCTCAGGCCCACAACTGCCTGCCTTCAAGGTAAGGGAAGGTCAGCATCAACATACCTGAGACACCTAACAGCAAAAACCAAAACTAGTCTACTGCGTATGCTTTTTGCACACAAACATAAATACATAAACACCAGCGCAACCCCAAACATCATTTTCTTTGTGAATCTCTTCAATGTCCTGAAAAAAACAATATTGGCTTACATACAGGTTTTTATACCAGAACTACTGCAATTACCAATAAGACCTCTAAATTTAACTCCAAATAGTAACATCTGTAGCATCCAGAAAGCGTCCCTAGACAGAAAAGTACCATCCCACTGAGCAAGATACATAAAAATACACATACACACACCGGCTGTTCTAGTTCAGGAAAATTCTTTGGCTTCATGGTTGAGGGAAGGTTGAGTAACCCCCACATTTGAAGTCTCTAAACCTTGGAGCTTATTTTACAACCACATGCTTACTAGCTGGATAAACTGCAGTGGAATTCAACCTCAGAAAAGAAGAATCCCTTGTAGGATCTGCCATATAAGCTCCAGTTCCCCCATCTCCCCAGAAGTTATCTTTCGAGGGCGTTCCTGCCAGGAGGGGGAGATCCCCCAGCAACACCCATGGCTGCCAGGCTCCTGTTTCAGTGGCACAGTGAAGTGGAGGCCCTGGAGCCTGCAAACTTAGAAAAATTTCCTCGAAAAAGCTGCCACGAAGTCCCAGAAAATTTGCCGGGTAAGAAGGCAGGAAACAAGTCAGAAGTTTGCACTTGCGTAGAACGTTTTGTTCTGGCTAAATCCACATTCTTTGAAGAAAATGTCGATAAAATATTTTTTAACAGCTTACTTGTCGTTCAGCTAGATTTCTGGAGGAAATGAGGAGTAACGAAAGCTGGCTTGGAGATCGCACTCTAGAAGTTGGCCTCCCTTAGGGCTGGAGTTGCTCTACATGAACTGGGCAGTAGCCTGTTCTTTTAAATCTGACTACAGGGATCAGTTTCTCGATCTGAAAAAAAGCAGCGTCCGGTGGCTGACCCCAAGGTGCACGATAAAGGTCTGTCAGGGGAGATACACATAAAAACGGGCTATGCACAACTTAACAGCAGAGTACAGCGTGTGTTTGCTCCTGTTCAGCAGGAAGCAGCAGGAGGAAGCCCTGTTTTTACAGACCTCTGCACTGCTACAACAATCTGTTGTTTGACAACACAAAAACATGCATGGCAGAGCAAGAAACTACCAAAATATTGACGTTTAGATTAATCGCACTGGTTCTTCTGCTTTTCTGGGAGTTTGTCATCGTTTTGGGTTTTGGTTCGGGGTTTTTTTGGTTGTGTTGTGGGTTGTTGTTTTTTTTTTTTTTTAAACAAATGGCTAAACTACAAAGACTATGGTCAGCCAAAAAAACCTGACTGAGTTCTGGGAATGGTAGTTGTCTCAGTTTGGCTAGTTTCCTATTTAAACCTAGTGTTTCAAAGAAATGCAGAAGGGCTAATGAAGCTAGCTATATTATTTTAAAACATGTTTTTGCATGAGGGTTGAGATAAAGTCTGTAGCAATCCTAATGGAAACCCCCAAGCCCAGCTTTACAGCAAGCAGCTGAAAATATCTAGTAGGAGCAATGGAAGACTCAGGTTAAGACCTAATCGTATCACTTCACTTATATCTAATTAAACTTTCTGACAGAAGATCTGGATAGATCAGCATTCACCACAGGAAATGGTCACTTAAGGAGGTTACAACAGCTCTCTCTTCTAGACACAAAAACGTGAATTGTAGTATCAACAAACTCTTCAGTGGTTCCCCATCATCAGGGTACTAGCACTGCAAAAAGAAATAAACTTGCTCAGCAGTTCAACACAGAATAAAAGGTTTTCTTTCCTTAAAGTGCAGCAATATAGTGCATCTTCTCTACACGTTCAAAATCTGAATAATTGGGTCACTTGGCCCGTATGAGTAACCTATTTTGCTGTCATATTTATATAAACAAACAATTATTTTTAATAATCATTCATGCTGCTTGACTTCCTAATCTTATCAGGTAACAGTAGTGCACTCCAGCAATACAAAAGAGCCATGACAAAAATCTATCACCTAGCCTTCAGCTGCATACAAAAGTACTGGAGAGAATGAAGATAAAAGAGAGAGATTCCCAAATTCACACACACCTTTCCTGATACTGAAGGCCAGGCAGGAAAGGACTAGGGCGATTGCTGTTTCCCCACCCAGACACCAGTGGCAGCAGAAGATGTCTCTGTCACTAGAAGATGCATCAGAGGGCTATACAGGCATCACTCCAGATCAGTATTCGGGTGGTGGTGATAAGGAGCCGCTAAGACAAGGAAGGTGATACACTTGTGGTACAAACTGTTATCTTCCATTACTCATTACTGAACATTCATTTTGAGCCAAATTTATGGTAATTTTGAGTAATAGTAATGCTGATTCCTTAGCCTGCATTAGTGTGTCTATGCCAAATACGTAGCTGTAACACAAATGCCATGTTTAAACCTGGCGCTCTGGTTTGCCTGAATGTGCTGATAACCCAGGAAACATGGTAAGGATGTAAGAGCTGGCAAACTGAGCCTGAAAGAAAACCCTAATTCTACAAACAGTAGTGTTAGCAAATTGTGTCTTCCCATGATTTTATGCCTCATGAGTTATTCAATCCCCAGCTGAAGCTTCCATCGCACAGAGCATTCCCTCTGCTGTGAGGACTGGCAAACACAACCAACATGCACATACACCGGAGCCTTTCTTCCCATCTTTCCACTTATCAGGTCTTTTTTTTTTTCCCTCCCCAGACACCTATCTCCACAAAACTTTCAGAAACAGAGGCCATAACCTGAAGTACTATAATAAGGTATAAATCACACCTCAAAGACAGATCGATCAAAGTAGGGGAAGGTAGTAGGCTGTTCATCTCTCAAGGATTTAAGACATTACCTTCGAATGAAAAAAATAAGCATTTTAAAATTTCGTTTTCCTTTCACCTAAGGCCCTAGCAAACAGCATAAATTTTGAGCAGCCATATCTATTTTTCAGTGGCTAAACTGGCAAATGTTTCTGGGCATTACCATATTTCACAAACCGTGAGGGGGTTTTCTGTTGTAGTTTTGGGCCCAGTGAGATTCAGAAAGTACAAAAGGGCACGTAAGATGCTGTACATTTTATACCCAGTAAACTCTGATCTGCGATTGATTTATACAGTGTGCTAAGTCTTTATTTCTTTTCCTTTAGCTTGGCAACATAATTTCACTTTGATGGTCAGCCTTTCAATTAATCAAAGTGGACACAGCATTTGCAGCTTCTTTTGAAGTCAGAAAGAATTGTGTGCCCAGGACCTCTTAAAATGAGACCACTTATTTAGGTACTTAAAGATGGCTGTCAACACCTAACTCCAGTCTCCTAAGTTTGAAATTGCTGACTTTAGTAATTTGCCCAAGGAAAGTGAACCTGGGGCACAGAGAGACTACACAAAATCTTACCTCTCATGACCAAAAAGTCCTTGGCTTTTAGTTATATGTGCAGACAAATCTCTCTCTTGACTGGTTTGCCAGTACTGAAACACATTCAAGTACGTAGCGGTAGACCATTTCTAATGTGCTGCTGTGGTCAGAACTGTTTTCTAGGGGGATCTTATGTCCAACTGCAATTACGTGATAATGGAATCCAGACATGGATTTACAGAAGTCAGAAGAACGCAGCAAACTTACAAGGCATTTCTCTGTGTCTGACTGCTCAGACGAATTGCACCCAGGTCTGCCGAGCGCTGGCTGTACCGCGCTCAATTTCAGCGCCCAGAGGCGGACAGCCCGATACAGGAACCGCTGGCTGACGCTGCAGCCCAGCACACAAGCAAGCAGCACTCCTCCTTCGTGGCAGAAAACGTTACGCATTCACAAGAACTCCTCCCATAAACTAAGAAGTGCTAGAGCATTAATAAAGACTAGCAACAAAGAATTAGCGGCTGGGTGGACCTGATACATTTTCCAGTACAATGTCTTTTTTCCTTCAGTTATGTGTCAAACAGCCTGTCTGTACTGACGTGCAAGCCTAGCGAGCGCAGGTGACGGGAGATGATGTGCTACATGAAGGAAACCACAAAAGTTCACATCAGGGCCTGCAGCGGGCTGGTACCCTGGTCATTAGGCCATAGCGAAGCCCAGAGTACCAGATTACAGCTGTGGCCACTACCTGCCCTGTTAAATCAGAGCTAGCAGAAGTATGCCTGAACAAATGCTTTGCTTTGCTCTACAGACCTTTTACGAGACGTACATGAACTACAAAGGTCCAGGGAGGAGTTATAGTGCTAGGAACAGTGAAATGGATTTTACTTTGTAACTTACAAGAGATCACAAAAAACTAAGCGCTTTTCCCTTCTGTTTAGAAAACGCATCTTGCTACTTCACTTGTAACACACAATATATCACATCAGAGCATACCAAGTACAATATTTGCTTCGTGAAGTTTTCATTGTGTACTGATTTCAAATACTCCTTTCTCCATTAGAGACAAATGGAGCTCAATATAAACTCAGTATTTAGTTACCTGCAAGCATACATTGCCATCCATCTAACGCTAGTCTACTTTTCCTTCAGTGAAGTATTCTGCACTTTATATATATATCACACATCCCTCCACCACAATATTTTTGAATACTGCTACCAAATCCATTGGTAGACCAGATTCTTGGGCCTATTGTCCTTAACACAAACAATACAAAATAAAACCCCCTCAACAATTTTCAAAATGGGGAGGGAAGGAAGCAACTCAGGAAATACAGAAATGGCAGCACCTACCCGCCCCAGAATAAAATCTAGACAACACTGTGCTTCAGTATCATGGGTAGAGACATTATCAAAAGCCTTCATACCTGATGTATGGCTCCACCTGTACAATGTAATACTGTTACATTCAGATATTTTCAAAACCTGCTGATATCTAGTTTTTCCTCTAGACTTCGTATTTTGAGTTTGGGGTGTGTTGGGTTTTTTTTTTAAAGTTTGGATCACATGAGTCAGAACACGTGGTGTGCTAAAATGTTACATTTCATACATGTTGAATTCCGCTTAATTGCTGGCTGGGGTTAAACCACAACAAATACTCAGTTCATCTCCCTCTCAAGTCTCAACTTTTGCAACAGCAACCATATGAACCAACAGTTCACAATAAACTGCGATTTACAGGTTACTACTAGTTGACAGCTGAGGTTCAAAAGAATTTATAACTACACTACCCACTGCACTAGCAAACAGGCAAAATGTAAAATAAGAACCTTTAAGAGAAGTGATCCATCAACTACAACATTTAAAAGAAAGAGGTGTCAACCACACCATGTTATAAAATTCTTAAAATTAAGAAATTGCAATTTTTAAAACAGAAATTCTTTAAATGCAGCTACCAGTAAATTGAAGAATCTGTTCAATGTAACATAGTAGCCTATGACAGCAGCTAGTCTAACGCCCAGAATTTTATCAGGGCAAAGAGATGACAATGTTTAGTGTATCATTCTGGAATGGAGAGAAACAAAATACTTTTTCCCATCCCAAATTTGCTTGAAAAACCTGTCTGCTACCTCAGAAAAACACTCATATGCCTAAATACTCTGTAAAGCCTCATGACAAACCCTTAACACTAAAAAAAAATACAATTTTAAGGAAAAAAAAAAATGAAGACAACTGAACTTGTAGGAATACTGCAGGTGTGTGCCTTAACTGTGCTCCATACACTTCCCTGTGAAAAGACAATCTTAAATGATTCAATGTCCTTAACTGTGTTGCATCCAGCCTAAGTAATGGTGCCTAGACTGAGTAGCAGAGCTGTATCGTGGTGTATCTTAAGAGTCCTTCATTGCTCACTTGCACAGATTAAGATGGTCAAAACATATTACACGTCCCAGTCTTCACACATGACTTTCTTTCCTACAGAAAGGAGGTACAAAGGGGAATCAGAAATCTCTGAACCTTAATACAGAATCAAAAGCAAAGGTTGACTGGGATCACGAAGCGTTTGTCAGCTCACCAAATGAAATGTAGCCTGTGATAGACTATTTCACTTCCTTCTTATAATTTGCTGCACTTATTTGTGGTGTTTTAGTAGGTGCTCTGGAAGCAACTCAAAGAGCAAAAACAATATTATGCAAAAAACATGAGGTAGCCAAAAATATAGCATAAAAGCAAAAGACCTGCTCTGATCAAACACAGCTCACCTTCCCTTCTCTCTACAGTCTGGGAGAATGTCCTGCTCAGTACCTCTCACCGTTGGGCCACCAGAAAGAAAAGGTCAAACAGCTGTAACAAATGCAAGGCAGCCAAAATTAAGGGTACCCTTAAACACATTAATGTGGAACAGGTGAGCAGGTGAGCGCTGCCATGGATGTTGATACAATTACTTAGATGCAAACAACCTGTGGCAATATTTGCATAACCTATTAAGTTCTGTGAACTGGGTCATGATTTGTATCATATGTGAGCGAACAACTCACAAATAGAGATTTATAAACAAACTACTTACTAGAAATCACCTACTCAAGTCTGAGAGGCACATTTAACCAGGAACAGCCCAGCAGTTCCTTTCACCAAGCATCTGTGCCTCCAGCTTCGACATTTGTGCAGTCTAACAAAATTCCTGAACATACATAACTTGTGGTGAATCAGTCTAGCTATGACACAGGAAAATAAGCTATTTACACAAACAGTTTTATGTGCACCACAACTAACCACTCAGTTTGCCATTACTTGGATGTCTTAAATATAGTCAATGCGCTGCTATCTTTGTTTACTTTTTGCTTCTAAACAAACAAAAAAATCTACGAGGGGTAATATTAAAAACTGTATTAAAAATAGGAATGCGAGGAAATCCAAAGATACTTTTTCACATCATGCACAAGCCAAGGCACGCTACTTATATATGCATGCAGATTATATGAAAACATATTTTACACCACACAAAAAGTAACGTGTGTTTTAAAAAGATTAAAAGAACCATCTAGAGCCAGCTTTGTAGATACGTGGGATGTTGTCTCTGTTTTCAAATTTGCTGCCAACGACCTAGTCTTTTTAACAATATTTACTATTTCTAACCCATTTCACTGTTTGCTATGCCTTTCTACCACCTCCCTACTCCCAGCGAAGGCATCTCCTTGGCAGCGTCCTGCTTGCCTTCAGGGAGCTGACCCAGTGCTTTGGAAGGCTGAGATCACACCGCATGCGATGGGTGTCCTGCAGGAACTCTCTGTGCCCGTTGATTTTTACTTCTCTTGTGTTCCCTTCTGCTGTCTCTCCTGTTAATACGATTTACCTGCTCCAAAAGTAGCAATCAATCATCTTCTTTTCCTCTCAATTCTTCTAACAAGCCTAATCAACTGAACTCCAAGGCAACTGATCTCTACTTCTGTCAACTTTGAAGGCTGCAAATTCTACTTCAGACCTAAGGAACAGCTAGAAGTGCCCAGTCCTTATGTGTCTTTTCCAACTGCATCAGCCGGTCAATTATAAGGTATTTTCTCTCCTTAGAAACCTAACCTCTGAATTTTCCACACTGCATTGCTTACCTAAAAATTGTACTCTGGTTTCTTCTCTGCTCCTCAGCAGCCGCATATCAAGGAGTGCTGAGAGAAGCTCCATTGCAAAGAGACATCTAATTATTTGGGTTAAACATTCCCAGGCATGTAACAAAGTGGTGGAAAAGAGGAAGAAACTAAATGGAATTAAAATTTATCTTACAAACCACAGCCCTCTGTATAAAGAAAATTGCATGCCAGGAGTCAAAAGAGTTAGGATGCAAGTTCCCCTTGTATCAATACTCGCAGGCAATCACTCACCTTTTTATGGAGAACAATGACCTTTTTTGATACAATGGTGACCCGTCTTAGAAGAGTAAATGGAAAAAAGTATGAAAAAAAAGACTTTTTATTATTCCTTGCAATCAAAACGTAAAAATTTAAATGATCTAAAAAAGCACCTCTTTATTAAAGAGTTGATGAAAGTGTGGGTCAGTCCTATTATCCTTTTAAATTAATAAAAAATTCCTGATCTTTTAAAATTCAGAAGAATAATGTATATTAAAAATATTCTGTAATTACTGCAAAAGTATTAATTAACAGTTCATGGATGCATAAGTAGTGAGATGAAGGAATAAGCCATCTACTCACTATAAATATAAGCTTAAAAAATCATTTTATAGCATTTTTGTAGCTGTATGATGTTAGGCAGGTCATAACACTAGTACTTTCCTCTGAAAACCTAATAATTATTAACCTTTTTAATTTTTAAGCTGAATATTGACTTTGCAATAAATTGGAGTAAGTTCAATCTTACAGTCAATTCCAAACATGAAAGAGTTTCTCTTGCAGCCACACTGACCATTAGCACTAATTTACAGATATTTTCTTAGGCTTGACTCGAAGAGAAGTCTGAATTATCCTACTGCAAACGATTTTAAGTAACAGCACAATAATTCATGTATAAAGCACAGAATTACAGATACATAAAATCACTATTTTCTCTACCAAACTATAAAAGGATATTAAAAGTTATTCCAAATTGCATGGGAAAACATTAGAATATACAACACAATCTTCCTTCCACAGTAAGACCCACAGATAGAGCAGAAAAGTATGGGATGCAATTCTGTCAAATTCAGCCCTTCAGAAAATGCGGTGGGTTTGCTTCTATACTTTAAGACTGATTTTGTGAATTATTTTTTTTTATACATTTTCAAAAAAAAAAAAGCTTTCTAGTTAGATTTGACCACTGCTAGTTTTGTATGCCATCCTTCAACGCCCACAAATGTCCCTCTTCTCACCACAGGAGTCTGGATTGGAGTACAGCTAAGAAACTCCCCCCGTTCCCCGAGCACAGGGCTGACAGGCAGGGATCTCGCGCTCCTCCAGCCCATGCCCTCCTCTCCCCTTTGCAATCGTGAGCCAAGACAAACGGTTAGGCTGCACCAGCACCACAGGAAGGATTGTATTTTCTCATCCAGGGAAACCAGAGGAGAGAAAAGAGAAAGAGGTGAGGGCAGAGATGTGTTTCCTGCGTAGCGTATGCTGGAGAAATCGGTCAACAGACTGGGGAGAGGATGGAAGGTCCAGTGGTCCGTGAGAAAAGCACTCATGGCACGTGGGCTGTGGGGACCTGAGCTGGGAGGGAAGAATTCGCATTGGCAGTGGAGGAAACCAGCTAGGCAGCTAGTGGGGTAAGAGATGCTCTCCCACGTGCTGGAGCACCAGCCGAGCTGAAAAGGCCAGAGTCAACATGGTTGGAATCTGCAGTGTCGAGATTTCGTGGGGACAACAGAGTGTGGACCAATACATTTTGATGAATGAGCTAGAGAAAAGCTGTTAAGAAAAGGAACATGCATGAACGTGTAGGTATAGGAAGCAAAATATGCCAGAAATAGGGAAATAATAATAATAATAATAATAATAATAATGGTAATAATGGAATCTTTCTAAAAATTACAACTCAGAACTTCTCTGTTTCGTACCAGCTTCTCCATGGACACAGAGATGTCCCAGTGGTGCAGAATGCTCCTCCCAATACCTCTTTAGCAATAACGAGAATTAATCATGCAGACAGTCATAGCCTTTTTGTGTAACCGCACTCCAGCACAGCATCCGCATCATTACCAGAATCTGGGCACAAATTCACATCCCCGGTGCTGTATCAGACTCCCTTTTACTGTGTTGGGAAACTCACACCACTACAGTTCCATACATAAGAAATGAGGAGTATCAGATAATATATTTATGAGGTTGATATTAACTTGCAACTTCAGAAACAATATTATTTCCTATGTTTTTTATATGTATATATAAAGATAGAAACCTCCTCCAAACAAACCCCAAAGCACTGTCAAGAAAATGATTTCAGGATATCCTTTTTATGTGGACTGCAAACACCGCATGGTCCAAAAGATCATTTGTGTCACGTAGTGTCACATGTCTGTTTAACTAACGGATGGGATAGTTGTTTGATGTTCTCTGGTATGATCCAAAAAAAGAAAAAAGAAAAAAATAGAAAAAGGAAAAAAAAGAGGGGGGGGGAGAAGAAAACAAACAACCCCCAAAAAACCTAAGTAACTTCCCATGTATTTCCTTCCTCAGAATTTTTCTAATTATAAGGATAAAATCCTGTTATGGATATTCATCACAAGCATAAAAATACACCATTACATAGATTTAGTAAATTTGCTGGCTGACAGTTTAATTTTTAATAAACTGTCAGGACTCAGGCATCCAGGGGACTGCCTTCATCAGTAAATAACTCAAAACAGAATAGAGTAAACTCATTAAATTAAGGTCTGCAATGGAGGCACTGCTGAAGAAGCAACAACCTGCCAGAGTCTCTCCACTCACCAAACTCCCAAATGTTATCTGAAAACCTTGGTAGTCTCTAAGTGACCAACCTCACATTCTGTTTACATGTCATCCAATTTCTACTACTCTAGACCTCAATATAATGCAGTTCTTGTGGCATCCCAACCCTCCAACATAACAACGTCTCCCAGTGCTATGCCATCAACAGGTTTTCGTAACTACAATTTCATTTTGTGTGTGTGTGCAGCAATGTCAGTAATGAAAATATTTAATAAGATCTATCCTAGTATAACCTTCAGAGTAATCATCTGCTAGACCTCTCATTACTTTTTTTAATACCCTTTGCCAAATCTAAGCCTGATTTTTACCAGTTGTCACTAGAACCTTACACTTCTTGTCCACTAAAAAGAGACAACTTTTCCTGCTGATCAATTTTTTCCCCATTTTTTAGGCTGTCTGTTCACACCTAACCTTCTTTTTAAGGTGGTTACTCTTCCTCTGAGGTCTACAGCTCCTTCCTTCTCAGGTTTTTTAATCTCATGAGCCAGATGCTTAGGCTGTGCTCTGCAGGCCCTTGTCAACCTTCAGAAAGAACACACACTTCTTTGCATGAAGATTTACTTTCCACAGCAGCCATTGGCAAGAAGCCAAACAAAAAAGATCCAGAAAAACTCTTATAATCATAACAGCTCTAAAATAATTTTAAGAATATTGTTAATCTTGGGAAAACATGGTATCCTGTTCTTTCAAAAAGAAAAAAAAAAGAACTCTGTGCATAATAAAACCATCTCACAAGAAGGTGAATGTATCCTACCATCAAGAGATCCAATTCTTCAATGGGCTATTCAAATTTAAAAATAATAAAAATGCAGATGTGTACTTGGCTTGTGGTTCAATTTAAATCTGAAACTGTACTGTTTTGGGAGAATTGTTTGATACACAAAAGGTCCGATCACACAAACCAAACTGTCAATGAATGATGAACTGGCTGCATAGTGCCAGACAGTCAATGAATGATGCAGGTGGCTGCATAATGCCAGTATATGATGTCCAACTTTCTGTTAGCTCTAGCAGATTCCACCTGCTTCCCCTGTAAGAATCTGTGGTTATTTTTAAGTGGTATTTTTAACCAGTTGAGGAGTTGGATTATAAAAAAATTCATCACAGTGAACTTATTGGATGGTATTCCAATACAGAGAAAGTCAGAGGGTCTTATAAGACTAGGTCTCAGTAACTACTAGAAAGTATACCTCTGGCACTGGACTAGTGCTGAAAGAGAATACTGGCTTGCCTCGAGTCGAATAATCCTGACTACTGGGTGGGAACAAAGAAAGCTGGTTTCTATTCTTGGCTCCACCACTGGCTTGCTAGATGCCCACGGCCAAATCTCTTCACTTTTCCACACCTCAGTTTTTCATTGGGATAGAGAATTAATTTCTTAGATTGACAGCTGATGAAAATTAGTATGTAAGTGCTATATTATTAGTTTCTCCACAGCAAGATGCTCCTTTCTGTGTTTACACCTATCTCTTGTTCAGGTCTCCTGCTTTCACATTAGACATGAGTACTAGAGGCAGGTAACTGTATAGATAACTGACCTTCCCATATGTCCTGTACAGACTGGCCCTTACCACAGCTGATAAATATTAAGAAGACCTACAATTACTTTAAATGTGCTCACAGAAAGCTTAATGCAAGCAGTTATGTGCCTTGACCTAAGTGATTGGCCCAAATTAAGAAGGAAAAGCCAAGGCTTACAGTAAGGTATACTTTCCACCATCGTCTTTCATCAGATGTAATTGTCCTTATATCCTCCTGCGTGCAAACTAATTGCGTACCCATGCTTCTCCCCGCTCCCCACCCCACAGTTAGTGCTGAAAAAGGCTTCTCCATACTCTGAACCCAGTTTTAACCTCAGGCCTGAAGGTGCCCATTAGCTGGCTTGCCTCTGGCTGCCAGTCCCACGCTGCTGGATCCTGCCTGCTACTTCAGCTCATATTCAGCTTCTGCTGACTCTAGAAGTTACCTCCTTCGCCAGTGCATTAGGGTTTTGGAAGATCTTTCTTGGCTGCTTGCTGAACTGAACACAATGTGATCTTGCACTAGTTATCCTACCTACTCAGCTCTGTTAAAAAAGATAAACAAAAAGGTAAATAGCATGTTCTTTGCAGCATTTATTATTATTATGTTAATGAGTCAGTTAGTTTAGAGATTTGAAGTAGCTGGTTTTAAACAACAGGGTCCTCACAAGTCTATAGAAAAAATGCCTAAGAACTACAATGTACCTCAGGTTTTTACAGCTTGCACTTAAACTTACGAAGATGAAAGCATAGAAGGGCATTGTGGTTTTGTTGAAACAGTATGAAATAACTACAAAGACCGGGAAAAAAAACAAAAAAACAAATAAATAAATAAAATGTAGGCACATGTTTAATAAATTCAAGCAGTCCAAAATGACTCTACATACTACTTTAAACGGCAGCAGATTCTGCTTAGGCTTAAAGAAATCAAAATGAAGTTGTGAACCATATAGAATGAAGGATCTCAGAAAAGATTTTAGCAATAACCACCATAGCTGCATGATTTCCCCTACCCAAATATCAAAGGAAAATAGCTGTCAAAAGTGTAAATTAAATCACTTTTAAATTGAACAGAAAATTATTTCCTATTTTCCACAGGTTATGATTTGGAGTGATCTTAAACCTCTGAAAAAGAATTTCCCAATTTTCAAAAATTCTGAAGCCCAATTACAAGTAATTATAGCTTTTCATTTTCAACATGATGAAATAATTTGATTCTTTTTACAAGAGGTCTGGTTTAGCTCAAAATAGACAAGTGCTTCTGCAATGAGTTAGTACACAAAGACAATAAAGATCATTCTCAAAAGAAAATCAGGGATACATGTTGGCTATAAATCATAAATGGAGCATTCAGGCAAAAATAGTTTGTGTGTTCTACAAATGCCACTTATTTCCATTGCACATGAGTGAGATAAAGTAAACAGACCACTGACAGTTTGGGCTTTCAAATACAAAATGGGTAAGATTTGAAAAAAGAAAAAGAAAACGTATGGCATAATCACTACTGTTAGATCTAGTTTTAAAGTATAATTTGGAGAAATAGAGTGCATGAATACAAGCTTTTCTATATTCTCATTACAGAAGAAAAGCAAACTAGGACCATATAGCATTAAATTAAAACTAAATATTATTTTAAGTATCTTGTTCCCAGGTCCACTTGCTTCCTCTCCCCCCAAGAATTACCATTCTTTCTTACTCTCCGGGAAAAGAAACTATATTCACTAAATTAGAGATTCCATTTCAGTAAAGCTCCTAAAAACTTTCACACAAAATCTAAAGCTCAACCAGCTCCAAGTCAGTGCAGCACAGTTCATTACCATAAGGTTCAATGCACTTTGCAAAACGGCTGTTGTAAACGAAAAAACTTCCTAAAGTAACTGATACAGTTGAATAGAATTATACCCACACTAACTTGCATTTGAAGCTAGATTTTTGGGTACACACACGACCACCTAGTAAATACTAAGTGCTGTAGTAAACCTCCACACCTTTAGTTTTTAAGGACAGAGGTTTGCATGACACCTCCAAGTTATAACCAAACTTGATCTAACACACATATCCAGTAGCAAGAGGCAAGGTTTAAATGTACTGCAGTGACTATCGTTTAAATGCATTTATCAAAGAGAAGCAAACCTTAGCCTTCTAAGCAGAGACGTATAGTCTAACCTGGAGGCAGAAAAATCTTAACACAACAGTTCTTAAACTCCAATCCAAGATCAGGAAAGCAAGCTTGCCAGCCTGGCTCTGACTTCCAGTGCTCCTACCTTCCCCTGGTTTCTTTGAAGGTTACATATTTACACTGTTACCATTCAAGAACAGGGAACTTTACATGTGTGCAAGATACAGGGCACACTATTGTCACAACATAAGCGGAAACTGATATAAAAAATACTAACAGCGATTGTATTTTTAAAAAATAATAATAAAGTCCTATGGCATTTTTGTAACATTAGAAGTGGCAATAGTATTATTAGGTTTAATTCTTTTCCGTAATGAAATATATCTTCTTTTTTGCCTAATACTACTAATCGGTTAACAATGTGTACTGTGTTATAAAGTGGCTAATATAAAATAAAAAACTATTTCTGCAATCTATCAAAGTACCTGGTTACTATTAAGTTTTCACAAAGAAAATCAGTAGATTGAGAACTGACATATTCAACAAACCCAGGTTTCTCTTGTGGTCAGTCTTCTGGAAGTGAAAAATCTGAATTTACAGACAGTGTTAAAGGCTTTTAATGCTATCCCGGCCTTTGAGGGTGGTGTGGGAACACTACAGTTTGACCAACAGCAGATATATGGAGGGATAAAGCATAGCAGCCAACTAAGAGCCAGGCACACTAGCATCAGAAAATTGACATCTACAGCCCTCCTACTCCCTCAGGTAAATATGTCACTGAAGGCTAGGCAGGACTTAGCCATATTATAGAATATTACCCAATTCTATAATGTGTTTGATTAGTATGTACATCTTTTAATGTCATCCCCCAAAATAGCAGACAACAAAGCTCATTTTATATTTACACAGGCCAGGCATGGGATTTTTTCCCCGTGTTTCTCACCAGTTTCAGAAGGCCAGATAGGACACTACACTATAGGAGTTACATATCCTTGTCTGTCCTGGAAGGTTAGAACAGCAGGACAACATTTGGCTGAAGGTTAAAGTAGTTCTGAGACTGTACTAGCAAATACTGCCTGCAGACTATGTTGGGGGTTTTTTTTGTAATACTCAACAACAACATGGAAAAAGTTCTAAGCAAAAGGCATTTTATTTTTGTTTTACTTTCTTATTTCCACTACCAGACAGTATTTATTTTTATTAACACTTGCTTCTTGCCAGGCAGCTGATGCAATTAAAACTTGAAGTAGATTTTGAAATGTGTACTATTTTCTCCAGTGTCTAACAGCCAAGGGTATGTTCAAACACCCTTGGGTTACCTCATCTAGCAAGACCCAGGCTATGCGAATTGAAAGTGCAAGTAACAAAACAGGAGGCATTTGGCCTACATACAAAACTAAAATTATTCTTAATTAATTATAAGCAAATCAAGAGAAATTATTAATATTAGGTGATAAATACATGATGTTTTAAAATATGCCAAGTACTTATCCAGCATGTGAAGCTCTCCATCCACCACATGACCCTAAGGACAGGCAGTGGATCAGAGGACAGCTGAGGGGTCTGCAAAGACGAGGGTAACACGGCACGGGTTGTGAGCCACAGCAACTCACATGGCAAGTTACGTTTGGTCTGCAGGCCGTCACGCACCTCAAAGGCCTCCTGTTACACTTTCCCACAACGAAAAGGTAAACATTACAAACCTTCAGTCCATATAAGAAGTTAGGATCACAAACTAAATACCACAGCCATTCTGATGGAGACCATACAGTCGTTGAAATTCATCTTGCCAACTGCATTATTTTACCTACATCAAGGAATATTTAGAATACAAACAAGTAAGAGGTAATTATAGTCTATTACTTAGTCTGAAGAACTGTCAAGACCTCTTTTTCGCATCAGAAAAAAGACTGGCTCCAATCTGATTTACTCTACATCATAGGAGCACTATTAGCTCAGAGGTTTATAAATTCACTATCTTCTCTAGTAAGGTTTTAGACGCAGCAACCCAGTATACATGAAATCCAACTTTGTCACATAGCAAGTAAAGACATATAAGGCACTCTAGGGCCCAACAGGGCACTGTTTATATCTCCAGAGAGAATGAAAGGATATCTGTAATTTGTAAAGAAGAAGTAGAGTCATTTATTAAAGGAACTTATTTTAGCAACTACAGCCATCCATGCATCGGGCAGGGATGTGAGTGATGGAGAAACTTTAAACGTGCTTTGATTTTACAATGATCTGTGCCTTCTACTGACCTAGTTTAAGAAGTGGGTTTATGTGGTTTTATCTTCACTGAGAAGCAGACATAAATAAATAATCCATCTCAATTTTGTTGGCTTTTTGTTGACTTACATATGAGATGATGAGATTTGCGATGATACACTCCCTGTTCTCCAGCATCTTGGGACAAGTGTTCTTCCAACTGCCTGAATGTCACATGGAGGGACATACTCTGTGGAAACTGGTGTGTATGTGTATCTTCTAGGGAGACAGTGGTACGTTCTGAGTTGTCAGTTTATAAATAGTACTCTAATCTAGATGTTCTTTGTTCAAAGCACAGACTCTTCAAGTAACTTGGAACTAGCAGCAGTAGAAAAGTCAATAGGAATGAAATATCCTGAAATCAACCCCGATAAAGTAGAAGAAATACACCAAGATACAGACAACCACAAAATTATATAGAAAGTTTAGGAGAACTGTAATATTCTTTACAGTCAAATTAGGTCTGTCTAAACTGGGGTCATATCTTAGAATAATCCGAAAAAAAAGATAAAGATTCAAGACAAATTAATTAGGATTTCTGTGACCATGCTTTCAGCAAGATGCATATGCCCAGACTCACAAACGCTTCATTGACTTAGGCTGTGACACTGCATATTCACTGCACTTGAGCAGCCTCTGAAATCCATGTTCAGAAGAAGCCCTCCATTGATTTGTCACTGTTTTTTTCACAGGGATCTATGCAAATGCAGCACGCTACCTGAGCACTGCAACTTGTAGCACTGAACATTATTCTGAAAATAAAATTTAATCTTCTGTTGACCAAAATCTTGGAACTAAATTCTCTCAAATGTAAAAGATCAATGACATTGGAATCTCAAGGCTCATTACAATGGCTTTGTAATTAGCCTGCAAAAACCTCTCAGAAACTCTAAGTTGAATATTGTGCAGTTGGGTTTCTCTTCTATGAGGCAAATCCCTGAAACGAACAGATTAGTCACAAGGCCCTTAAGGCAGAAAAGTAAGGAAAGCTTCTGTTCTCTCCAACTCTTAACACGAGGGACTTCCAATGAAATTTAAACATTATAAATAGGCAATACTCTATCATACAATTCATAATTAGACAGTGGAACTAACTGCTACAAAATGTCATTAAGGCTGAGGACTTAGCAAGGCTGGAAAGAGGATTAGACATTTATATGGGGTAACAAAAATATCCAGAGCTCTAATAATTTTCCAAGATCCATTAAATATGTTCCAGAGTTTAACCCAAACTCTAAATAGCCAAAGAATAGGCAGCTTCTTGCATCTTCCGCTGAAACCTCCACTCTTGATCACTGGATACTGAAATAGCACGGGTTAACAAGCCCAGTCTGTCATGGCAATTCCTTTGCAGTTTTAAACAAAACAATCAGGTTGAACCACAGGCTTCAGCTCAGAGTGGCTAATGATCATGGTGTGTACAGTCATTAGAATCTGGGAACCAAAGGGAATGGGAAGCAACTTCTCATGGCAGCCAAAAATACATAAAGTGGACTGCAATGTCAAGTTTAGGTCTCAACACTACATTAAGAACCAAGCCACAGAGCATCTTTGTTCAATAGAAAGAAAAAAATGAGAAAAAAAAAAAAAGTAAGTTTCTTTTGCTGTTATGTTATAAACCTATTTTAAAAAAAAACAACCATACTCATTAACAGTCAAGCATGCAAGGGTAAAATACAATTGACTTCAGAACTGACAAGCCTGTTTAAGTTAAGAAGTTTTTCCTGCCACCACTTCTTTGCTCCTTCCTCCTCTGTAGGCAGCCCTGTCATATCTGTTCCTCTTTCCACAACGTAACCTGTCCTTGCTTCTCCGTGTCCCAGAGGATACTCTAACTCTCTAAATCGTGTGGCCTTCTTCGCGTTTCTTACCTCCCTTACCAGCTCCACAAGAGACAGGCTGTGAGGGGCCACATCTAGACTGACACCTCACAGAACAAACAGGTACCTACTGGCTGCAGAAGGCAAAACTCAACAGTAGAAGTGGGGTGGGGGGAAAAAAAAAAAAAAAAAAAAAGAGAGAGAGAATCTAGCCATAGTCCAGATAACATAAAGCATCAGTCCACTCTTAAAACCACCAGGTCAAAAGGTTTGAAAAGAAGATGTGCAATTAAAAGTACATAATTCAAAATCCATACACACTAATCTCTGTGCGTTAATAAGCCCATCTGTAAAATATGACATAAGGTTCTACCAAATGAAAAAAACACCACATTGATAGCTTCTATAAAACACGGGTCAAAAGACTGACTTCCTATGTAAATATTTGAACTACATACCATAAGTAACATTTCAGCCTCTGCATGCAATTATTAAATATTAAGTAAATAACTATGGATCATATGTACAAAGGTGAATGCAAAATGCAGCAATATTTAAATTAAGTTCAAAACAAAAAACCAGCCCTTTGGTGTTTCTTCTTCAGAGTGTGGTGGATAATAAATATCCAAGAACTTTCCAAGGCCTCAGAACAGATTGGATCAGTTTCTTTATGTTTCCTTTTGTAATCCTGTCACAGAAGCAACGTATCAAAAGATACAACCCGCAATTTGGCGGCAAAGAAAAACACTGCACCTCCCTCCAGTCCTTGAAGACTTTTTTTTTTTTTAGTTCTCTCTCACCAAGAAGCAGAAAGGCAAATCTGACAACTTGCACTGAAGTGTTCAAATCAAGAATTTTATTACTCAACTCACCCTCCTCCACACTGAGAGCTCAGACTAATCCAGCAGGTCAGATACAGTAAGTCACCAACCGTGGCTCTTCATAAATTTATAGGAGGCCTGAAACCATCACTGGTAGCTACTTGCCTGAGCCTACATACACAGTACGCTCCTGCGGTTTGAGGCAGGTGGCAACCTTTGGACCCCACCAGGAAAGGGACCACCTTATCCACAAACAATACACAGTCATTCTGTTGACAGGTCCCAACTCCCAGAAACTGCCCCCTGCAAGGATCCTTGTTGGTGCACAGCAGCCCATCCTTCACCGGCACCCTACGGAGACAAGGAATCACACGCACACAACCATTACGAGAACTGGGTCCGCAGACACACAGAAGAAATGCTGCACTCGGACCCTGAATTACAACTGGAATTTAAAGCATGGACTAGTTTTCCCCAGTCTATTCCCTTAACCAACGAAATCCAATTTGATAATATAACCACTATGCACAGAATTAAGAAATCACCTTCAAAATCATGAGGGCAAAGAAATTTCATCTGAAACTAAAGAAGAAGTATTTAATATATTTATACATATCTGTGAAAATATTTGAGAAAACAGAAAAAAAAGTAAAGCTTAGGTGAGCCACTGAAGGCACTACTTTAAAAAACAAAGCTTTTTTGCATTTTTAGGTAGCTGAAGATACTTGATTTTGGTTTTCTTGATAAAGTAGAAAGTTAAAAGTCCTTGAATGAACTGGTATAGTGTAAGTAACATTTAGAACCTTCTTGCTTGCCCTTTTTTTTTTCCTACAAGTGATTAATTTGATGAAATAATGCCAATAATTTTTCATAAACTATAATACAGTCTAAGAATAGGCCCCTGTATAAATTGAACACAGTAGTCACATATTTTGTGGGTAGATTAAGGATAAAACTGCTAGCTCCATGCTGTGCCAGATGAAAAGGAACTGTTTGAGTACTTTAGAGCATGCATATTTAGTAGGCTATCCAAATTATTTATAAAACTTTGGGAAAAAAAATTACTATTTAAGGAAAATAGTATCATTCAGTGAATAAGGAACAAGAAAAAGAAGAAATTCAGGTTCCATGCTCAACTTCCAAGAGACTAGGCAGATCACTTCTTCCTGTACAGTTTCCATCTCTAAGCAATGACGGTAGCATTTACTAATTTGGTAAAATGCTTCAGAATCTGTACATGAAACATCTTGACACAGGAACTGAGTATTTCAGTAGAAATAAGACCTTCCCACTACACAGATTTGCTGAACTGCTGCAAGAATTCAGAATCTCAACAGTATGTTGAGCAAATGGTATATTTACCACATTCTGTACATGTGAGCAACACACATATATTCAGCTCCAGCTTATTACGTTCAGGAGAATCCCAAGGGAACAAGTAGGTGAGCTGAGTAAATATGTAGAGCCACTGAAGATTCCTCTGCAGTCAGACAGCTATAGTTAACAGAAAGCAAACCAACTTCTGCCTTTAGCAATCCTTTAGATATTGAGAGACACTCCAGTCATTGGAGAATGAAGCAGTGATACAAAAGAGCTAAGTACCAAGGAAAAAGCCTGTAAAATCTACAAAACAAAATGGGCATTTACTTTAGCATCAGAACATAAATAAGTAGTAATGTTTTAATAAATGATGCAGGTGTAGGGAGCCTCAGCAAGCAGCTCAGCAGTTCCATGTAATACCAGTACTGAGGTCTTCAGAGAGACTTGTCTACATGTTCTTATAGCACTGTGAAATGCAATTCACAATCCCTTTTGACAGCCTCAATTTAGACATACCCACCTTTACAGTAGGGACTATATGCTACAAATAACTGTCACAACTTATTGAAGAGCTTAGTTACTTCTACATAACTAAGAAGTCTCTTCATCTTGAGCATGTACAAGGAGACCTCCTAAGAGAAACACAGAAGATATGCAAAAGAAATGAAGAACAAAGGTTTGCCCTAAAAATGAAGCTCAGTACTAACTTTTCTGAAAGTGCGACACTATCTTTCAATGGACCTTAATGGAAAGCCTCATTAACTCAGGAACTTGCCACTCAGTAACAGTTGTATTGATATTAATAATGAAGAAACACATTTAAAAAAATACTATGCAGACGCAGTCCTGTAGACATCCAGTAATCAAGTATTAAATAACGTGGTTAAAAACAGAATTGATATTTCAAGAAAGAATAAATATAAACTGATCCATAATATCAGATTTGACAATGAACGAAGGAATATTGCTGCTATGAGTGATCTCCAACACAGGAATAAAGTTTTTATCCAAACCTCAAAAAAAAAAAAAAAAAAAAGTCAAAAACTTGACCTATAAATCCAGAAGTTATTTCCAGGCTCTTTCAGTTCTCCAGAAAAGGGCACTGCCCCTTCACTGTACATCCAAGACAGCTAGGATATTACTGGAGAAGGAGCTACAGACCTTCACCGTGGCAAATGTAAAAGCATAGAAGAGAGCAAACACTCCTGCTTACTAAGACATTCCTTACCACCTCTTACTTTTTTCTCTCCTTGAACAATTGTCCATGGGGCTCTTCATCTGCTTCACAAACTGCCCAGAATATCTTTCTCCTCCTACCAGTTGCCAGCTGTTCCACATTCACATGGATAGATGCAGGAGTTTCTCATTCTGAAGGATGTTTTCCCAGTCAGGCTGGGAAGGAGAGACATATGAAAGGAGAATGTTTTCCCTCTCAAGTATTGCCAAGGAGTCTACATAACGTCTTATCTTCTAAGAAAAATACTATAAAGCAAGTAAAACTACAACATCAGGAGAACCAAGGAGAGTAGAAACAGGAATGGACTGGTCCTGCTGTCTTTCAGTGGACAGATGATGAATGCAATTCCAGCCTTACCCCTCTCAGTACTAGCAGGCATGGCTAGGACACATGGAAACGGGAAGTGGATAGATAGATAGATAGGAAATATCCCTGTAGGCCTCAGTGCACTGAACAAGTGCACCTGCAGTCCCACTTCCCAGGGCTCATCTGTGGCCCTCCAAGAAGAGTTCAGCTCTGTCCTCTCTATACTGCACATTTGGTGATTGCAGACAGCCCCCTCTTCTTAAGGCTGAACAAGTCCACCTCCCTCAGCTTCTCATTGCGCATCACTCAAGAAGCCTGAGGCCAGCTTGGGACCAGCTTGGTGGCCCTCTGCCAGATTTGCTGTGGTTTATTAAAGTCTTCCTTGTACTGGGGAGCCCAAAGCTGGACACAATATTCCAGATATGATCTCAAATGCCAGCTAGAGGGGAAGAATCACTTCCCACTACCTGCTGGCTACGCTTTTGCCAACACAGCCCAGCATGCAAATGGCCTTCTTCGTTGCCAGAGCACACTGCTGATTCATGTTCAACCTGTCCTCAACCAGAAGCACAGGGTCGTTTTCTGCAAAGCTGCCCTCTAGCAAGTCAGCGTCCAGACGGTCCTGCTGTGTGGGTTTATTCCAGCCTAAACACAGGATTTTGTATTTGCCTTTCTTTGAACTTCATGAGGTTCCTACCAGTTCACTTGTCCACCTTGAGTAGGTCCCACTCAATAGCAGCCCTGGCTCCAGCCCACTGACCGCTCCCCCAAAGCTGCTATCATCCACAGACCTGCTAAGAGACCAGCAAACCTGTGTGCTAAATTAACAATGAAACAGAGAAATCTCAAAAGCACGGTAATCTAGAATGGCCATCTCCATGGCACTGCAGAGGAAGGAACACACAGATGGAACAGGAGCCCAAGAGAACTGGCTATTGATTTACGGCGATTTTTGAGAGAATAAGAGCCCACCAGTCCCAAGTATTTGCTGCCTCCCCATAGAAGAGCCTACTGTCCATACACCAAACTTGATAGAATGACTGACTTTACAGTCCTACATATTCACTTAAACTGAAGTCAGTGGTGGTTTAAGTTAATATGACGGATTGTAAACAACTGCAGTTCAGAACCTGGCGTAAGTTTGCTTCTACCAATTTACTGATGGGGCTGCTAACCTCTTAAAATTGCCAGAGCTTGCCTGCCAATACCTCAAGAAAAAAATCACCAAAAAGCTGTTCCTGCAAGAAACATCTTTCAAAG
Source organism: Haliaeetus leucocephalus (assembly GCF_000737465.1). Taxonomy (NCBI): domain Eukaryota; kingdom Metazoa; phylum Chordata; class Aves; order Accipitriformes; family Accipitridae; genus Haliaeetus; species Haliaeetus leucocephalus. The sequence continues at coordinate 3,908,439 of NW_010973023.1, read as the reverse complement.
TGAATATCTATCTGACAAAATGCATGGCTGTTAAAGTTCAACAGATTTCATAACAATTTCTTGCAGATCTTAACCACTTTTGACTGTCTTTGACTTTTGATTTACCTCAATAAAAGAGTAACAAGGTATTTTTGCCCTTAATAGGAACTGAACTGAATCCGAATCCCGAATTTCTCTTTTAGAACATGATAAGGCCTTAAGAATAAGTGGAAAGATTTAAAGATGTTAAGCCTCCAAGAACTCTATGTTCATAGTGAGACAAGAAACATCAGTGAGCTACACAAAATAGATTTTAATGCCAAATCAATCTCACCAAGAGCGATGCAAAGAGACTTGCATGACCAATGCATTTTCTTTGGAATTATTCCAACAGAAGAAACAAGAGGAAAGTGAAAAAGCCAATTTCGACCCACAAGATTTTTCCAGCACCTCCTATAAAACCTTTCACTGTCTCTACATAGAAACAAATCCAGATTATGGCACTACGACAGGTGACAGTCAACTGGAATAGCAGAGAGGGACCTTTTTTAACAGGCCAAAGATGAGCTATCAAGCTTAGTAGCTAGAGATTCACTCAAGAAAAATCTTCAAGCCTGCAATCAATACTGCTCGCAAATTCTCTGTTTGATTGACAAGGAGAGAGTGAAGGCAAGGGAGGACAGCCCACGGCCTCAGGTTCCCCAGGGAGGGGAACAACAGCATAGTTACACATCTGTAATCAGTCACTGCAGGGAGAGAGGAAGGGTGAAGGCCACGGTATCCTGCTCGCCTGCCTTTCAGCACAGAACAGCTGTCTCTGATTGTGAAGGCTGATTTGTCTGGGATCCCCACAGTCAATGGCAAGAACTGGCTTCTCTGACCCATTCTCTGCCCATGCCTAAGAGAACCTCTTGCTCTATCCTACCTTTGGGAGGGACCCGCATCTCTCCACTGACTTCATATTATGCCTTTAGTGCCTAATCGAAATACTCTGGTTGGGAGCCTCCTGGGTGGGGAGCAGAAGACAATAGGACACAGAGATGCAGCAGATCTTTCCAGCAATATGACCAACAAACAAAAGGATCACCAAACGCAAGATACATCTTTAAAAACACAAAACCCTGAACGGACCTGGAGTCGAGCCAGCAGTCCTTCCAAGTCAGAGCAGTGGTGAGTCACCCAAAAGCTTATATTCCTTCTGCCCACATTCTGCGTGCACCTCCCTTTCCTAATTTCTGGCTAAACATCTTCTGCTGCCTGTAATGAATACAGTTTCTGTTCCTATAAAGTACAAACACTTCTCAGACTAGGCTATCAGCAACCCGTAACAGGCAGATATCTCAGCATCTGGAAGACTGTAGTTTTAAAAATCTGACAAGGAATAATATCTGAACTTAGGTGGTAATTAAACTGTCTGAGCAATGCTAAGAACAGATACATTATCTTTTAATATCAGAAATGAAGTACTATTAGAGAACACAAAGCACCTCTCTACACAGGAAACATACAAAATGGATCCTTCTCTTGCTGCTGGGAGCTCAACAGATACTCGTATGTTTGATCACATATTTGACATCACACTATTGCTCCTACTGACTACTGCCAGCTTTTCTGTGCAATCATGCTTGTATAAATTCACATATCTCATACAACTTTAAATGACTTTCAGAAATAAATTTTCCTATTAGCCATTTATTATATAATGATTCATGGTAAAATTTCTTGAATGCTACACTGAGCTTTTAGTCTGGGGAGGTGGTGGGGAAGAAAAACCAAGAGACATAAAACTGAACTAAGTAGACCACTGTGCTAATACAGGGCGGGGGGGTAGGGGGGAAGAGGGGAAAGGGAAGTTCAGAAAAAGTCCCAAGAAATCCACCAAATTAAAAAGCTACATTTTATGTTTTGTGGCTTTAGAGATTACAGGGGGAGGTTATAACAAGAATCAAAATCATCTGTAAAACCACCATTTCCTGTCAAACGCAATATTTTTATGATTAGTGAACACAAAACATTTAAGAGAGAAATTCAGAAAGCTGCACAAGAAATACAAATGTACTTGAGAGGAAAAGAGACCAAAGTGTTTAATCCTTTGAAATATCCAGTACTGTCATAAAAACAGACGGAAGCCATAAATGCTAGGTCTGTAACTGATGCTCAGACAAATAGTTTCAGTATCTGATATTACACTATTCATATATTTTCTTGTTGCTAATTTAATTCTCAGCTGTATCTGAATCAGAGATCACACTTTCATATCTGCTAAGGCAAGGAGCTTAGGACTTCCTTTGTGGTACCTTTCCAGACCTCTCATAAATCCATTTAAATTGACCTAAGGCTTTCCAAAAATCACTATTTCCTGTCTTTTTCCCTGACTTCATTGTACAGCACAAAGAGCACACCTTCATGGGAAACAGACAAAATGGATCCTCTTTTCTTCCTGCTGGGAGCCCAGGATACAGGCACACTTTTGGTTGTGCATTCAGCAACTCACAGCCACTTCTGCTGACTAACTCAATGATTCTGTACACTCCTCCACTATTAGTTTTTCATTAGACCACTTACCAATAAACCAATTGTGCAAATTGGAAGCATTGGAAGGGCAACAAAGCTGGTGAGGGGCCTGGAGCACAAGTCTTACGAGGAGCGGCTGAGGGAACTGGGGCTGTTTAGTCTGGAGAAAAGGAGGCTGAGGGGAGACCTGATCGCTCTCTACAACTGCCTGAAAGGAGGTTGTAGTGAGGTGGGGGTCGGTCTCTTCTGTCAGGTTACAAGTGATAGGACAAGAGGAAATGGCCTCAAGTTGCAGCAGGGGAGGTTTAGATCAGATATTAGGAAAAAATTCTTTACTGAAAGGGTTGTCTGGCATTGGAACAGGCTGTCCAGGGAAGTGGTTGAGTCACCATCCCTGGAGGTACACAAGGCACTTCAGGACATGGTTTAGTGGGCATGGTTGACGGTTGGACTCGATGATCTTAAAGGTCTTTTCCAACCTAAATGATTCTATGATTCTGTGCTCTTCAGTTCAACAAAATAAATTCTTATCCACATAACAATAGACTCTGCAAGAAAATATCTAAGTATTCTGACATGAACTATGGCCAGAGTAAAATAGCTTTGTCTAGAGAACTGTCCACAGAAGATCACCTCCTCCTGCTGCCAACCCTTCTAACTGAACCTTTAGCTCAAAAGTGGTAGATAATCATGTTATGGTTCAAATCCTAATGATGATGTGTGTTTTATACACTACAGCATCTTCTGTTCTCTCTATAAAACAAAGCCAGACCCAAAACCTCTGTAAGAACTGACAGAAGCCGAGTATTAAATAGCATGTGGGCAGTAAAGTACACAAATTAGAAAGTGCCAAAACCAGTACTATTTGGGTGAAATTACACAACCAGTTCTATGATGGATAGCAGGTTAGATGATCATAGTAACTCCTTCAGCCTTGCCTCTATTACTTTGTGCCTAATTCTGCCTATTTCCATAAACACACTGCGACCTTCAGTTACAAGTATCATACATTATTTTCCCCCCATCATCCCTAAACAGGAGACACAGCCATCTTGGGAACAAACAAGACTGCTGCCAGCGGAATTCCTGCATCATTTATGGCAAAAATGGAAGTACTCATTCAAGTTAAAAAAGAAATTTAAAAAAATTTTGCTGATAATTCACAGCCCTGCCTCTACCTCTCAGGAGCCATCTTCCACCCAACATTTTGTTTTTCATCTTGAAATTATTATAACCAAAACGAAAATCCTGATCTTTCTTTTGAAATTCTATCTTCTGTTTTACCACCAGTCTCTGCTACTCACAGTCTTCATTACTCACAGTTGAGTTCCTTAGCCGGGAATTAGCTCTTACTCCTTCTTCTTTTTCCCCTACAGCAGCAGCTAAGAGCTACATATTTTAATTATCAAAAATAGCACACGTATACAAATACTAGAAAAAGGAAGTATGTGATTATATCAGCATTTTTCTGAAGTTGGTATCTCTCATTTTAGCCTGCTGCCTTCAACGGGGCTAAGAATCATGTCTTTATATGTATTTTTGTATCAGTTAACAGGAAACCAATTTTGAATAAGATCTTTGGCTACTGTCGTATCGCACCTATTTTATATAGGATTAAGCCCGGCATTAGTGGGAACTGTAAGAATTGGTACTATCATTCTGAGATGTCATAATAATTTTCCAGATGCCACTTTGCTATCAGATCCTGTTCAGTCGAAGTTTGTATTGTAAGCATCTCCCAGAGAAAGAATGGAGGTCACAGACTGATTCCCATTTCACCAAGGGTCTTGAAATCCTATGGTTGCATGTCTTCTGTTATTTGAGAAATCATCTCTTCCTCTTTTGCTACAGGAAGTCAACACACACTCTAATAAAGGTAGTTAACCTAACAGCCAAAACTCGAGCAGGAAACATAGTTAGCTCAATGCAAGTCACCACTGACAAGCAGAAAACATGCAGAAACTCAGGTTTAAAAGAAAACAGTCTTAAGGGTCTGAGTCTCACGGAACAACCTACGTTTTTTCCTACTAGGTTGAATCTTGGTTTTTGAGTATTGATCCTTGACATGAACACGGAAAAGCGAAAAAACCTCTGGAACAAGTGGAAATAGATCAAACTATTTATAAAATGTTCAAAAATAAACCTTCATGTGTGACCACACAGAGTTTGTTACCTGTAAATACAGAAAGCATCTGTCTGTCTTCCACAAACAATACAAGGATGTAGACGTTACAGAAATACAGTTGCATTTCACCTGGCAGTTTGATGCAGCGTACTTGCACATGACAACACATTGATTTTACTTCTACCTCCATGCAGACATCTACGTAAAGAAATCCATTAGGCAGACAGTTCTCATCTCTATTGACTGACAGAGTGACAATCGAATACTTTTCACCTTCCAAACTGACTGACAGCTAGACACTTAAACAAGCCTTCAAGTTGCAATAATAGTATGAAACACTTTCAATTACCTGAATCAAACAAATCCATGATCCCACTAGTTGAATGTATTTTTCTGTCTGCTGCTATGCCTGGCTTGGTTTACATTGTTGTTTGGGCAATTCAGATCCCTAACAAGAATGCTGCAAACAAACAGCAGCCCAGGGTTTCTAAACAATGAGTTATACCTAAAGTAGTCTTACTACACGCATTTTTGTGACCAGAAAAAAATAAATGCAGCCAGCCTTCTGAATCACTTCCTTACTAGCCTAGCAAGGAAGCAAATCTTTTAAACTTACAAAAAACTGCATGGGAAATAGCTACGTCATTAGGTAAGTGTCATTCTAATAGTAAATGTTAAATGCCAGCCTGCCTTTAAAAGGTGAACATTTGTTTTTTTAGTGAAATGAAAATGCAACAAACAGTATTTTAACTTTGGGTCTAAATGCATGAACAGTTTGGCCAGTTTTCTAATTCAAATTCTAGGTATTTTTCTAACTAATTCAAATTTTAATGAATGAAATTCTCTCCAATTAAAATCTGAATCTATTTAGGGCACAATAATGAACAACTGAATTTGACAGAGAAACAACAAATTGAGAAATTAGATTTCTCAAATACGGCCACTCATAAGTAATCAAAACCATCTATATTTGCATTTTACAATTTCTACAATGAATAACTAAGGTTGGAAGTATCTAATGTTCAGTAGACATCAATATGTGTGGCTGCAAGACATTCAGCATCATCAGACTGAAATATCTAAATGAACATGCTTATGAGTTAAACATATACACTGCATAACAGGCAAACAAGTAGGATCAGGGTGCGCTCTAATGTACTGTAATTGGGTTGACAGAAATAAAAGGAAAAGTCAGAGTCCATCAAGAACTGTTCAGTAAAAAACACACAAAAAGCAAAAGATTGTCTTTACAATTGAACAGCTGCATCAAAAATGGTCAAAGCATTTTAAAAGACATAATTTTATGTTCTGAGAAAACAAGAACTGAAAATAAACCACGTTTCCATATATTTCCCTTATAAAAACTGGCTTTTAAGCCATGTTATGTCTAAGGAGGTTGAGTACAGTTACTAACTTTTCCCTTTCCTCTCTATGCACTGCTTGTTTTGTTTGGAATCCAGGCAGGTAACAGATAATCTTTACAAAAACCCAGTGTTGCTCTGCAAGCTCCATCACAGTTTAAATGTACACAGCCATAAAGACTGAAAAGACTTACATATTTCTTTTCTTTTTTTTCAAACAACAACAAGATCTTAAAATAAATGTAAAGGATAAAAAAAAAAAAAAAGCCCAAACAAACAAAAAAGCCAACCCCCCAAAAACCTACCCTCTGAACTGAGCAAATAAATCTGTTAAATCTACAGTATTTGAAATCATATATGGTATTCAGTTGCTATTATGAAAATAATATTTTAAAAGATTTTGAATACAATGTCACAACACCAGTTTTACAGTATTAATAATTTAAAGGATATGTAAGAACACGTTTTATCAGTTTGTCTCTTAGAACGAAATTAAATAATTAGCAAGAAAGCAATTACTTGAAAATGATAATACTCTTCTAAGGTTACTGTACTTAGCGTTTCTTCTTTTTTTTAATCAGTCAATACTATTTGAAGGCGTCAATATAGAATTTACTGTGCGCACAACATAAAATGACTCTTTCAGAAGAGACTTGCTGTTGCACACTACATAGCAAATTGATTTTCTGAAAAGGAATGCAGCCTGTACTTAACCTAACAGTGTAACCTTGTTGTACTACATGAAAAGGGATCATGCATATTGATTTCTTTATTACAATTCCTCTTGTGATCAGTAAACATTCGTAAACCCTTCTTCTTGGAAAAAAATATTTTTCTACTTTGAAATTAGCGAATATAAACAGGCTTCAATTTTGAATTCTAAAACTGTCCCTCTTTTCACAGGGAGGTAGATGCCAGACTATTCTGGTTTTCTTTGCCTGTATTTTAGGGGTACATTTTTTTTCAAGTTGCAAAAAACAAGCAAACTGGATTGATGCCACTGACAAATCACTGGTTTTGCTAAACTTAGGAAGTTTTTCTTAAAAAAAAAAGTTGTATTCTTAATGTACATATTCATTCTCCTTTAAAAATAATGGCTTGCGTACAAAAAGAGCAAAACAGAGAAAAAAAGAGAGAGGCACTATCACAGGGAAAAAAGTAGAAGACCTCGTACAGTATCTACCCTGATAAAGCTAAACTAGAATAGTAATGGAACACGAATTTTATATTGCTTTCTTTTGAACACAATTAAACTTCAGAGTCTGTTAACATGTAGTTTCTGGAATCGATGTAAGCAATTAAAAAATTTCAACCAAAATGTTTTGTGAGGCGTAATTACTATAAGGTCACTAGATATTATTTGGAGTCAGTTTAGTTTATCACATTACGACATGACAGGACGTGAGGCAAAAATTATAAATTCCTTCCCTAAATCTGTCCTTTTCTGATTTAGATGGATGAAGAATAATTAACTCTTAATTATTCAGATGACTTCAAGGCAGTTTCAGGATTCAGTAAAGAATGCAGTCATTTTAACCAAGGAAAGCAGTCTCCTATCATTTATCAAATCTTGCAACTTGACCAATGATGAATAAAAAAATCTATGTTTACCCATAGCCCTAACTGCTACCTTAGAGGTTGTTAAGCAACAAAATTTCCTTTAAATTCTACCATATGCAAATTATCAGATGCAATTTGCATTTTAAAGTATTTAACTCTACATATTTATTGGATTTTGAGGCCATGCTGATCATTGATTTATGTGCTTCTGGCAATCATATTTCCATATTTGTATGATTTTGATGACAGTAATAATTCAAATATGCAGAAAGTTGTTCTTTGAACAATATCTTTAATTACGTCCTCAAAGCATCATTGTTTTGCCTGGTGTCCTGACAAAAATGGTTTGAAATGAGAAATGGCATTATGATCCGAAATGCACAGAAGTACATTTGTCCTTTGCTGTCTAGTACCAAATGCACAGAAATGACTTTTCATGTTAACCAATCCTCAGCCCTAACCAGTCTGCAAAGCCCAGCAACCTTGCACGTAAATACTTTATTAATTCTGACACACTTTCACGACAAATTCAATCACAGTTCATAAGATTTCTGTTCAAAATGCAAAACCTGCCCCATTTACTTTGCCGCTAACTCAGAAAGTTTTGCTGCCACGCTTTTTTATTAGAGTTGTCACAAATTATGTGTACTCTTATGAAAGCTATCAAGAACTGTAATCATTAAAAGATCCACAAATATTTTGCCCATTTACTTCTCAAACGCAACCATCAACCATGTCTTCTGTCACCACTATCGGAACAGTTTGTTTTAATACAAGTTTGGTCACTGGAACACATGTATAAACTTTTTAGAATAATTGTTCACTCATGTACAAATATACAAGAGTAATGCATTAGCCTACACGATGAACTTGTGTTTTAGTTAAGCATTCCTATTTATACTAATGTTCATTTAAATATTGTGCAAAAGTCAAATATTATCAGAATAATATAACATTTTACTTCAGTGCAGCATAGATTTACTGGTTTGCTGTTGCCATAAGTAGTGTTCTACATAATACTCTTTCTGCCTCATTCAGGGACAATCTAATATTTAAAATAAAATAAACAACAGACCCTTTTTCAAGTTATATATAATTTAAGAAGACTCTGTTTCTTTTAAAAAATGCATAAGTAGTTCCATAAATAGAGTTGAAATTAACCTAAATTTATCAACATTTTTCCATCTGTAAAACACACAGTATTAAATTCTTATGAAATCATTAGGCATACAGTTTGCTTACTCAGAACCAAAACATACTGCAGCATAAATGGGTGGTTTTCTCTCTGATTTTTTTTAAATATGTTTTACCAAAAGAATCTTTGTATATTTCATCCTGCCAGATAGGCAAAAGCAATAATGAAGGTATGTAGCAACTATGATGATCATTAAAAAATAAAAGCAAAAACAAAGGAGAAACCCTCTACTCTTCACAATAGTGGCATATTTTTTGGCCTGCAAATATCTCAAAACAATAGTTTTTTCTGCAGACAGACTTGAATATTTTATTTATGGATGCTGAACACAAATTTAGTGCACACTATAACTGTATAAAGCTCTGCTTTATTTTTTATGAGAGCACCCCAGGCAAACAAACATATAATGTAGACCTGATGTCAGCCACCCTAATATACTTGTTACGATTTATTTTTTTTTAACTCCCCAGGTGGAAGGAAAGAATTCACAAGTTTGTTATATCTACTACTTATCTCATTTAAATATAAGCTCCTCAGATCAGTAAATAAAAGGAAACAGGTGTAATTTTGTGTCATCCTTTAAAGAGACATTTACTATTTTGCTAAATGTTGTGGCACACCACCATACCGAATCTAAACTCACTTGACTACCAAAATGCATTTTAAAGACAATTGCACTTTTACCGTGTTTCTTGATTCACTGTAATGTAAATATCTTGTCTTGTTCCAAGCAAGCATACTGTTAGTAAAACACATGACATTTGCTGAACAACCTTTAAGGAAATAATTAGATAAAGACAAGCTGCTGTTTTTCAGCCCCTATCAGATTAAAAATGTTTACCTCTTTACCAGACAGGTATGATGCACTTACTATCAAAATTATGCAAATAAGTTTACCATTAACTAGATGTGTTAGCAATATTACAAGTAAATACACAATCTGCGCAAAAAGAATCCAGTTTTACTTATAAAAGGTTCCACATTTTACCTTTAAATCCTTCTAAAGATCATAAAGATAAATGCCTTTGTAATGTTTGAATCTATTTATAACACACAAGTGCTGCTGCTGGAGGTGAAGTTAAACCAGCGTTTTCACGGGGAAAGTGGAAAATTAATTTCAGCCTCTCCCTCCGACACTCCCTAGCGGCTAAGCACGGAGGGGCACTGCCGACCCCGGCCCGCTGCCTGACCTCCGGGGCCATGGCGCAGGCAGCCGCGCAGGCAGCGGTGCAGGCAGCGGTGCAGGCAGCGGCCGCCCAGCGCGAGGAAACCCTTTGGGCGAGGTACAAGGAGAGGCAGCCCTGAGTGCCAGCCTTTACAGATGAGGCAAGCAAAAAATTTAAAAATAAAATAAAATAAAAACCCACAAGCTTTAACGCTCGGTCATTGTCCCACAAAGGAGCGAGCACCATGGCCACACGTGCCACTGCCAAGGGTTGGGGAGGTGAGAGAGGCAGCACATGGATTTCGTACCGGGCCGGGAAAGAAAAATGACAGCACAGCATCCTGGTGTATGAGCAGTCCCGTGCCCCCGGTACCGAGGCACTCCAAAGGAAATGCAGACAGGATTTTTCAGTTCTGATTAGCTACGTCTCTGCGTTCTCCCATTTAAGCTAAACTTTTCACATCTTTGCACGCGTGTGCGTGTGCGTGTGTGATTAAATAATCGAAAGACTATGGAAAAGAGAGACATAACAATTCAGCTGAAATTAAATCCCAGAAAGGGAAAAAAAAAAATAATGTCCAATTCACTGCAACTAGCCAATCATTTGTGGAAATGCTTAATCTAGGAAGCATATTACACAAAAACAACAAAGAACACGCTTAATAAATCCCTAAATTCTTCCTAAATAATTAGGTAAACAAATTCTGAAGGGGTTTCCAAGAAATTTAAATATGTGATTAGACACAAGTTTACATGACCATTACCATTCAAAGCAAACACTGTTTAGCATCTCACAGTCCATTCTTAAGGGCACAATTGTTACCTTAGTAATTTTTCTCCCTTTTTTTTTTCTTTCTTTCCTTTCTGTAGCCCCTTAAAGTGCTCCAGAGACTTATTATTGTGCATCCCTTGTCCTGACCATAATTGCCCACCAGGTACAATCCTTCTCATGACTGAGATGTCCTAAACACAGCCAGGTGCTCTCTAGGGCAGCTGACGTATTTCCACCATGTGAGGACCAAGGACTGGGCACGTCCCAGTTCCACGAACACTGGAGGGGACAGAACCAACGCTGTTTACCTTATTAAAATCTGTGATTCTTTATTAACTTGTTGTATATGCTCTCGAGAAGGGGTCAAATACATTTTCCTCTCAGAGGATGAACTCCTTTAATGAATCATGTGGCTACAATAAAAATCTAAACGTACAAAGAAAGCTGAGATTTTACACATATAATCCAAAATACTCAATTTTAGAACTTAAGAATAACACAGCATTCATTTATTTTCTCGAATACTCAACCCAGTATTAAACTGTAAAACTATTTTGTAAACAAATTCAATTTTGGCCCTTAAGACTATGACATTGTAACTAAATGGGTAAATGAAAAATATTTTAGTTACAGCTAAGGCCTCTCAATATATTTCAGGGATAATGAATGAACCCTTAAACCGATACCATAAAATATACAGAATTTATAAATAATTAAGACATTTATCTTCATGGTAGAGAATAAAGTTATTGTATGTAGTTTAGATATGAAAATTAAATTCCTGTATAAAACTGGTACCATTTTTATCATTTGTAGAGCTCAGTAGCACTGCTTATTAATAATAGATTAAGCAGTTGTAGCCAGCTATATAAATTGGCAGTTGATTGCAAAGGGACCTAAAATTGCAATAGCACAGCATAGCAGTTAATGCAAAAAATGGCCCTTTCATTTGTAAAATAACAAAAATCTGCACCTTAAATTGCTGCGCTCAGCTTGTAGCTGTTGTAAGGCAAAAATGAAAGTAATATGCTAAAATTAAAGTGATATGGTAGAAGCATTTACCAGCAAATATGAGTACAAATAAGTCAGTTTCAACACTTGCTTCTCATTGAAAATTAAAGCAAAATATTCACTTGTTTACATGATGAATTCAGAACCACTCGATCTGAGAAAGTCAAAAGGCATACCTAATACTTCAGTGTTGTACTGTGAGCTACTTCGTACAGTACAAACGAGTAATGTACCTTTGAAAGAATTCCACTCTGCGAACAGAAGCAAGCTGCTTTTCCAGGGGCTTAAAAGAAATTCCTTTGTATCAACTTAGTTGTATGCAAATCAGGTTTAAAAAAAGAAAGACCTGGATGGGAACTGAGAGTAAGGAAACCTTGCAAAGTACAACACAGATGAAATGCAAGGGTAAACACACTTTTGTATGTGTTAAAGTCACCGCTTCATGCTTAACACTGAAAAGGCTTACTAGAAAACATCTGCTTCTATAAAAGCTAAAGTCAACTTGGCAAAAGCAAGTGATAAACGGCCAGTTTCCATTTAAAATGCCTAAACCCAGGAACAAAATAAAAAGAATGTTGAGACTCTGGAAGTGTCCACTTCTATAAAACTAACATACAGCTTTTCAGCAATTCAGTTCCCTCAGTGTTTGGATAGTATAAGCATCCTTCTAAACAGGCACAATTAGAAATACTAGAAAACTGCAAAAGATATAAGAATCACTTATATTACAAAACCCTGACTAACAGGAAAAAAAGAAGTATTATAACATTTTTCTGTAGTTTGAAGAAGGTGTACATAGAAAAATAGTGAATAGTGCATGACTAAGCACATGAAATAAGAAAAATGTACAGGTCAACTCATTTATAGTAATTCAACCTTCATCTTCTGATTTACTTACTGTAAAAAATCTATTATAGCCACAATTTGGTAGTGAACTGTAGCCATCTACTGGAATGAACAGATAAAGCAAATGCTTAAGACAATGTTCCTCCCCAGGAATTTAGCTTGCTTAGCATGCTCTCTAGTATACGCCAGAAAATGAACGGTATTAGATGTTATTAATACTGGAAAAGGAATATCTCTCCGAGCCAGTGCAGGCTAAACAATGTCAAAAATACACTCATTCATTCGACAAGCACATTTAAAAAAAAAAAAGGCAATACTTTTTACAATAGCAATGCATAGATTGTTTGCTATAAATGGTGAAATTTTATCTTATGATTACTTTATTTACATTTTCAAAAGCACGTAATAGCAAGTGTTTCAAGTGAAACAAAATACTACTTATTGAATATTTATTTTAAAGCAAAGCAAATTAAATAATTGCAGCGCTTTATGAATTTGGGACAGTGTATTTCATTACTCACCATCGACATAGTACTAATAAGCTTAACTTTATTTTAAAAACAAAAAAAGAAAATATCAACCCATGCCAAAGTCTGCTGCTGTTCTGAAACATGAGAGCTTATCCCAATACTTAGGGCAATATTCTGAGTACAGCAACTCTGGCTGCATCCAACTGTCATGAGGTAAGGAGGCAAGCATTAATATTCCTGGAGGAATTAATTCAACCTATCTTCAGCTTTTAAGTACACCTTCTAAGACATCTCAGATTCTACCGGGAAAGGAGTGAATGTTGAAGGGATAGGAGGGACCTGCAGAAAAATCCAAACCCATGATGGAGGAAAAACACCCTGCAGAAAGAGATGATACCTTTTATCAGACTAGATGATGCTACTCGAAGAGTGAGCAAGCTCTCCTCTCAGGCTCAGACAAAGGGACTGAGCTGGAAAGTACGTCTGCTTCTTCCGGAGGGATAGTTTCATCTACAAGCATCACTTCCTTCTAACTCCAAGACCCATCATCATGGCTGCAGTAACACGACTACTAATAGTCTGTTCTCAGAGAAGACGCTACTCGTAGTGCAGCGCCAAAGGACAGTAATTCAGTCCCAAGCTGCAGGTATCAAGACATGTCGTCAGATGTAGAGATGCTAATAAAATTGTCGAATGGTGAAAGGGGAAACCAGTCACAATATGATCCTGTTGTTCTGCTCTTAATGCGGTTTTGGGCCAATTTAATTTCCATTATGAGGGGACTCGCAGGCTGAACTGTCAGCACACATTCCCCTCTGTCCTCTAGGCATTTTGGCCCTACACAAGAGATCAGAGTCTTTTCCAAGCATTTCAGGCATCCTAAGGCACTCGGTTCACGTTATTCATAAACACAGCAGAAACATGTTTTCTGTTGCATATGGGCCCTAAAACAGACACAGGAGATTTCTCAAGATGTAATGTTTGCCTTGAGTAAAATTAGCCCATCGAAATAAGGTACAAGGTTTAATCACCACAGAACAAGGGCAATCCACGAAGATGGGATGCATAATGGTCTAAATCTTTAACCTTATGAGTTGCTTCTGGAACTGTTTCCTGAAAAGGGGGACAAATGCAGCTGGTAAGGGAAGTGGAGGATACCGATAGCATTCAAAGAGCAACAGCAAATCACGGAAATGTGTACACACACACACAGAGTACACCCTACAAAATGGGAGTGACTAGAAAATCCTTATGCCATGATTAACCCCTACATAACTCAGCCTCTACGGCTCAGGGGAAACCAGCACAGGATTAAGCAAAAATTATTACACGGAACAAGTCAGCAGAGCTTTGCAGTCAGAGGCATGTTAAGGTCTCCTCAACGGTGCCTGAAATTTCCTAAGTACATTTGAAGATCTGCTCCACTGTATTTATTGTGAGACCAGCAATGCCACGTGTAAAAATCAACTATTCTTCTCAAAAAATCCCTTATCTAAGCTTTATGACCTTAGAAGATCAGCACCATTCAGTAATTCCAAAAATCACAAATCACTGTCTAATAAAGTGAAATGTAACTAAACAATTTTAAATGGGGAACAACATCTTGGCAAGTCACTTACAAAAGCCCATTAATGAAATTAATTAGTTAAGGTATAAACAGTAAAACTTCTACTCAGCAAATTCAGCCAGATTAAACGCTTTACATTGATGGGCTCTCATTGACAAAACCATTTTTTCTACAGCAAATGGGGAGGAATTTGTATGAACTATCCCACCAGGCAGAATTGGTAGTGAGCAGATGGGGTAGTAACATCTTTAACCAGCACCATTAAGTCTCAAAAAGGATAAATATACTCATGCTTCAAAGCATAAACCAACCATGTATTGTCATCAGGAGGTGGGG
>NW_010973023.1:3891703-3893528 GCF_000737465.1 Haliaeetus leucocephalus | reverse complement strand
GGGGGGGGGCGGGGGGGGCGGGGGAGGAAGAAAAAACAAACAAAACAGCAAAATCCAGCCCTCCGTCCCCTGCTGTTAGGGAAGTTTACTCAGTTACTGCTCAGTACAACTCTTCTTACAGCTCTCCTGAAATAGCTGGTACATCAAGATTTGAAGGTGCTTTAGTAATTACTATAGTAAAATCAAATGCATTGACTGCTGGATTCAACCCTACTTTCATGAAACCTATTCTGAATCAGTTGATGATATAAATTCAAAATCTCTTGTAATATATGCTACTTTTCAGTGAATTGTTAAAAAAAAATAAAAAAAGACCAACCCCCCCAAAAACTGGTATAAGCACCAAACAAAATCCCCAAATCAGGTCAATGCAAGGTATATGTTTAAGATAGAGGAATGATAAATAACTGCAGCTCTGCACAGATGTGATGGTTTCCCAGTACTTCAGATACTATACTACTAGGTAGAACAGCCTTTTTTTTTTTTTTCCTCCTCCCTTCTCCCAAATCACTATCAGCAGTTTTTATAAAAGACATCTCAGTGAGATAACTGGTTATGGAATCAATAAATGATATGACAGTTCATCCAGTCCGTGTAGCACTACGTGGGAAGTAGTGCCCTTCTTGTTACGGTTCAGTATTAAAAGATATGCTTGAAATACAAAAGGCTGCTGAACAAACAACATTGAATGTCAAACAATTGACCATTTCTCACAAATTTTCAAAACCTGCTGAAGAAAATAACTGTGTATAGACAGCAATAACATTTAAAATTGCCTTTATCTTTTACAGACCATCATAAATTCGGAGGGTGAAAACTTGGTGCTACCCAAGTCAATTGCACCATGTCCTTTGATGAAACCAAAATACAGCCAAAGCATTCTGCAGTTTTAAAAACATCTGCTTTTTCTACATAACTCTAAAAGACAAGTTTGTACCATGCTACAACTGCTTCTACATAATCAACTGTCATTTTTATGTGTAATACAGGAACCCTTAAAACCTGGTTTTGATTCATTAAATTACACCGGGTTAACACGTGACAATTATTGCACCCACAGCATCCAGGCACCATCCAAAAAAAAAGGGGAGGATAGAAAGATATAGGACCGCAAGCCTTATGGAAACTGCGCAGCCGTTCCCTACGTAGGGCTTTCTACTTTTAATGGCCTATTTCACAGAACAGTCTCTTGGAAATAAACTCAACCTGTCACTACGAGGCAGACCAACATGCTGATTATACTAAAATTATGAATCTCTTTCTGAACTGCAATGTTATTCAAATCCCTTCCTCTATCCCCTTCCCGCTCTATAAGGCTCAACAAGCTGGAACAATAATGTGCTGAGCCGCAGCAGCGAGGTCGGTTGTACGAGATTCTATTCATCTTTTATACAACTGCGGGCCTGTGCTTCTCAACAAATGAAGCCCAATAAAATCCCATCCTCTGCAGTATCAGCCACATCCCTTACTCTAAAACGTAGGCCGGCTGTGTTCTCTCCCCCCCCCCACACACACAAATCCTTCAAATTTTTTTGTGTCTTCATCCAAAACATCCCCAACGCTCCCCGCTAACTACTTTTGTTTTCAGCAATTATTTTCACTCCAGCGCTTGGAGGACTGATTTGGAAAACAAGCATAAATTGATTCCAAACACCCTAATTATCAGTAATGAACACCTATCATATTCTATAAGTAAAGAACCGGTTAGTTACACCACGAGATGAACGTATGCCTGAAACCCCAGGGGCCAGAAACAAACAACCCCCGGCCTAGGCCGTCCCCCCCCTCCCCCCGCCCCGGTCAGTCAGCACAGCCTCGGGGGGGC
>NW_010973023.1:3844074-3889074 GCF_000737465.1 Haliaeetus leucocephalus | reverse complement strand
AGGGATGGCAACCCAGTTTCTTCTGCTGCTGCCATCAGTTGTTTTTAAGCCTGTTCTATTCAAAACACCTACCCCGTTGCTGGGACAGCTGACAATCACGTCACAGTTCAAAAGATTTGTGACATATATTTACCTTGGCTTTAGCCCATAAAGAGAGATTTTGCTTTCTCTCTCCATCTGTATTGAGTGTAACTACTATAATCTGTCTGGCTAATGGGAGTGTGAATTACAGTAAGAAAAACAGGATGAAAGACAACACACCACAGCCAGAAAGACTAAAATGAAATCAGAAGCCGGTCAGCTCTTCCGATTGCTACCATTTAGATTTGTTGATACCTGAAACACGAATGTACCGAGACACAAATTTTCTAGAGAAACCAGTTCTACCCTAGTAAACTAATCGCTGAGTCTCCAGAAGGTGCCCAGGGTTGTAATAAACACAGTAAGTAAGATTAGTTGTCCTGAAGTGCTTAAAATCTATAGGCTTGATTCTGCTTGTACTAAACCCAGTAAACACAATTTCCAGTCATTACAGTGCAAACAGGAGGAGAAATCACTGGAAAGAAAAACAAAGTTAAGGTTTTTAAACAGGCAATTTAAACGTGAAAGAAGATGTGGATGCACTGCACGCCGCAACCTCTGAGATTCTGGGGTGTTTCAACGAATTGAGCAGTAACAGCTGAAGGAGCTACGTTATGGTAATGCATTTGATGCAAGTAAAACTGGACATGACAAAACCAGTCACCCCAACAGATTGATTCAGCAGCCAATTCTTATAGATCAAATTTGGCTGAAATCAAGGGCATTCCAACAACTTGCAGTTAAAGGTATAAAACACAGAGTCTATTTTCTCCCTTTTGGGGTAACATCCCGCTTCTTTTACCAAACCCTGGAGTACTAGGGAAGAGATATTAATTGATAAAGATTAGGCTCAGTTATTTATCCTCTAAATTTTAAAGTAAAGTTACTAAAAGCACCGAGGAAAACCACAGCTGAATCAGGAGCTTGATGCAATCCCTACGCATAAATGATTAAAACCAAAAATGAAGCACATGTAAACCTTCTGAATTCTGGATAGAAATCCAAACCATGCCAACTTAAGCCTATCAACAAAACAACCCAGCCAAAATTTTAATCAAGCAATTCTCTCTCCCTGTCAGTACCAACCACCCGCACCGACAACTCTCAGGCTCCCTTCTTCGCATGGTAACCAAAACCCAGTCCACTTTTTTGCCATCTCTTTCTGCCAACAGACGGCAATTTTTAACAATTACCTTTGTCAACGCTTAGGCCAATCCTTCCGAGCCATGGATTGTAAGGACGGAAGTCTCTTTTTCAGCAGGTATACTGAATTTTAGGACTGCCGCTTGCCTTAGCACTACCCCGATTTTTGCACCCTCAACCTGTTTCCCATTAGTCACAACTCCTGCCTTCTCAGGTAGGGCTCAAACCCTCCCTGCGCCGCCACGGCCGGCGCTTGCTCTCGGAGGACGCGTTCAAAGCAAGGTGCCTACGGCCCAACAGAAACGCACACATCCTGGACGTCAGAGCAACCCACAGTAAAGTAAAAAAATCAAAAATGCATGTCTGTAAAAGCACTAGTTACACGTCCCGCACATATCGTAGTCACACCGCTGTGCATCGTGATCATTACGATTTGGAAGTGCATTGAATTGGACTGCATACAGCACATACAAAAAATATGTCCTTTATATACCTTGTCTCATCAGCAAGTACAACTAAATCATTATTATAATCCAATTTAGCATACAAATTGCTAAAAACACATTTTATTAAGTCAGAAAGTGGGTCTTGACTTTTCTGTATCAATTGTAATACCAGTCTCAACCAGAAGAGTCCTTCCTCCGCCTGTACCCGAGTCTCCCACTCACTCGCTTTAACTCCAGCCAACTCCGTGGCAGACATCCAGGCCAGGAGAGTCTCGCACAACGTCCCGTAGGATCCGTACCAGTTGTTTAAAGATGCTGGGAGCCTTTCTGAATAAAAGTAAATTGCTTCCATTTCAAGTAGTTTTCTTAAATAGTCAAAATAGAGACTATGTACTGAAGGTCATGTTCGCAAATCTAATAAAATGATAGATAACTGAACAAAAATTGGCAAGATAATATAACACATATGTTACCTTGCTCCATATATTTTTCTAGGATTTTCTCATTAATTTGTTTAAAAGTGTGTGCAAGTTTGGAAAGCTGTTACGTAAGTTCACCTCATTTTTCTTTACTAAAGTAAACGTAGACACAAGTGTGTGATAGGACCAAACAGCAAAATGCAGACAGAGAAACTCCAAATAGCTGCATCTGGAACAGTCGTTTCACATGCATTTATCTCTGATCTAAACAGCTGAACCAAATACATATTTTTTGTTTGGACACATTGGTAGGTATGATGTGTGTAATTAATTGTTCATTCAAAAATGCAATTTCATGATGCATTTCATGATTTAGGTATACAACAGTTTTAGTTCTCTGAGCTGACTAAAAATAGTGATTTTAATTTATTCCTGCTGCCTACAATTACCCACAACCATGTATTTTTAAATATTTCCAGCCTATAAAAATTACTAATTTTTGCTACTTGTGTTTATCTGCATTTAGACTTTGATTTGGATAAATTAAGCTCTCAAGTGTTCCTTGCTTTATGAAACTCTGCATGTTGTACACTTCAACACAAATAAATGACTTCTACCATTAGAGGTTTAAATAATGTAATGTATTTCATGCTCAGCCTGAAGCTGGATTCCAATGAAGTTGCTAATGCACGTAATGATTAAGTGTAACTCAAATACTAACTGTGTTGTTGAAAACATGACAGGCAATAATTTGGTCTATTATATTCTGCCATTTAATTGCCTAGTACAGACATTCTCTGACACGTTATGAAGCAATGATTTACAATTATTCAAGCTGCAAAGGTCAGAAAGTGACATTATAATCATCTACACAGAGATCCCTTCTAATGCACAAAAACTAGGTAATACCACACAAAAATAGTTTTACTAGGGTAGCAACTTTCTATTTAAGATTTCCCAAACTGCACAACTACAAATAATTAATTTACATTACAGTACATTAAGGCATCCTTGAAAATATAATGTTTTTCCTGCTCCTACCAATAAATTTATGAATAAGTCTTTTTTGCTTGCTAAAAGCAATCTTAAGAGTATGCTTTCACTAAAAGTAGCCTGACATTAACAGTAATCAGTTAAAAAAAAAAAATCTGAAAATCTAAAAGAATTTTTAGAACACAACACACAGGAGTTCAGCCAATTTTTTTGAAGCAGCTGGTCAAAGCACATTCTTATCTATAAAGTACGAAGATCTATTAGCCACTATACTCAATATAGGCGAATATTTTTTTTTAGACATTCTCAAAGCAACCACTGTCATTAAAACACTGAACTTTATACAGATTAAGATCTCTGAACTATTCTTAGCATTAACAACAGCAGCAAAAGTCAAGTTATTTCCATGCTTAGGACACTGTAACTCCTCAAAGATGGTTAAATGGGGCTTTAAAAAATAACCAAATTTAGCAAAACAGTTACTTAGCAGAACATCTTATAGCATCTCCAGAATTAATTGGGAAAAGGAGTTTCAAAGCAAACCAAGAAAAGCAGAAAGTAAAAAAGATTAATACCTCCATCAATCCACCAAAAGACCAAAACAAAGCAAAAAAAACCACCAACAACAACAAAAAAAAACACAAGAAAGAACTACTCCAGCAAAATACAGAAAAAACCCAACCTATTCCACCCCCCCTCCAAATTCCTTTGTGTATACAAATACTTATTTTTGTTCCTTAAAACACTTGACTGCTATATATGGAATAAACATCATAAAGACACTGCTACAAATGTCCTTTCAATTTTTAGGAAGGTAGCAAAAAATGTTTATGTGCATCTTTTAAACACTGAAAATTTTCCTAAAAATCCAAACCTACCTTATACCCATCTTCCTCAGTAGATTTTTAAGAAGTTGTAAAGGAAAGAAAAAAAAGAAAGAAGCAGCCACTCTTACTTGAAACATGTAACTACATCCCCAAAAATTCTGTTTCTGAAAGCAAAGGCAAAAAAAAAGGCAAAGGAATAGTAGATGCATTTTTTAAATCAAACATTGCCTATAAATTCTGTTCAAAAACTCAAGTGCAGAACAATGCATTTTTCATGTTCTACCTGAGGCATAAAATTTGAAAAGTGCATGATAAGCCTTTTCACTGCATTTCACCAGGCAAATGAAACAAAAATTTTAAATGCTGGGCAACCAAGATTTGCTCATCTAACCCAGGGTATCAGCCAATTTCAGAGCCAGACTTTCAAAAATTAAATTCAAATATGCAGCAGTTTGCTACCCGCAGAAAATAGATACTATCTCTGAAATAATGGGATATATTTTACAGCCATGGGTATGGAAAAGAAAACAATTAACACACATCTGCAATAAGGAAATGAGTAGCAGACGGTTTATTCCAAATGTTAAAACATTAGCGGTGTCCAATTTCTGTGTCATGTAGTTTCTGCTGTGCAGCTGAAGAAAAACAAACCCTGAACTTCAATTAAAAAAAAATAAAACAACACAGCAAAATTACTGCCTTTTTCAACATCTAAGTGAATTATATATTGTGTACTTTGTATCGTGTAAATATAAGGATCATTTGGAAAATTGAGACACAGCAAACCCTTCCTAAAACAACACCACAGATAGAGCTTTTTGCCTTTTTTTAAAGAAAAAAATTTCCAGAGAATTTTTCTCTAAAAAAGACAAAAAAAAAAAAAAGGTGGTATTTTGAGATCACACTACACCACAATGTTGCACTGACATTTCACCTTTAGAAAGTGCCCAAGCAGATTCAAAAGCTTTTGAAACACAATTTATCCTCGCAACTAGCAGAGGGCTTATTACTATGAATCTAAAAGTCAGAGGATAGAATATTAACTACTATAGAAAAGAAAACATAGTGCAGGACCTTCTGTTTGTGACAAAATTACGGAGTTAATGTTCCTGAAAGATCACTTCACCTTTTAAAGCATGATTTTTAAAAAGGTAAAATTTATAGCAATTAAAGCTAATGAAGAAATGCAGCATGAGCTGCTTATGTTCAGGAACTAATAGGTCCACTGAGCATTTCTAAGATTATTTAGCCATCAATGATAATGAATTGACATTGTCAGTGGTGCTAATGTACCAATGCTCTATAGTGCCACTAATCCGATAGCCAATCGTAGCAATTTTATTTTTTTTTATGTTGCTACTTTATTTTTTTAACTTACACACTATCCAATCCTTTCAATTAAAATAGCAGAAATACAGCACAGGCTATTACACTTTCTTCTGTTCTTCCACATTTAGGAATGGCACATTCATTATTTGGACTATGGTTCAAACTGCTCTGGTCATTCCTCCTTCTTCAAATCCTGCTCAATTCTTCAGGACTGTTAGCTACAGTACAAAAATGTCTTTTCCAATTAAATCAGTGTTAATATATAATTCTTAAAACACATTTTTGGTGCACATTAAGTGAAACGTGATGATTATTTATACAGGTATACAAATAAGATTTTTGTAAGCACAGGGTATTGTGGTATATGTCTCTTCAGCTGATTGTTTTGTCATATCTAAATAGGACAGCTTCACGTTGTTGATGAAAACTAGCAATACAATACTACACTAAAATGCAAAATGAGTACCTGCTTGGCTACCAGGTATGACATGCCAGCAACATACAGGAAGCAGTCAGCTTAGCAAAGTGACTAACATTTAAGTCCACAGGTTAAATCATTCATACATGTTTTGCTCTCTTGCATAACTGTCGTGAATTGCAACCAAGAGTTGTGTAATTTCTGAGACAGATTCTAAGAATGTGTCAATCCTGAAGGAAAGGAATGAGCTTTTGAAAAAAATGAGGTACTGTGCCAAATACCAATAATTTTAATTTTCTCTTTATAAAAGATACAGTATTAGCTATTTTGAGATTTTTTTACTTTTACAATAACACAGTTAAATGATATGATGATTTTTCAGTTTTAAGTTAAAAGGGAACTGAATAAAGAACCATTGTCAAGTTTGTTGACAACTTCTAAAGAACAGAGCTTAGCCTTAGCTAAACAGTTTTGTGGATCTGTAGTTGTTAACTATCTTCCATGCCAAATTCTTGGCAATTCATATAGCAGGGATAGTAAATAAGATTTTTCAAACAATAGAAAATAGCCTACCACGCATAATGTTCTTTTTAAACATGCTGCAAAATAAAGAGTAGCACAAGTTATTCTACTACTGATATTCAGTGGACTTACGAATTAGGCTCATACATTTTTATTTCTTGTTTCAAGAAGTCAGCAATTAATTTTCTTAAGTGAGTAAAAACATCCAAAGTATCTCATAATGCTGCATGCAAAATTATTTGAAAAACAGAAAGATGAATCAGTGAAAATCACTCAGCTGCATCTTCAGCTGAAGAATCACTTGTGCTTTAAAATGTGTAACTCACTTTGTCCTGCAGTAGATTGGTATACTAAGGCTAAAAAAAACCCTCCTGCTGAATATTATCCCCAACATCACACCACACCATTCATGTGTGCACTGCATCATCTAATTGAACCTGTGCTGTTCTACACATTAGCCATAAGACTGCTATAGCAGGTTACATAGGTTTGAGTAAAATGTTTTTATATGATGCATATATTAGTTAATTTCTCCAGCATAATAACATTAAAATATATTTTTAATCAGAACTAGGGTATTAAAATCCAACTTTGAATGTCCTATGATGTACCATATATGCCATGGCATTTTAAAACCTTTTAAACATTTCTGCTAAATTAATTAGTTTTGCATTAAGGAGTCTCAATGCCTCCTATTAAATGCAACACATTTGAAGGACAATTAAACATTATGAACGATCCTTCTGAGGAAATAACGATTAAGTAAAAAAGAAAAACAAGATTTTTGGGGGGTAACAAACAAGAACACAAGCATACATAAAAGACTTCAATTTATTTTTAAAGTCTTATGCCTGCAATATTTTAGATCCGTTTGTTTGAAAAATCAGTCTTCTGTTTTGTTTTCGTAAAGAATGAAAACCCTAATGGAGTCCAGAAATCTGTTAATGGTACTAAAATTATAACAGTATAGCAAAAGAAAAAAACCCACACAGTAAAGTCTATATTATATATTTTTTATGTCTTTAAATGGAATTTACAGTTCTCCCTGGCAATGTGAATGAACATCCTATAATTTAGTCAATTTACAGATTACAGGTTCAAATTGACCTTGTAGCCCATAAAATTGCTCATCTTCAGTGCAGGATTAGAAGTGGGAAAAGAATGTCATAACTGTATTTAAGGAATTTACCATAACAATGGAAAGGAGGATATGCATGCATAATTTTAGCCACTCTTGCTCACATCACAGTTTTCAATTCTGAAACAATGCATATCCTGCACTCTTCTCCTGGTTAACCATGGTGGAGACTGTTTCAATTTACTCACCCACAGACATGACACTTGTATTCCCTCATCCCAAGGTGCCTCTTGACATGGTTTCTGGCATCTCCGAGCTGAGCTGTTGCAAAGTGGCATATCTTGCACTTGAATGGCTTTGATCCTAAGTAAAATTTAGCATAAGATATGAGTTGAATTAGAATAATATATCACCCACCGTTAAAGAAATAAAAAATCCTGGGAAAAAATAACCTTTAAAAAAGCCTATCCCACATTTAACCTGTTTGAGATTTTTGTTTAACAAAAAAAAAGTATCTATCTCGTACATAAATTTATACTCCCAGGACACAGACGGTACATACTGTACATTACTCATTAAAGTTTCCTTAAGTTCAAGATCATGGAAACTACTCTCTTAACTTTTAATAACAATTTATTCTTTTTTTATTATTATTAAAAAAACCCACAAGATATTAAAATGAGAAGACAACATAGTAGGTAGATAACCTTGCAACAAGATGGCAAAAGTTGTTCTACACCTTTCCCCACTTCCAAATGCTGAAACTCAGGTAATCATCTTAAAGTGGCTTGATACTGGTGTAAACTGCAAAATGTACTTGTTTTTTAAGCAAATATATTTAAAGCAAAGTAATTTTACAAGTCTCCTGACTTTGAATAGATTTCACATTAGCATTGGTATTTCAGATTTGTT
This sequence comes from Haliaeetus leucocephalus, assembly GCF_000737465.1. Taxonomy (NCBI): domain Eukaryota; kingdom Metazoa; phylum Chordata; class Aves; order Accipitriformes; family Accipitridae; genus Haliaeetus; species Haliaeetus leucocephalus. The sequence goes on along the minus strand of NW_010973023.1, from coordinate 3,880,906 downwards.
CTGTCACACAGAGAAAATGATTCATCACCTAGCTATTGTAATGACATGCAATGTATGAATATACAGTGGATAAAATATTATGCCTTTATGACTGTTTTATGGTCAAGAATTTATGATTATTCTGCAAACCAGAAGTATTGACATTTTGGCTATTATTTATTTCAAGAACAAACTTTAATATTAAATGTCTACTGCAGACCAAAGAACTCTGAAATTATTTCTCCAAGGAAGAAGTACCAGCCTATTTCTTGTATCACACCAGTTCAGCAAAAAGTCAAATTATTTGTCTATCTTAATTAACAGTGATCCTCTCTCAAGGAAGGAAAAACTATTTTTTTTACTGAAATAGTTAAATTGGGCACATGTCAGTCCCCATGTTACTACATAGCAACATCATTCTAAAGCATGCTGTAGCACTTTCCAATTTTCTGACCACTAAACCCCTAAATCAGTAAATCAAAATCATAGAACTGCAGTTAAAAGTAAGTACAATATGGTTACAGAGTCTCCATATTATGTCTAGTATATGTTTTGTGAAGTACTTCTTCCAATACAGTTAAGCATAATATGAAATATGTGATCTTTAATAAATACACATAAAGAGCTCTGATAAGAAAAATGTTGCACTGTATCACACTTGATCAATGAACCTTTTTTCTTTGCCCTTGAAAACAGAGTATCCTCCAAGAATCCGTTGGTGAAATTGAGGATCTTAGTAAAAATTTTTAGAGTCTTAAATTTCAATTTAATTCCCAAAAGCTGACGAAAAATGAAGCATTTAATTTTAATCTTCTAACTGAAATAAAAAAGTCAACAGTATTAAGCACGGGCAGACAAGGTTGAATATTTCACAGTTCAATGACAATGAAGCCAGATCTCTTAATACTTCCATTTCTACTGTTGGAAGTAGATGTAAAATATATTTAGCACCTGAATGGTTATATCTAGTCAGCTTTATATGTTTAAATATCAAAAGCAGGTTGAGACTGCAGCTAACAGCAATCACGTTCAATCAATCACTGAAAAAAACCAGTTTATTTAAATGATCCTGAAAAAACTAAATTAATCATTAATTTGGTGACATTTCAAATCAACACTGCATTCTATAAAGAGACCCATGCAAATAAAAAAAGGCCTATCTTTGCATTAAATAAAAGAGTATTAAAAGTTGATGTTTTAACTTATGATCTTAAAGACTAATTGCACAATTAATAACATCAACACCACAGCTGGAGAGGATTTTTTTAAATCTATTGGTGTTTATACTGCTCTTTTTTGTCAAAGAATTCAAATACCATGTGGATTCAATCCTATGTTCCCTTAGTTTCTCTCCTACTGATTAAATTGTAAATTCGTTCCTCATTCTGTTACTGCAGGTGTCCCACAGGGCTTCCATACAAGACCTTTGCTGTTTTCCATTTACATGACTCCTTTGTGAAGAACTCGAGTTCAGACCAATCATAGCTACAGTGTGCTGACAATACAGAAATGTATTATTCTGTTGACTGCTCTCATCCAAAAATCACTGAGGCCTTGAGGTTTTTTTATTTATTTCTCAGATCCAGAGCTGAATATCTGTTAACATCTCCATTTAAACTCCATGGAAATTCAAGTGCTGGCAGGCTCCAGTCAGTACTTACCACCTGAAACAAAAGCAGCGCATCTCCCTTTTAGGTTGCTGGTGCCAAATTTGTTCCAGTATGTTCTTGGATGGAACGACTCAAAATTTTATACTTAAGATGAAGACATTACACTAAAAGTTAAACTAATGGGGAAAAAAATCTGTATTTACCATAAGGCTATCTGAAACAATGTTGAAGCAATTAACCATTTCTTAGCCATACTTGCATTATCACAAACTTTAATGGTTCTCATATGCTGTGTTAAATGTGATACTATTGGATTCGCACTTGGCTTTTAGTTCACAGAAAAATGAGAAAAATACTTTCAATATAGCATCTTTGCAACAAAATTACTTTTTTTTAAAAAAAAAAGCCACAGAATTACTTTACCCACAAGTTAAGGCATGGAAACCAAGTGTACATTTTCTGATGGTAGCAGTAAACAATAAGGGTCTTAACAAGAGAATGGGGAAAAAACCAAAACAAAACAACAAATTGAAAATAGACTAAATTTAAGAGTTCGGGTCAGACAGACAAAAACCATGCTCCTGTTTCACAAAAAAAGACTGGAGGTCATAGTCCTTATTTTACATTAAGACAACGGAGGCCCAAAACTATAAAAAAATTAACTGTCTCAGCTTTAAGCCGGCCAAAGGCAACACCATCTGCACCTGCAGGCATAGCTGTGTCCCTAGCTCAGGCCTAATGCAAAGTGAGCAGAGCCACATGAAACATCACCGTACCATCTCCTCCTACGTTTAGGACGTGGGGAGTAAGATACCACACTTACACTGAGCAAATCTTCCATTAACTGAGAAATCTGATGAGAAGCGAAACAAAGATGATGTGGTTGCAGGTGATTTTTTTGTCAGATGTTGATTGTTAATTAAGTTTATGGGACCTCCATCAACTGCGAACTAAAAAGTCTTCCACCTCTACTACTCCTTTTATTTTTCTTTACACTTCCTCATTTTCACTTGTCAACATGTGATGGACTTACTTGTTATCTCCTCTCTAGCAAAGCTTCCCTTTCATTTGCAATGTGAAAATCTCCTACATTATTTAATGGTATTTTGAAACATTATTTTGCTATTAATGGAAATCATTAGTTGTATCTTTCTAAAACTTTCCCTTCCCCCCTCCCCCCCAACCCTCACCAATTACTCAATTAAAAAAAAGGCAAGGAGTTGGACATGGTTACCCACACATACAAACATATATATGCACACCTGGATGCTGAAGGAAGATTTTTTAAAGAGCACATAATCAGAACAATAAATGTGAAAATGTGCAGCTCTGCTCCTGTTGCGTACCTGGTGTTACCCTGGAACAGACGGGAAGCTAGAAATACTGTACTTTGCCTCACCAATGTTATAAGGCAGTGTGTATACAGTTGGTGGAGTAGGTCAGTTCCCTCTGCCACCACTCCCAATAACCCAAAAATATTTGTTTCTTACTCAACTGCATCTTTGTGATACAGATTGGAAGAAAAGGTTCTATAAGTCACAAAGGAAATCACAACTATGAAAATACAGATTGGAAGAGAAAGCCTTCTTCCCATTAACTATTAATAAAAGTCTCCACATTACTATTTATGTGAATAAGCAAAGCATAAGAAAAGCATTTCATTTAAAGGTGCCGTGAGAAAGAGGGCAGATAAAACTCTATTCTGTAACCCTTCTATACCTCCTCCGCACACACTACCGAAAAATGACTTGCAAAATGAAATGTATTCTTTTACTGCTTTGCGTATTTAGGGCCATTCAAAAGCACAATAAAAATATACTTCATGATAAGACCTACACACAAGATGTTAAAAAGTACACTAACTTTTACTAAATGTTACAATCAATGATGTAACTTATGTAAGTAGGGTTGCTTTGTCATATATTGATAGTTACCTCACTTTCACATCCACATTAACTTGATTTTAAATGCAATTAATACATATAGTCAAGGAAGACTAATGGACTACATTCTGCACTTAACCTGGTGGACATTTTCAAATGGCACAAGTGACCAGTGCAAACCTATTTTGCATTGTAAACGACTAAATAAATCTTAATGGATTAAGAATGATCAGCTATCAACACACAAGGGAAATTAAGTGCTGAAATGCCTACATTGATTATTTTAAATTATTAGCCTTACTCTGTTCTTGAATTTGTATGCTTTTAGTGAGCTTTAACACATTTACAAGACTTATTGACTATAATTACAAGAGAATTCAAGTAATGGACACATCAATTATAAGCAACATGTCTTGACCAGACAGTTGCATAAAGAATTCTAAAGAGAGCTCCATTAGCATCCCCCCTCTTAGTTTTATTCAGTTTTATCTGCCGTAAGAGGGCATATTAAGGGCTTATACAGCTGTTCGGACCATGTGAACACGAGCGTCCCTCTAAAGACTTAATACTGCATTCAAAGTTGGATATTAGCTGAAGCAATAGAGATAACTATGTTATTGACAGGACAGAAGTAATGCTGAAAGTATTAAGTATGTGAGTTATTGGTATACATGAATTCTGCAGTTGTAGTAAAATACTTTGAAAGGTTTGAAATACAATGTCCGTGTTCCCCAAGATTAATTTTAAACTTTGTTGTCCAGTCACGCCCTTGCCTTTTCATAAAAAAAACCTTATGAAACTATTTTAGGATTATGCCAGGAATTACCATTCTTTTATGTTTCTTTTTTCTTACCTTTTTGTTCTCTTCCTTGTAACCATGCACTAAGTTTCAAATACTGCATGAATTTAAACTATAGCTTCCATAATAAGCCATTATTTAAAAGTACAGTAAAATAAACCTTACAGTTTTAATGAAAATATGTTCATTGAAATGTGAATTTATTATTCAAATCCACTCATAAATTCAACCATGGAGACACCACTTGTCTAAGCAGAGCTCAGTGATTTAGAAAAGCTGTCTATTTAAAATAAAGAATGTATGGCAGGTTTATAGAAACATCGCAGTGAATTTTTACATAAATTTAGAACTGCAGCTTATGCATTTTTCTACAAAAATGTTTTTAAATTTTCCACTTAAAATCAAACATAAAAATGAATTGAAAGTGTGATCAGCACAGAAACTAAATCAGATGCTACATCCCTGTGCATCACATCAGCATTACACACTACCTTCCAAAAAGGCTGACCAATTCCAATTCCCCTAAAGTATTTCTACAAAAACCTCTTGCTGCGTCTTATTGGTGTTTATTTAGGAATGATATAATATCAAATGCCTATCCTGAAGCATTATGTAATGCTGAAAGTGTAACTGAATTGAAATCAAATAAACAATTTGGATATTAAACAACTGCAAGGAAGAGGAAGTTAGAAAGAACAGTTAACTGTTCTCTCAAACCACCACTGCTTCATTATATAAATTTAAGAACCAATTAATGGTTACAATTTAGATTAAAGGGAAGGAAATCTCTCTATATGAAACAAAAAGCAGAAGGGTGACTGCACTTAAAATGTTCTTACATTTTCTGCCCTTTGATCACTGTATTTTCATACCCCTTTAGGTAATTTTGAATTTCACTGGGGGCTCATCAGGCGATATGAATGCCAGTTCATAAGAAATGTTAAAGAGATTAACAAGCAGAAAAAGACCAATGGTATAACTCACTCTGTTTGAAAGAGACCACTTGCAAAGAGAGCATTTCCATACCTGTATGGGTACGGATGTGAGCTAGGAAGGCCATGGAATTGCTACTTCTACACATCTTCCCACAATACTTGCAGACGTTGCCTTGGTTCTCTTCCCTCTCCCTGTTTATTTGCTCGGTGTCTTCCACAATGTACTTGTTCACTTCCCGCAACAGCTCTTCGTGCTGCTCTTTGATGTGGAGGAACAAGCTCTGCTCCGAATCGAAGGGCTCCGTGCACTTCACGCACTTAAAGGTAGCACCTCCTTCGGGCAGCTCCTCCACGCTCGCCTGCTCATTTCGCAGGTGCCCGGCACTCGCCAAGTGCTGGTGAAGGTTGCTCTCTGTGTAAAATGATTTTCCACAGAGTAAACAATGAAAATGTTTTTCTTTTGAAGGATGTTTCATGGCTATGTGAACATTTAGTCCGCTCAAACCATCTGCTAGAAAACCACAGTCGTCGCAGCGAATACGTGTCGATTCCCCCAGGGAAATTCCTTCTGACTTCTTCTTTTTCCCACCACTTGGTGAAGGATCTGCTTTCACTGCGAGCTCACTAGCTTTCACTCCACCTGACATCTGTCCTTCAGCAGAATGGTCAGCGGCTTCCCCATCTGCATGGCTTTTTAACCTCACTATAGAAGAATCAAACTTGCCAAAATTTTGCATTGCCTTTCCTTTATCATCAGCACTGAAAACTGTTCCTAAAGCCTCATTACTACTTTCTTGCATGCCCTCAGCTGTTGAGCCATCTGCCTCCCAAACACTGTTATTTATAGTTACTTCTGCTTCATGTTGTGCTTCCATAAGGGCTTCTTCCTCCTCCCCAGTAGGATCCTCTTTGAAACTTCTGTCACCCTCTAAACTATGTATATTTTGTACCATTTCTCCAATGTTTCCAGCAAAATCTGATTGTTCTACTGCACTACTTGTTTCTGGAAGAGTTGGCATAAGTGGGTTATTTTTTTTCAGTGATTTTTTTTTAAGAATGCCTGTGTTTCTACACTCTGCTTCAGGGTTTTCTCTATTTGCTTCCAAGCTTTCCTCACCTTTTCCTGAATTCAAGTTTGTGCTGCTTGATCTATTTTGATTTTCTGCAGTGCAATCATCATCTGAGTTGAGCAGCTCCTGACCATGCCTACTTTTCTGCAACTCACAAGTACCTGTTTCTTTAACTGATACTTCCTTGTCAAGTTTAACAACTTTTTCTTTCTGAGGAGTTTGCTGGAATCCTTCACAAAAAAGGTCATCTTCTCCATTTTTAGCTGTCTCTTCAAGTTCACCTTCTACTGCAGTTTGGGAACTGCCACCTTCAGGCATTCCTGGAGATGCATTTTCATCTATGACAGTACACTCAGTTAAGCTTTTATCCATATGATCACCTTCTGCTGCGTCATTGGCACATTTTGTTTCATCTAAAACAGTTTTTGATTCTCCTGCACTGTGATGATGCTCCTCTTGAGACAAAGCAGTGCCTTCTTTAGTGATATTTGCTGTGTTTGCTTCCTCCCCAGAAGAATACACATAAGATTCTCTTCTAATTTTATGTTTCTCTGTTGCTGCATGCCTAATCATCTCTCTGCGAGTAACAGCATAGTAGTCACAAGCCATGCAGTAGTATTCAAATTGTTTTGTATGTTTTCGCTTCACATGCAGCTCTAAAGAAGAAGAAGAATGAGCAATGAAGCTGCAGTGCACACACTTGTTGTCGTTTGCGCCCACTGCTCTTCTCTGGAAGCAAGGGTCACCATCTTGAGTAACCCTCGCTGGTTCCAGAAATATACGTTGGTTTATATTTAATGGAGTGCTAGTATGCTCCAAATCTGGCAGCCTACTGGCATTTACGACTTTTAGCTCAGCATCTCCTTGCTCAACTTCCTGATTGTCTAAGACAGAATTTTCCAGATCTGATGACTGGCTACCATCCTCAACATGTTCATACAAGGCAGTCAGGGGGCTATTAACCTTCTTGCTCACAGATTCAAAATTACCTCCTTCAGGGCTAACGATGATCTCCGAGTTCTGTTTTCCACATCCTTCTATTTCAACACGACTTTTGTGTTTTTTGGTTGCACAATGGCGTTCCATATCTCCTTTGGTTACAGTATAATAATTGCAAACCTTACACAAATAGCTGTACTGATGACTGTGCTTTCGTCTGATGTGAACAGTCAAATTTGTAACACTGGAGGCCAAAAGACCACAATGGGTACATGTCCTAGAAATAGTGCCTTTGGGTTTCCCCCTTCTGGGTGCATTAGCTAAAACCAGTTCATTTCCACCAATCCTTTGATCAAGTGGAACGAATTCTTTATTTCTTGAGATGTTTTCCACAGAAGAAGATGAAACGTGTATAATTTCTTTATCTAACTCTGTATTCCCACTCCCAGAAATGGAAGGATCCACCACTGTTTTAATACCACCAACACCAACACAAACCTTTTCAATACATTCTTCAAAACGTAGTCCAATGTTGTTTTTCCTGGCATTTTCAAGGTGCTTGCTTCTTTTGATATGCTTCTCCATTCCTTCCTTACTCAGTGAGTAGAGATTACATGCTTTGCAAAGGAAGTGATACTCCTGTGCATGTCGGAGTTTTATGTGCCTTGTAAGAACCGTGGAAGATCTTGTCTTATAAAAACACTTTTTACATTGAAATTGGGTTTTATTCAGAACAGAATGCTTTAGTTCATTTCTATGATTTATGAAAGAAGAGTCTGGAGTTTTTGCTTTCACTGATACTTCCATTTCCTTTGCAAGATTTTGGCTATTGTTTGATACTGAGTCAGCATAAGTTACTACTTGCAAGGTCTGATCGCTGTTACTCAATGGAGTAGCTTGCTGAAATAACGAACCATCATGTTTCTCATTTTTTTGATGATTTATCAGTTCTTCTTCCATTTGAAAAAAAAGAATGCAAGTTGGACAACTATGGGACATATTATGTGCTTCACTCATATGGCTTCGAAGGCTGATCACATTCAAGCTGGTAAATGAACAGAGCTGACAATTAAAGCTACAACCACCCATCTGGTGTTTACTGTCCTGACAGTGTTGCTTCACATCTTCCCTGACTCCGGAGGAATAACTGCACATCTGACAATGAAACTGGATCCTTTTTGTATGAAGCTTTGCAATGTGAATTTCCAAACTTTTTCTGTTCTGAAAAACATGACCACAGTCAACACAAGTATGAAGAACGCCATCATCAGCAGTAAGTTTAACATCAGAATGTTTAGTATCTGTAGCGCTGGAAGAAAGGGTATTTAGCTTATCTTCAGTAAGATCTTGACTTTCTGAAGTAGTATCACAATTACTTTTAGTGTCTGTTTCTAATTCTGTATGTGACATAGGGCTTGAATCACTAGGTTTAAGCTGTGTGCTGGAGATATGCTTCACGTGTACTCTCCGAGTTTCAGATTTGCCTCTCTTACTATTACCCAACAAATTGTACCTTCTTTTAACTTGCCTTTTTAATCTAAAAGACCTACTCTGTCCAAATGAAGACCTTAACAAGACAATGTTTCTTTTATGTTCCGGTCTATCAAATCTCCTTGTCATGTTTAAACAGCTAACTAGCTTTTTGGTAGTTGGAGGGAGTTCTATTTTCTGCAAGATATTTTCTGAGGGTCCTGGTATTTCTAGTTTTTCACTACAGACTTTATCATTTCCTTCTACACTGGAAGAAACCAACGTTTCTTCTGTCACAGTATCTGTTTTTTCAGTGGGAACATTCGAAGATGGTATCATTTCAACAAGTTCAGCGCCATCATTTTGTTTAGACAAGCTTACTTTTGAGCCTTTCAGTGCACTGCAAACACTTAATTCTTTTGTATTAGCAGTTCTTGCCCTTAATTTACGGGTCCCCGGTTTTGCTCTGACATTCCTCTCTTTGGTTGCAGTAGATTGTTGGTTTTTAAAGGATTTTTTTGTCAATATCTGTACAAATCCACCCCGTGCAGCAAGATTTTGGCGTCGAAGGTGCGTCTTGCCAAGGAAATGAGAATTCAGGAGATTTTCCTCAGCACTCTGAAAACCACAAAGATCACAACAAAATATCTTGGATTTTTCATGATCTTGCTTAACATGGTTGTGTAATGTTGAACTACATTCAGCTGTGCAACTACAGTGAGGGCATGTTTGCTCTTCGGATTGTTTAGAGAGGCATTCTTGTTTATGATTTTCCGTATCCGAGCAGGAAGGTAAACCCCGATTACTCATTTTGCCTTTAAGATCTTTGTCTATGTTTCCAACTGTATAGCCAACCCTGATTTCTTCTGAAGAAGATAACTTATCAGGAACAGTAGCTGGCACCTCTTGTGAATGTTTATTTTCCATGTGAATTTTCAATATGGCACCATCAGCACATTTGAAATCACAATATACGCACAGGAAATTTGAATTAAATATGTCATCACTAAGACAACTGGCAACTCCGTCCTTCTTTACAGCTCCAGCTACTGTACTACCTGCTTCTCCAGCTACGACTTTGTGCAATTTCCTTTCACTATCTTCAATGTCTTCTGAAGAACTCCGCTTTCTTTTTCTGGAGACATTTTCAGGTTTGTCTGCTTCAGCAACATCCAGGTTTGGTGACCCTGACAGTGCCCTTTTGTTTGTGCCATTCTCTTTTCTCTTCTTTTCAAGGTCCCTGAACACTTCATCTGGTATCAGCCTTGTTTTCTGCTGAGACAAAGAGTCACATCCAGAATTTTCTCCTGATATATTTCTCTGGGATTCTTCTGTCAACTCAGTTTGTAAACTCTCATCAACATCATCTCTCTTCTTATTTTGCTCCCCATCCATTCTTAACATTGATATTATCAATTGTAGATCATTTGGGTTAGTACCTATAAAACAAAAGAGTTATTATTAGTCTTTCATGCACAACAAAAAGTTAAAAGATTCAAGGCAAAAAAAAAGCAATATAGCAAATTAAATTCATGGCAGGAAGACAGACAACAATGAAAGATATGAGGCTACATTTTCAGCATGGTGTCTAAACTTATGACATCTAATAATCAAACCAACCTCTAGACACTTGGTTACAGAGCTCTCACTGTGATGAGCACCGTGTGACTGAGCACTAGCTTCAATAGTTTTTGTGTAATCAAGTAATTTACTACATGCTTAAACTTGGGCAGACAAGCCTAACCACTGTTTCTGGAACCATATTTAGGACAAGAAACGCTACCAGGTTTCAGGGAACTGGCCATAGGATGTGCAACTTTTCCTGAACCACAAATCCAGGTTCCCAAATGTAAAAGCTCCAAGGAGGAAATGACCATGACTGCAACAACAAGCAAAACAAAGCCAACATCAATGTTAAACATTGTAAGTATGAAGCTTGCTTTCCTTCCTCTGCTTCGATTACCTGATAAAGAGGGAAAACACAAATAGAGCCATCTTCTAAAAGAATATGCCACAAGCAGTTTCCCATCATTCCTAAAATATCCTCTAAAACGTCATTTTCCAACTGGGGGGATGGAGAAAGAAAAAAAAAAAAAAAAGTCATGAAATAGCAGTGCAGAGAAGGGCAGATCTTTGAACCCCAGCACAAACTTGAACTGTCCAAATCTAGTTACCAAAAGCTTTTGCTCAACTGCCCAGTGTGACCTCCCTGCTCCCAAAAAGATGTCACCACTAGAAAACTGATGCTACCAACACGGTTTATAAGAGGGATAGGGGTGGGAAATCAAATCTTGACATTTATTACCTTTTCATTTTGATATGAAGCGATTGAGAATTGAAAATGCATTTCATTTTAACAGATGATTAAATACTAAATGTTTATCTATGTGCTTTACACTATGATTTAAACATCAATTTGCTGCAGATCCAAGTATCCAGTTTTTTGTTCAGTTACCCATTGAATGAGGCCATGACCACAATTGTAAGTACTTCTTGACAAGATTAAGTAATTGCAATGTTGATACAGACAACGCAGGGTACAAAAAAGCTATTCAAGTACATGCTAAAAAAAAAAAAAAAAATTATGCTTATTTTTGAGGACAAAGTAAGAAAGTATTAAACTGGGGAAATATACTCAAATCAGTTGGACTTACTACCTATAGAAGTAAAAAAATGCATTTCTGTTTAATAATAACTTATGGAAGGCCTATAAGGAATTGAGTGCACTGTAGTTGCATACATTGAACAGTTTTTCAACTGTAGGTCTCTCATTGAGCTAAAGTACTGACCACACTTATACCAAGCTAGCTATACCTAAATAACATGAGAATAACCACCTCTAGATCACGATAGCCCTTTGGAGGATCCAGATATTGCTTCTGCAACTGTGGTTTTCTGGTTCTTATACACTATTCTTTTTCTTTGTTCACTAAACCGTGATAGAAACTATCACAATTAGTCAGAAATAAAACAGTCAGGTCTATATTCTCAGCTGGTTTAAGTCAGCATATTGTCAATATGTTCAAAAATGCTACAGCAATTAATAGCAGAGAAGGATGAAGCCTTTGAAGTGCAAGCTTACCCTGAAAAGGTTTATGAGCACTGTTTGGGATACAGAAAAAAAGATCAGATGAAAATTATGTTGTTTAAATGCAGTACAGCTTTATTTATATAACTTGGAAAACACAGTGAAATTACTTCAGGGATGAGTGCCACAAGTCTATCCTGAACTGTCTGCACACAGCAGCCGTGGGTCTTTTGCCTTGCTGCACCTCCACAGCAGGTTCCCAGCACACCACTGAGACCTGACCACTCTTCTCTTGCACAGCCTGGGGAAGAACAGCAGTTTTTTCTTTGCTGTACAAGACAATTTGCAATCTCAAACCAATTCTCCATCTTCTTTATAGGATACTTTCCTCTCAGACCATCTGATTTATCAGAAAACCTGTCCAGCAGTGAACTAATACCTGCATTGGAAATTTCCACGATCAAAGGTTGTATCGGGATAATTAGGGGTTTCTCCATCGACAAGAATTCATACATTCAGGACATATTAAAAAGTAGGGGACTGGTGGCTCCACACCGTACTCTCTTCTGACATATTTCATGCCCATTTAAAGCCCTCCTATAATTTGATTTAAACCTTAAAGCACTGTCACACTGACATCAACCTCTGACAGAAATCGCAAGCCACTTTCAGCCAGAGATACAGTAATCACTGGAGGTGGATGCTTCCCAGCTGTCACAGGCAGGTATCAGCAGTCTCAGAACATGCCTTTTCTGCCACACCAGCACAGATTCAGCTCATCTCCATTAGCCAGCCACACACCTCAAAAAAGATGGCTGATTATTTGCATACAGTACCTGCAGGCTTAGCCTTACTTCTCGGCATTTGATCACTAACTCTCCTATAGAAGTTCATCCTGTTCTGTGCTTTACCAAAAATCTTGGCTTGCAATCCCAGTTCTGGCGTCCAACCTTGTCTTCAACAAAACTGTATTGCACCAATTAAGGATTTTTTCAAGTGCTTAGGGAAAAGGAAAAAAAAAAAGTATTTCCCTTATTTTATCTTTGTAAACTGTTTGTAGTCACTACTACAAACTAGTTGCTAGGCAAGTGAAAAATGCAAAACACAAATCTCAGGTGCTGCCAATAATTTAAGTATGAAATTAAAATAGTCACCTATGTAATACAAATATGCAATGGAGCCTTACACCCCAGCCGCCCTACCTAATTCCTCCAGTTCTCCAAGTTGACAGTAAACGGAGACACTTATCTCTGCCTTCATTTCAAGATAAACTTCTAGCACGCAGACCGGGGATGCACTCCACTTCATTTACAGGCAGTACTCCTAATGAAGTCAACAGCCTCACCTCTATCCCCACAACTAAAAACACATGTTATCAAGACAATAGCTCCTTGGCTGCACAGCACAAGTTAGGCATAGCAACAATTAATGATAGGCCTTTACCAGTTTCACCTCTACCTCACATCTAAGTTTTCATTAAAGTAATCTCCCCCTGCACACCCTTCCCAGAGTTAGATTTGCCTGTGTCCCACCTCCGTATAAACTGTGTCAAAATATCACTATGTGGGAGTACGCACCTGCATGAAACCATAATCCAGAAAGAATTCTCTACGAAAAAACAACTATGAGGCAGTTGCTGTTGTTTCTCTAACATTACCCCTATATTGATTAATGTAAGGAATAAATTGCCTTCAATTTCTTTTAGTTCTCTCTTGCAGTTGCCTTTAGGAGAAGAGCACATCTTCTGAGGCAGACACTTAGTGGCTACTGCCACTACCTTTTGCTGGGACCATCGTCAGCGATTTCCTGAGCTGTGGTCAGTTCTCCACATCTCAGACCAGATCTAGACCACAACACTGAGCCCTGCCTCTGTTTCTCCCCGCTATGATCTTTGCTCGGGTAACACGGCTGTGTCTCTAACGCAATTTCAGTAGCATACCCCTCAGCTTCCTTGATGGGAGACGAGTGCCTCGCACCCACAGGCAGCTGTGGGCAGACCTCTTCTCAGCCGCCTGCGTGGATTTATTGCACAAATGACTGTCACTACTTGAAGGATGCATTCAGCACACCATAAGCCTCCTGTAGGCAAAAGGAGCGTATATAGGGCTTCCTCTGCTGTCAGCTTCTCTCCTGAAAGCCCCTTCTCAGATTTGCCGCAGGACAATGGCAAAGCAACAAACTGATCACAAATCTGGGTGGTCCTAATCCTCAGCCTGCATAAATCAGTTCACCTCTGCTCTCATCAAAGCCACTACACTAATTAAGGGCTAGCCTAGTATTAATAGAGGAACCAATGCATCAGAGAAGGCATCAACAGCACTCCCAAGTTTGTACGGTCCCAGTGACCACACGATACATAAGGTTAAATGGATTTCTTTCTGCAAAATTAATCTTGGCTCAAACCTTAGTCTGGCACAGGGATCGTCATCAGGAGCAAAGAATCAGCATCTGGAATTTGATTAGATCAACTGGTAACCAAAACCACATTCTAGATGTAACAAGTAACCCTCTGCAGCCACGGCTGCTTAAGCACACGCTGAAGTCCAACTCCTACTTAATAGTGTGACTGAGTAAGCCTTCTGAGATCAATGTAATGCTGGAAAACTCATATAGCAGTAGAAGTGGGGAAGAACAGCTCTTGAACTACCTTATTCGTGGACCAACAAGACTAAAAACAATGCAAGATGCAAGCTCTCGTGCTTTTCCTTCTACCTTCACCTTTTAAAGATGCCGGTTATGTTTTTACAAGTAAACAAATATCTAAAGCGCAACAATACGTAACCACTTAATGCACTGCATAGATAAACCAGAAAGGATTTGTATAGGCTCCAAGACTGCACCAATGTTATCGCCAGGTACAACACAGCAGAACACCAGAGCGCAGGATCAAGCCCAAGCTCAGCAGACAGCAGTCAAATCTTCAGTATTTCCATAGTTTAAAACCTCGTTCTGTCAAACAGTGCTCTCTTAACATCATATTTGATGTTCAAAATGAAGCTGTTCTAACTCAAAAGTGGGTTGACTTTTTGTAACATAAATCTTTTGTTAATGTTCATATAAATCAAGTATAGCTGAACAGATTCTTAAAGGATATGACCAAAAATTAATTTGCCACATTAGCTTCAGGTTAACAAATTCTCCTACTTGGAGACAGTCATACATTACCTAACACATTTTAAGGTTCTTTGCAGCACACTGCTGTTCCTGAGTTTGGGAAAAAAAACTGGTGTGGCCTCAACATTTTTGCACAGAAAAAGCTAAGCTAAGTAATTCTACTGGAAATAGGAGCTTGGTCTTTAACATAGTGCTTTTCTTGAATAATTTTCCAAGTATCCAAAAGAAGTGAAACATGTTTTTAAGACCTTCAAAAGCAAAATGGCTGTGTCACATCTGCATAGGCCAAATATCCAAATCCTTACAGAATATATAAGAAGACACACACATTTTTAAATTACAAGTGCATAATACACAATACTTTGGCTATGTCACAGAAACCAATATAGCTAAGGATACCCCTCTTTCATGCATTGGGATTTCCAAATGGTCAAAATCGTGGAGTTTTTGTTTCAACATTTAATCTAATTTAAAAGACATCCCACAGTCACAATTCAGCACCATCTCACTACCTATAAAGAAGAAAATGAATACCAGAAATGAGAAAAATACCACTTCTTGAGCTGCCACCACCATTTTTTACCAGATAACTACACAGATTTTTGTATTCTTCCTACAAAGCTTTTTTGTATATTGATATAGTATCTGCTACAGTTCTATACAAAAGCATCAGTCATTTGCAGAAAGAAAATCTTTTCTTTGATGGAAATAGAGAACATTTTAGTTGAGTGTTTTCTCCATTTTTTTTTCCTCTGGTCCAAAATATAGTATATAATTCCTCTATGCCAAAAGGTGGAGACAGTGCAGTTAAGATTTTCAGAGTAAGACTTGCATTGCCCTAATCCTCAGATTAAATTTAGAAAGTAGTAATCTTAAATTAAGATCAAAAGTACAAGCAATTTAGTGATGATCCATAAACCTGTAATGAACTGCAAAGTTCCTTAACTTGATGCTCAATACAATGTTATTTACTCCTCTTTTTGGTCATATGCCAGCTCTTTAAGGGAACGGGTAGGGGCATGTACAGAAGAACCCAAAGAAAGTATATTTACAAGTACAAAATTCCACTTTGGTTTTTATTTTTTATGCTAATCCTGGCATTAGAATTCCCAAGGCACTTCCCAGTCAGACTATGATTGTCTCCAAGTATTCAATACCCAATCTGCAGTGTTTGTAAAGGATGCGACATACGGAAAACAGGGTTTCTCTTTTTGCCAGTAAAAATTCCTCTTTTTCAGACAATTAATTCTTTCAATGAAATCATGGATACAATGAAGCAAAATCATTTTAATGAGCTCCTTAAATAGCCTGCACAAAACTAAATGTGAACAACTCATCTCAACATATGACCTTTGTGTCAAATAAACATTTTCTCATTTTCGAGGGCATAGCATCCTTCCTAAATCAAATCATGGGTCTGTCTTATGGCCTTACAAAGTTACCTCACTTCCTTCAGAGAGACTAATCCAAGAGAACAGTCTCTTCCATAATGGAATACAGAAGACAAGATGGTTGTTGGTTCAAATGGAACAAAGACCACCTTTATTTTGAGGAGTATTTGATGCTATCCATTACCAACATGTATTTTCCCTCACAGCTCAAGAATGCTGGAACTTTGAGCTTTACATCGTAAGCCTGTTCTTCATGAAAGCCACTCATTTCCCCGGGGCAGCAGAACCTCCACAGGAGACTTCCAAACAAGCTACAGGCTTTCAAAGACTAAAGACTTTGAAACTTCCACACTGATGGATCTACAACAGTTACGGTAACAAAATAAAAAGCCTGCTGATAGTCATCACTTGTGTATCACTGAAAAACGGCAAGTTACCTGCACCTGTTAACTTCATTTTCTCACAAGCATCAGAAGGAACTGTAACGGCATCATGGGGAAACTCACCCTGCAATACTACTCACATCCTTCTTGCTCCTCCTTCCAAACCACTGAAAGTACTCCTGGGTGGGCAGAAATTGCCAACATAAAGGAAGTTCTTATGAATTCCTGACATAAAGAATATATTCTTTAATTCACACCTAAACAAATCAAGAGAAAAAGGGAAGGCTCCCTACTTCATCATCCACTCACTTCAGAAAGAGCCAAATGCTGCTAAATGCAGCAGTGACCACCGATTAGATCAGCTTTGAAGAGGAAGTCAAAAAAGAAAGACATGGATACACACTTATTTCAAGTGCTGTCAGAATCAATAGGCATGTATGTCCAAGATAGAAAAAAAGAGGAAATGCACTAGCATCTCCTAAAAATTGTTGAATAACCTCCAGATTTTCAATTTTTGAAGATTTAAAAAGGTCCATATATTTTTAATTGTAAATTCAAAGAATTTTGACTATTTCCAGAGCAAGCCATACATATAACAATGCAATAAAAATATTCAACAGAAACTTCTGAGGATCCAAGAAAGATAGTATTCATACAGCACTGTGATATTTATGGATTAAAAGCACTGTTTAAGTATTCTCAAAACACTTTAGACAGTTTATCAGGTCCATCAAAGAAACTTCCAGTTAAGAAATGTTCATTTTTCACATACAGTAACGAGTCCCACGGTTTGTGGGAATTCCCAGAATGACATGTTTTTATGCGAGATGCAATTCTCACCAACTTCACCAATTAAAAGCAGAGGGAAGCAAAAAGTAAATGCAATTTGAATCTCTTTTATACCATAGGCTGTAGTACCCTCTTACATACAGTGGACCACACTGGAATTCATCAGAGGAAGTACACAGGCGCTATCACTGCCACCTGAAAAAAATGTTAGAAGTTTTAACTTTTTTGTGCACTTTGGCAGCAAAAGATAAAACTAAGTTGAAATTGCCGTTACTTGCAAACTGGCTGTTGGAAATTTTACCCTAGAAACCTGGTCCTAGAAGCCCCAACTGTTGTCCTTTAAAATACAAGGAGGATGAATTTCCTAGATGGCTATGCTGGTATTTGATACTTGCCAAGATTTACTAAATTTCCATCAGACTTTGCTCAAAATTAAACCTAAAAGACAAAAAAAAGATGGCTTTGTTGGCCCCTTGTTTTAAACTACCGTATCATACAAAAAGCAACAAGAGGCCTCCATCATCACAGCCTGGGATGCATTTGTCTACCAACACAGCTTGAGCAGGCTTGCGGAGGTAGCAGCACAGCACAGGTGAAAAGGCCAACACTGATGGCCAGCTCTCTGCCAGCTGAGAACCAAGAACCCATTTTTTGAGTAACTTCAACCAAGATGCAGAAGGGAAGTACGAACTAGAAAAAAATTCAAGTTTTTTCTTGTAGGGAAGAAGGCGGAAAAAAAAAAGGTTGTTTTTTTTAATTGAAATGTTCTCTTCATTTTTTATGAAACAAACAAACAAACAAACAAAAAGTTATTGAGCATTTTTCAGGTATTTATTACCCAGCTATTCACTGAGCCTCAGCTCACTGAATGTAAAAAAAGAACCTAACCAATACCATTTTAAATTTAAGGTAGGCTGATAATAGTTTGAATGTATTTTATCCACAATTAATGCAAGTATGCCAAAAATTCACAGCTAAATTACATAAATAAATATGTCATTTAAAAAAAAAAACAAAACAAAACACATTCAGTGTGAAGTCAGGACACCAAAACTGTAGAAAAGGCATTAAGAAGGGAAGATGGCAGAAAGTAGAAAGGGAAATTTAACGTGTTTTAAATACTAGTATTTCCTGACTAATCATTTTAACTGCCTTACCTGTCGCTCTTTAATGACATTCTACTAAGGTAAATCAGGCCCACATGGTTTAGCTTACTGTATCTATCACCATCTTTTACATGACTGAGGCAAAGAATGCATGTAGTAATCTGTGTATATATGCAGATGTTTCTCAGTGGTGTTGTGCGTCCTGTTTTCCTCTTGTCAGCTGCCTATTCAAGTAGCTCTGCTGAAAAGAGTTGCATGAGTTTTTGGCTGAACAGGTAACATGAGGATTTAGGATTATTTGTGTCGTAGGTGAACAAAGTTTCCAGAGAAGAATACAAAGTGTACATATGCTTCTAAAGAAAAGGAGAAATTAATAAAAATAAAAGCATTCTGATGACACCTGGTGGCCACTTCACACAAGGAAGTAATTGCATTTCAAATGAGAAAAGCAGATCAAACAGAAATGTGTTACGTGTTCTTTTGGCAAGCATATCTACAGAAATGACAGCTGATATTACTATCAATTAGAATATATACTCATTGGAATATTCACGTTTACACGTCTGTATATATCAAATTACTGTATTACTGGTATTGACACATAGACAAAAACTTAACTATTAAAGATAAAACTTGTTTTTCTGTACAATGAAATCAAAGTGGGCACACTGAAAGTATTTCAGCTCAATCCTACAAGACATACAAAACCGACTTTCTTTTCAGTTTTGAAAAGAAACTCTACTCCTCTACTCCACTCTCATGAGACCCCACCTGGAGTACTACATCCAGCTCTGGGCCCCCAACAGAAGAAGGACACGGACCTGTTGGAGTGAGTCCAGAGAAGGGCCACGAAGATGATCAGAGGGCTGGAGGACCTCTCCTAGGAAGACAGGCTGAGGGAGTTGGGGTTGTTCAGCCTGGAGAAGAGAAGGCTCCGGGGAGCCCTTCTAGCAGCCTTCCAGTACCTGAAGGGGGCCTACAGGAAAGCTGGAGAGGGACTTCTTACAAGGGCATGTAGTGATAGGACAAGGGGTGATGGCTTTAAACTGAAAGAGCGTAGATTTAGATCAGATGTAAGGAAGAAGTTCTTCACTGTGAGGGTGGTGAGGCACTGGAACAGGCTGCCCAGAGAGGTTGTGGATGTCCCATCCCTGGCAGTGCTCAAGGCCAGGTTGGATGGGGCTTTGAGCAACCTGGTCTAGTGGAAGGTGTCCCTGCCCATGGCAGGGGGGTTGGAACGAGATGATCTTTAAGGTCCCTTCCACCCAAACCATTCTATGATTTTTCCAGCTCAGTTGCTTAAATAAGGCAGAGGGTGATGGGGGAGAGGCATGGTGGAAGCAGGGGGCTGCCTCGCACCAGGGTGCAGTAGGAAGGGCTCTGTGTGATAGATGCTGCCCCAAATCCCTGCCGCAACACATTAGTCCTCCGGAACACTTCAGCAAAGCGTTAAGCACCAGCCTTCACTTCTTTGTATCACTGGATCTCTAACAGAAAGCAATTAATATCCACCATTAGAAATTAGTATAAAAAGGTGATAGCCGGACACAGATCTTAGCTACAGAGGGGATAAACCCTTAACATGCATGTCAAATCATGCCTTTTCTCCTTAATGGTTTCTTATAATATGTGCAAGCAATCACAATAGTGCTGCCATCTCCTCCGCAACATAGAGGGGGATTTTTTTCCCCAATAACCTTAGATGATCATCACTAAGACTTAAACCACGCACAGCTGTCAAAGCTTGGCTTCCTCTCTGGTAACTGTTGGTGCTTTCAGGCAAACCAACCCATGCTTCAGCTGCGATCGCTGAACCCCTTTTAAAGGTACATACTTCTGCACTCTGAACAGTTCAGGGGGTTACCACTGATTTTTATTCCGATTTCCATCACTGTCCATGTCAACAGATGGAAACCAATACAAGACAGCAACGGGAGGAGTACAGGCGTGACGGCGGCATCGTGAGTCCAAGTACTGGCAATATGAGATGATACAAAAATTATTCACGACTTCTGTTGTGCCTGTGATACCAGTCAAGAGCTACTATTATGGCACAACATGGAGCATCTTCCCTTCCCCATCCCCAAGCCCTTCACCAGAGCTGAGCCATGTAGCTACAAAAGGTGCCTTCGCTCCAGCAGAAGACAGAAGAGAGGCTGAAGGCTGAGCAGGCTCCCACTTCTCCCCAGCAAAACGCACTCTTGCTCAGCGGACAGAGAGCGGAGGTGACCGAAGCAGGCAGTGCTATAGCAAAGGGCTCTGTACACCCAGGAGAGAAGGACCAGGGGATGCCACAGCAGCATCCACCTTGTACCGTGGCCCGCACAGTGAAACCACGTCTCCCCAGGATGGGTCCTAGCCAGCTAGAATTGAAAGAGGGAAGGAATTGAGGAGAAGGGAGAGCCCCTTGCTGACAGCACCATCACCTATAAAACCCCCATTTATCTCTTGTCCAAAGCATTCATAGTGCTGATACTTTGGGAACAAATACCACGAAGGTTTCAAACGCCACTGCTTACCAATAGTATCCATTTCCTCCCATGTCTATTTGTTTCAATGCAACAAATTTGGTGCCTACCTAAATCAGTTCCTGAAATTCAGCTATCTTCCAGAACGAGCAAACTGCCTAAGCACGCGCACAGTATCAGCAGCATTCCTCCTAGGCTTGACGCAAAGCACATGTGTTCAAGTGCATTCCGAAACAAGGACTCACCCGGCAATTAAAATTTTCATTTCTCCTGCAGGAACGGTGCACGCAATGCAACATCAGGAACAGTTGCGCTGGGGACCTGACCACTTCCCTAATACCTACAAAAATTATGCAGCTTCATTTACATCTAAGAGCAGCACCTTGCTTACTAGTTTTGTTACTTGGGTATCCAGCGTGCAAAATCCCCTCGTTATTTTGAAGCGCACTGTGTAACGGCTACACAAGACTACAGCGCGTTTCCTTCAGTTGCTGGTTTATCACAAACTCGAGTCTCCGGTCGGCACCCACGCTATAAAACGGCTCTCTGGGAAGTATCACCGACGGAGCCCAAGGTGAGGGGGGTCTCCTTCTCCCCCGGAGCCCAGCGGCCGCACGGAGCCACTGCTAACCTGGCCAGTGGCTGGCGCGGTCGGGCCGGCACGGCAGCCCTCCTCCTCCACGGGCTGGGAAGACACGTGCCGGTCAACTTGGCGGCCCCGGCTGTCGCCTCCTGCTCCCCCAAATCCCTCCCGGGCCGGGAGGGCAGCATGCCACCGGACCCTTCCCGGACGCAGCAGCTCCCGGCGTGGCAGGAGGTCGCGGCAGGACCGCGCGGCGCTTCCCTGGGCGAAGGGACCTCGGGAGTCGGGTCAGGGCTGCAACCGGGGCGCCTGGCCGCCGTATGTCCTCCATACATCGCTCCCTCCTGGGAACGCGTTAGGAGAGCGTTACTGCTAAAAATGCTGCTAATTCCCTGAAAAGCACTGAGTTAAAATCAATCCCGCAAACTTTCCTGAGATCAATAGGTTTTAATGAACACAGAAAACATACTCTGTGGCAACCACGGGCAAGTACCCGGAGACCGAGCTAAAGTCAGAAATAACACCCGCTCCAACGCGTTCCTGGGAGAAAAAAATTGACGTATTACTAAGTAGGCTATTGCTCAGCTCAAAAGCCCCCAGGATCTGAGCGACCACACGCTCACCCTTACGGGCGACCTGCGCGGTGATTTATCACAGCAGAGCGCAGCCAGGACACAAAGTCAGATTTCCCCACCGCGGACCGGGCAGGGTTTCGGCACCACGCTCCCAGCTCACCCAGCAGCCCGAGTCGCAGACCCGGACCGTTCCTCTGATGGAGCAACGCAGGAGTGGAGAGAGGGCTGCGAGCCGAACGGGCTGCTTCCTACAGCAAAGGGTGCTGGTGTAGCCTGTTTTTCTCGCAGGTGGTAAAAAGAATATTGAGTGCTGTGTTTCAGTCATCAAGTCATTTTCCTGGTATTCGTCCTTGGAAAACACTTTCGACAAGTGCTACAGGACTTCTTCTCCTAGCTGTAATCATCAATGGAAAAGAGACAACAGTCTAAAATTAAAGCTTACAGATAACAGGAGCAAAAATGCTGGTTTATGTCTTTTAAAGTGAAACCTAATATTAAGTGTGCTGTGTTCGCTGTGTTCCATCTTGTATTTTCCAGAAGACTCAAGCATTACATCCTATTTTTCCCAAGCACTATGATTCTGATTCTCACTTTCCAGTAAATTCCATAAATATTGCATAATCAAATGCAGCTTCTGTTTTGTCGGCTCTGCAGCCCTCCTCATTCTAAAGCACCAAATTATTTTGCTTTTTACGTGAAGCAGGAAAGGAATTCACTTGAACAATGGCCCTGTAATCCCATTTTACAATTTAAAATATCGTTTTGTAGCATATGCACCATTTTTCCAGAATCTAATATCTGATATCATTTCTATAAACTAAACAATACAGAAGATTTTACTGGTTAAACCCCTGTAACAGCACAAATCACAGCAATATAAATATGCAAGGGTTCTTGTTACAACCATTATATTTCTCTCATCAAACTCTGCACTACTGTGCTAAGGAGATCTAAGTATTCTTAGATGCATGTACAATGGAAAAAATACATAAATACCCCATTAATGGCAAGGAATTCCTCACAAAATCCCTCCCCCCCAAATGTGTACACCTGGACTCTCAATCACTTAGTAAGCATCCTGATGCCACTACCTGTGTTTTAAATGACTCAAATACCTACAAACATCTAAATCCAACTGAAGTCACTGGGAACAGGGCATTTGAAAGTCAAGATATTTCTTCAGGTGCTTAAAAAGGATTCAGAAAGTAATGTCAGATAGCCAGATTTAATTATTTTATCCCCAAAACTTGTTATTCAGAATTGAACAAAATGACATAAAACCACATTTTTGTAATTAAAATTTAAGGGTTTTTATTTTGAAAACTCAACAATTAAGAATGCTTAGCTGCATTAATAATAACTCCTTCTCCAGAAAGCTTCAAAAGAAAAATTAAGTTATATTAGACT
Organism: Haliaeetus leucocephalus; assembly: GCF_000737465.1. NCBI lineage: Eukaryota > Metazoa > Chordata > Aves > Accipitriformes > Accipitridae > Haliaeetus > Haliaeetus leucocephalus. The sequence continues at coordinate 3,857,377 of NW_010973023.1, read as the reverse complement.
GTTTTTAATAACTTGTAGATTTTAAAAGTGCCCAATTATAAATGAAAAAAGGACTACAGAATAAAGGTAACAAATGCACAAATTCAATGCTATTAAAAGGCAGACACATGAGATCTCATGTATCTTGTGCCATTTGTAAAAAGGTTGTTTTATTATCAGTGTAACTAATCACAATGAAGCCATCTCTTACAATCAAAGACATTATAATGAATTTTCTTTACAGCTACAGAGAAATGGGATTTGCTGTTCCATATCAAACTAGAACAGGCTGTATAAATTCTTCTTCATATTTATTGTTAAATGTAATTTTTATCTATAAAATCAGCCATGAAATATTAAAAACTGAAACAACAGAATTTATATCCTTTACTTAATTTAGTTTAAACGGCCTATTCACTAAAGAGAGGGGAAAAAGGTTACATATGTATTATAGCATGCCCTCCCCTCTCCCCCCTAAGCGTTTCCATTATAAACCCCCCAGTTTTTGGAATTTATAACTCAGCTGTAAAAATTCACTTCATACTTAGAGTTGGTATACTTTTCCTTTTACAAATTTAATTAAAAAAAAAAAAAAAAATCTATTCCAGGAGGAAGGCAAGAAAGGGTGTGAGAGAAGAGAAGGAGAAAAGCAACCAGACTAAAAACTTTAATGCTTAGCCAGGTAAATCAGTAAATAAGGGCCATCTATTGTAATTCAGTCCCATCTTCCACGCCGAGGAACCGGCAGGAGATGGTCAGCTGGCTGCACCGCAGCTCCTGGGCGGATGGGTGCCAGGTACTGACCTCCAGCTCCTGCTGACCCGGGCCAGGTTCAGGCTGGCAGACTAGGGAGGAAAACCTCCCTATGCTACTGCTATCTCCTGGAGTCATCTGTACAGCTGGGAATTGGACAAATTGAAAATGAGTGAGAACAGCAAGAAGCATTAAAATAATCTGCGTCAGAGAAAAGACAAGACAAAACAAACCAGCACATCTTAAAAATGAACAATAGACAAAATAGCATGTAAAAAAGGGATTCTCCCAATTAAAGGACCTTGAGAGTTCAGGAACTGGAGACTGGACAACGTATATTGCAATGAAAAATGCAACAGAAGGATAAAGGCAGTCAAAAAACATCAGAAGTTCATGGAGGCCAAAGGATTAAAGGGTATAAAAAGGGCTTTACTTAATACAGCATGGAAAACAATTCATATATAAGAAGGTAGATTCCAAAATGAAGCATGAAATAAGGCAAGAGAGACAAGCAACCTATGACCTTAAGGTGTAGGCTATAACCTAGGCTATTTCCTACTACCGGTATCTTATTTTCAGCCTTCCCCTAGAGCACAACAAAAAGCACAGAAGCAAAATGTACCTTCATTTTCAGAGTCCCCATTTTACGGTCTGAAAGGAATAGAAAGAAGTAGCAAGGGAGAAAAACCCTGCTTTGGTTCTCACAATGCAGCTGGTGAGTTGTTCAAGCTGGCAGGAGCAACCAAGCTCGGCCGGGTGGCCGCCCGCAGCCGCGTCTCAGGGGCACAAGGGAAGCTGGAAAAGACCTGACGTCCAGAGATGCCCCCGGTGATGCCGCACTCCTTCGTTTATAGGAAACCACCGAGGCCATGGGTTCAAAAGTAGCCTTTATTTAGTCTGTAACTAACTTTATTCATCAGAAAAGGCGCTCTCTTAGCAATTCTTTAACTACAGTCCATGAAGCCAATGTGCATGGTTTGTAACCCATTCCCAGAACAATACAAATGAGTAATATTTACAAATTCATTGGTTCTCTACAGTGATTCAGGCTTGGAAGTGATCATAGGTAAAAAAATAGGCTTCACATGAAGATCCTTTGCTGAACTAAATTAATCTGGCACACACAGGCAGCAGAGGATATTTCCAAAATATATACAAACAAACAAAAAAAAACAACTGTGGAAAGGTATTACTTACACACCCTCCTGCCACACACTCAAAAAAGGTACATGAGCAAAAAGAACTACAAAGTATGAATTTTAAGGATCTAGTAGATATTGATATCATGATTATTTTGATATCATAATTTGATTTGCAGTGGAAACGAATGGTGAGGAACAAGAGAAAGAATGAGAAAGTTGGTGCTCTATGACAAACGCATCCTTAAAACAACCAGACTCAACAGCAAAGGCTGCAACTGCAAAATCAGTCACCAGTTTATGGAATTTTTGCCAGATCACCAATAGGAAAAAGATGAAGGAAAAGAGAAGGCTGAACCAGGCGACAACGACGCTGTAAGGGTCCGGATGGCCTTATGGAACAAAAATCTGCACTCAATTCCCAAAATTCAACAGTCCAAAATCACTTAAGTCTGTATTCACCACGGATGTCAGGCACTACCGAACTGCTCAATGCCAAACTTGAAAATGTCTGGACCAGAAAGTGAGATCTGGAGTCCTGAGTTAGGTACTGGTATCTCACATACAATACACAGAGAGAAGTAAAAAACCAGCTCCTGCTCAAGCCACGTGGGACAGCCTCCTCAGCTGGCGGAGAAAGACAGCGAGCACAAGTCCTAAACCCAGAAAAGGAGAGCTGCTACGTCTAGCAACCCGGACAAAAGAAGATACCGACTCTGCAGAGCTACTGCCGTACTATTTACCTCTCACGAATCTGAGAAGCCTTGCTCTTGCACCTACGGCGTGCCAGCTGTCCCAGCGTCCTGAAGCAGGCACCTAAACAAAGCCTCCTCCTCCAAACCTACTGGAGCTGCTCGATAACGTGACATCCCCTACTTCTGAAAACAGAGCAGAGCTTCAAGCCTGCATTTTCTCACACAGGGATTAGTAAGTTTTCACAATGATTCAGTAAAATCCCCATTCATTCTAAGAATATTTTTATTTTTTATATTAAAAAGTACATAGACAATAAGATTATTTCTATTTGAATTCATTGTATTTATTAGAATTTATGGTTAAAATGTATTGATTACAAAAACACGTATTGAACAAACATGAGCAAATATTTACTAGTTGTTCTACCTGCCAGCTGTTCTTTAGTGGAAGGACATTGAAAGAGCATTAGGAGCACTTTGTAGAACTGTTCAAACAAACAAATATCTAAAAGCAAAACCTCAGCAATATGGCATTTAACAATAAAGCATATTTTACAAAGTACTGGAATTTGGGGGAGTACTAGTCTTGAAAATGTGCCTTTAAATTACCCCTATTTGGCATGACTGGCATGACTGTATTATCTATACTTTTTTACATTGCATTATCCAGCCAGCTCACTAAATCATTAAAAATATACACAACTGAGCTTCAGTTTGACCTGCCGTGACTCCTGTATGTATTCTCAAAATTAACACAAACACTGAATGCTACTAATCTTCAACTGGTAATAACTGATCAAAGAATACTGCCCTGTAATTCACTACAAGCTAAAATCATAGTGCTGAACTGTGCACTTTCAAACAAGTGGTTTATAGCTCTAGATTTAAAATGCAAAGTTTCCATTATATTTAATAATTAAAATGCATGCTGTGTTATGGTTACATTTGGTGACTGGATTAGTAGTACCCCAACTGAGTTAAACAATGCCTTTTTCCTATTAGAGTTCGTATTACCATATTATCTATTTGTTTAAGAAAAGGAAGAAAAAAAGCACAGCAAGGAAGAAGGAATAAAAAAGAAATATGAATATCAAACATACTGAAAGACAGCGAGGACCAAGACAGCAAGAAGACCTGGTATCAGCAAAATCTACGCTAGCTGAAAGCAGAAAAGCTGAAATATCTTTGCATTTAAAGTATGAAAACTTTTCAAGAAAATATTCTCCCTTTGTCAGTAAGGGTTCTCATTCTTGGATATTAGGAAAAATTTCTTTACTGAGAGGGTTGTCAGACACTGGAATAGGCTGCCCACAGAAGTGGTTGAGTCACCATCCCTGGAGGTGTTCAAAAAGCACGTAGACAGGGTACTCCATAACATGGTTTAGTGGGCACGGATGATGGTGGGACTCGATGATCTTGAAGGTCTTTTCCAACTTAAATGATTTAACGATTCTATGATTCAAAGTAAAGGGTTTAAAGTTCAGTTTGTTTTCCCAGAGGCAGTCTCTACAAATTTAGGGAATACAGACATCACTGTCAAAGAGCGGACTCTCTCAGGCTGTCAACTTCTTAATCAGGGTCTGACTTCACTGGAAAGTGTGAAATTATGTAATTATTTATGCTCGGCAATTCTGATGGTTTAGACAACTCCAGCACTATGAACATCTTCTTTTATAAAGCAAAATTCCTACTGCAATTTTATCTTAGGGAATATGCCATTTTTTTTCTGTACTTTCTATCTAGGTGGTTTATTCAAACAAAATTTACGTATTATTGTCCTGGTTTCAGCTGGCATAGAGTTAATCGTCTTCCTAGTAGCTGGTACAGTGCTGTGTTTTGAGTTCAGTATGCGAAGAATGTTGATAACACACTGATGCTTTCAGTTGTTGCTAAGTAATGTTTAGACTAAGTCAAGGATTTTTCAGCTTCTCCTGCCCAGCCAGCGAGAAAGCTGGAGGGGCACAAGAAGTTGGCACAAGACACAGCCAGGGCACCTGACCCAAACTGGCCAAAGGGGTATTCCATACCACGTGGTGTCATACCCAGTATATAAACTGGGGGAGGTTGGCCTGGGGGGATTGTCGCTCAGGAACTAACTGGGCATTGGTTAGTGGGTAATGAGCAACTGCATTGTGCATCACTTGTTTTGTATATTCCCATCCTTTTATTATTATTATTGTCATTTAGTATTGTTATTACTATCATTATTTCTTTTTCTTCTTCTTTTCTTCTGTTCTACTTCTGTTTCTTCTTTTCTGTTCTGTTAAACTGCTCTTATCTCAACCCACGAGTTTTACTTTTTTTCTGATTCTCTCCCCCATCCCACGGGGCAGGGAGGGGGGGGGGAGTGAGTGAGCAGCTGCGTGGTGCTTAGTTGCTGGCTGGGGTTAAACCACGACAATTATGTAAAGTATTTCTCCTCTCCCAAAACAGATACCATTGAGCTTAGGAACATAACTTACAGGGATGAAAAATAATTAAAAAATAAAATCAAAATGAAACCATGGCCACAGTGACATCAACCAAAGTTTTCTCAGCACTGTCAGTTAGATTAGGTGTCACCCTAAACTCTTTAATTACAAGTCTAATGACCTTTGAGCACTTAGAACAAATGTATAAAGTATTATTTGACCCCATTAAAAGACACACTCTTTATATTCCTGTACTTCCATGCAACGTTTAAGTATAAACCTCAGAGATTAACTTTGTTTTCATTTCAAGTGTATCTTCATTATCTTGGTATCAGTAGCAGATTTGAAGACAGGCTGGTGTGCCTGAAAGCTTGCCTGCTTCTCCATCTATAGTAAGTAGCTGGTGTAATGCACCACCTCTGCTTGTATTCTGCCTCCTCAGAAATCTGACAGGGTAAATACCCTTTGCATATAAAATACAAAGGTACCCATTCTCTGACAAAAAGTTTATTCAATACTGTACCTCAAAATACACTTTATTGATACCAGCAACATCTAAAATCATGATGATGTGAACGAAGAAAAAGAGGAGGTATTCCTGCAAGTCAACCTCCACCTACAAAGCTCAGGATGTTTTTTACCTGGAAACAGAAACTGAAGAGCTAGCAAAAGGCATTTTTAGGTTTTTACTTGTCCTCTCCGAACAGCTGTCTACTGTACCCAATAACCTTGTGCCCAAGGATTCTTGGGTTTTGAGGGAAGGAGCTCCTTACACCTCATCAGATGGCTGCTTCAGAGCAGCAGAAGGGACACCTCCAAGGTCAGACCTATGTCAACTTTCTCTTCAGTCTCGTCCTCTCCTTCCTTCCTCAGGTTGCCATCCTGATTGCAAACTGCTTGGGTGACACAAAGAAAATCAGACGGGGGAAAAAAACCTACATACAACCCTCTCCAGGTATCATCAGAGGCACACACAGAGAAGTCAGAGATACTTGTCAAGAATTTTCAAGCTACCTAGATTTAGAATGGCTCTCAAATTCACAAGTCTGTAGCTTTGACAACGTCGAATGAGAAACAACTAAAAGAAAAAAAAAAAAAAAATCTTTTTCATACAACACATCTGCAAAGTTCCTGGTACCAACAAGTAACAACACTGTATTACAAAACCTCTGCTCAAAAAACAACCTCTGTTTTTTGGGGTAAGATTTGGACACAAAAGAATAAAATTCAATTTTATTTCTTTGGGTTTGTATGCACAAATCATGAGATGGAAAGCTTGTGTCAGGTTCTGATTTTGATCATTTTGACACAAATTGAAAAAATTCTGTTAAACTAAATGGAGATATTCCGATTTATAGTCAGGTAAATGACATCAAATTCTAGTCCCAGGTTTTCTTTCCTTCCTGATTAAATTACATTAATGTACACTCAAAACAAAGCACCTACTGCTAGTCCTACTATTTTTTTCAGCAGAATAACTTAACTGTTAACAAAACACCACATACACATATACATGAAGTCAACAGGGTTCTTTCATATGTCTGCCATCTACCTGAAGCCCTGCAACAACGAGGCTTATAGCAACATTACAGTATGCGGGCACCAACATATCATCCTAAATGCAGGACAGAAGTGAACCTGCTTCCAGTTTTTCCCTAAAATACTTTTTATTAACCTGATATGTGTATGAGATATAAAAAACCACAACACTGTATTCTTACATGGAATGCACCAGGAAAAAGCCCAAAAACTAAATATTGTATCTTAGCATTGTTAAAAGGTTTGACATAGTATTTATTGCCATATTACCCCTAATTAGCAGTTTAAGCTTGTTAACAAGAACAGTTCATTTAAGGTAAACAGAAATTATCTTTCCATTGTATAGGTAAAACTTGTAAATAGGACAGCTCATAAATTCTAAGATGAGAGTAACTAGGAAACTATTCATTAAGGCTTGTGTTATAAATTCAAAACATGAAGCATAACATGCTTAAAGAAGAAGGTTTTATTTTTTAAAGCATTCATTAGGCTCTCATCTTCAAGCCTCAGACTTGTAAATAATTTAAAATGAAAATGCGAACAACAGGGAGAAAAAAACAAATGCAATTCAAATCAGTCCATTGTTGTACCAATAAAACTCAAAACAATAGAAAAGAAGTTGGCAGATTTTGAAGACAACATCCAGAAAACATTTTTATGTTCTGTATCTTTGAACTTATATGATATGCTTGCACTGGATCCAATCCAAAAAAAAAAAAATTAGCTCTGACTTATAACAATCAGGCTGTAACAAGTAAAGGATACACATACTAAGCTAGTAATTTTTAGTTTTCATTGCACTTTATTCTGGAGCTACTAAAACAAACAAGCTGCAGCTTATGGATGCTTTTAATTTTTTATTTTTCCATTTTGACTTTTCAGAAATGTATATCCTATTAACAATTTATATGACATAAGACAAGAACCCCCTTCCCTTTAAAGAGTAAAATAAATCTAGGTTTGCCTCACATAGGGAGCATGAAAAGAAACAGCTGTTACTTCACTGGCATTGAAAATGGGAAGTGAAGGAGACAAAAGTCACAAATCAAACAGAAAACAAAACACAAGGATCACTTCTGTCCTTGCTGCATGTCCAGTGTCCCAAATCCAATGTCAATGCAATGCTGCAGAAGGTGTGTTACACAGCAAGGAACCAGGAGAGAGCAACGTTTTGCCTTTATTGAATTTCTCGTGTTTGCTATCCTTTCCCCAAGTACTTGGAACAATCCAACTTAAATATAACATATGATTTCACTTAAACATTCAGTGGAAGACAAGCATGCAACAGGCATTTATTTCTACTTGTTAACGAGCCACATGGGATTGCAAAATGCAAAAGAGCTGTATTTCTATGCCATGGTTCTTGGGGAGAAAAATGGGCATGTATACTGACTATCCCACGAACACCAAGATATGCTCCGCAGAAGCCTTGCGCTTACTGCCCGCACCCCACGCACCAGGAAATCTGAGGCTTTTCGGCCACGTGGGATTTCCTGCGCGGGTGCAGGACGCGAGCAGGAAACCCGGCGCTTCCCGCGAGCTCTGGGCATATACAGCAGGCGTGCAGCTCGGCTGCAGCACACACACGTCAGAGCCAGCGCGGTGCCTTCCAGAGGCACCAAACCCCTCAGGCAGCACCTGAGCAGCGAGTCTGATACCTCCTCACGTGAACCGAGACCACTAGTTTGCCCCTGTTCACGCTTTTCCCTCCAGCGCAGAAGTGCGTGGTGACAACGTGCTGCGTATCACCAGTACAGGTAAAGTAAGCAAGTCTCCTCGGGCTAAGGCGTGTCTCAAAACCAGCTCTGGGTGGACTATCTCATACATTCATAGCACACGTTTATAGCAAACATGTTCTACGAACTGACCAAAAGCAAACAAACCCGACCACTAACCCACCGAATGGAAACAGGCGCAGGCCACAGGCTCTTCCAGAGCAAGCCCAAGCCTGAAAACCTGCCTTAAGAGAAAATTCACATGTACAGAAGCATAAAGCCATATCAGAGCTCTTAAGGCCGGCCATCCAAATGGCACCAGGACAGTCTGTTTCTGTCTCTGCATAAATTAGAATTCTTGACAGGACCTCCACACTTTTGAAACTTCCTGCTGGTATGTTTCCTACAGAAATATTTGTATACCACATAACTGTATGGATTCCATAATAAAAGTTTCACACAAAACAACAATTTCTTTATAAAATGATGACCTAGTGTTACTATTTGGATGAGTTTTGTTACACCTTGTAATTGCAGTGAATTTTAACATTTATATGTATTTTTTTAAGTCTTTGTACCTATATTTTGAGAGAGACTTTTGAAATACCAAAGATAGGGTTAAGGACAGCAAGAAACTTTCTTTTTAACTACGAGACAAAGAAATACCAGACAGGAAAGCACGTACATATATGCTTCATCTATAGAGATGTATCCATCCAGACCTAGACAGTGAAATACCGCATACCCTAACTACTCTGCATGCCTCCTCCTTGGCCATTACATATGCCACACACACATACAACAGCTTGTATTTTTAGACTCAGAAGGGCAGAGGCAATTAAAATTTATGCCTCTACCACTAAGGACTAAAGGAAACTAAGAACATTCATAGCCTCCTAGCCCAGTTAAACACAACCCATACTGCTCCAGACAGTAGTTCAGTAGCAGGCCAGGCTACTCAGAAAAAAGGTCAGCCTGCTGTAGAACAAGCAAAAACAAAGCAAAAAAATCAGCAGTCAACAACTCTGCTAATGCAGGACTGGAAAGCAGTCATGAGTCATGCAAACAAGCATTTTACTTTTGGAACATCATCACTGCCCGTTTTGTAAACGGCACTTGGGTTATTTCTTTGTAAAGAACCATGTGAATTGGCTAGCACTTACTGTAATTTTCCTTTTCACATTGAGGAAAGAAGGTAACTAGACTTCTTTCTGCTCTAAAGCTGTAGATTGCTGCCACTTTATAAGTTTGGGACACAACCTTCTTCCATCTTCACATGCTGAAGAACTGAAATTAAGTAAAGTAAGAAAACTTCCATGTATATTTAACATAAACACCTAGAATGGGCTATAGGCTCTTCTGTAACTACAGACCCTTCGCTGGCAGATGGCAGAAACAGGATCACCAGAATTCAGAGTTGCAGAGCAGGAAGGCGGGTATGGTTCCCCTGTTTTAAACGTACAACTTCTTTCTGCTAAGTAAAAGATGCCTTTGGAATTTCTGCAGGTAAGAAATTAGAGATTACAAGAACAGCACCTTTACATTTTTTGCTTCTTCAGTGGTTTTATACGTACAGGTGTTGTGGTTTAACCCCAGCCAGCAACTAAGCACCACGCAGACGCTCACTCACTCCCCCCCACCCAGTGGGATGGGGGAGAAAATCAGGAAAAGAAGTAAAGCTCGTGGGTTGAGATAAGAACAGTTTAATAGAACAGAAGAGAAGAAACTAATAAAGATAACACTAATAAAATGACAACAGCAATAATAAAAGGATTGGAATGTACATATGATGCACAGTGCAATTGCTCACCACCCACCGATCGACACCCAGCCAGTCCCCGAGCGGCGATTCCCCGTCCCCACTCCCCCCAGTTTATACACTAGATGTGACGTCCCATGGTATGGAATACCCCGTTGGCCACTTTGGGTCAGCTGCCCTGGCTGAGTCCTGTGCCAACTTCTTGTGCCCCTCCAGCTTTCTTCCTGGCTGGGCTTGAGAAGCTGAAAAATCCTTGACTTTAGACTAAACACTACTTAGCAACAACTGAAAACATCAGTGTTACCAACATTATTCGCATACTGAACTCAAAACACAGCACTGTACCAGCTACTAGGAAGACAGTTAACTCTATCCCAGCTGAAACCAGGACACAGGACACTTTGAGCTTATGCCTTAGCACAGGCCGAAATGACAAAAATTTAAAAAGTACCCAGTTCAGAAGAAAAGTAGGTATAGGTGTATTTCATTTAAACTTTCATACACTTTTGTGTAATGCTGTAAGAATGTCCGCTGCAAAGGCAGACAAACCAAAGATTAAACCACTCTGACGTTGTCAGCGAGATGTCACATGCCTTTTGACACCCTGGGCCAGGCAACATTTAAGCGGTTTGCAACACCACCTCTCACGCAGCCCTACTCCTAATTCATTCTCTCCAAGACACCCACGGTTAATCCTATGCCTCTTACTACCACTGAGCATCACCACTGAAGCACACTGCTCACTTCCTACACGCACGGTTGTCGTTCGTTCTGCTCATTCCACTCCAAGTCACCTCCTGGGGGGAGCAGCGCTTCCTTCCACGCCTGTGCTGCTCTGGCCAGGCACTGTATATGCAGCTGCACCGTAGGCAGCAGTGGCAGGGCTACCCCGAGACAGCAAGGCCGACGCAAAACAATACCTTTCTGGGGTAGAAGAATAACCGAGAGCGCTCCGCTGGCCGGCTGCTGACTATTAATCTGTCAAAATGGAAGTACCTTTTCTGTTTGACTCCTAATATAATACAAAGCACAGAATAGCGACCACTATGCCTTGTGGCTAGTTTTGTGAACAGCGGAGCAGCTATTCTTTCCTCATCACTGCAACCCTCGTTAAAAAAAAAAAAAAAAAAAGTCACTGAAAGAATAGCAACCACTACATCTGTTGAATCACATCATCTTGTCTTCCCCAACCCAAGCCATTTTTGGGATGTGCTTTCAAAAGAATAACCTATACTCCAGGATGTGCAATCTCAAACGTGAACATAGTAATTTTAACATGTGCCATAACACTGTGGCATTAATTTGAATGAATGACTAGACCAGACGTATCTTAAAACAATGCTTTTATTTGAGTGATGGGATCATCCATCCAGTGCAGCCTTTTTGTTTCGCCAAGAAAGAGAATATTTAAATTCTAAACCATCGTAGGAAATTCAAATGTAGGAGCCGCTCAACAATTCCAGTTCAAGCACATTTCATATGCCAATCTGTCTGTAAATTTCAGCTTATGCACAAAACCACAAGCCTGTATACATTCAAAAGATTAAAAAAAAAAAAAAAAACAACAATTAGGCTACGCAAAGTTATGTTTTTCTTAATGTCGTGCACACTAACACAAAAAAATGCTGTTCTTCATTACAGAAGGTTGATTTTAACAGAGTATTGGACTGACATCTGCTTCACACACATTCTTTCTCAAAGTAATTTTTTTCTATAAAAGGAGACAACACAGCTTAAGTTTTAAAAAAGTTTCTAACAAGGAAAACTTTCATGCAAACAAATTAGAAATCTCTGATGCTGTTACTACACAATAGTTCCTACAGAGGAATGATAGTAAAGGATTTAACTCAGGTCGTTTGAATTATGTTTCCCAAAATGCTAATAAAACTGACATGTTTGAACATACTGAAAAAGTCACAGTCCATCATCATGCTGTCACATCAGTGCATTTGACTTTTTTTAAAATGTATGGATTATACAATTACTACCAGGCTTCATATTTTATATATAAAAGCTACAATCTGATTATATGTCCATGCTGAAATAATTTATTAAATAAGGGTGGAATGACTGTAATGTTACTTCTATGATGAATGTAACTTGCTGTGAATAGTCTAGGAGATTGCAAGAGAGACCAAACCGAAGCCTGTAATTGTCTTCATCTTTCATGAAGTGGTGTGACCTGGGAAAAATATAGATCCCAACATCCAAAGCTCCAGCCTCATGCAAACGTCTTGATTACTTATGTTCTGATATAGGAATGGTAAAAGAAAATTTATAGTCTTTGCAGGCCACACCTTTAGATTATTAAGGTAAGAATCACAGCGAATTACATCCGATGTTTAAATTATACGTTAGTCTATTATTGTTTTGCACCATCAGCAAATCACTTCTGCCACTATTACCCTTGCACTTTTGGATTCCCATTATTTACTACTCCCTAGGTGTTACCATCATGCTTAGTACGATACAGATGAACATGAATACAAGACAAACCCAAGATCTTGCAAGTCTGCATCAAGACAACTACACAAAGAAAAGAGGGTACACGAAAACTAGAACTGTAACTACGCAACTTCTGAGGTCACCAATAGCTACAGCATACGGATCACAGACAAAACGCTTTTTCCTTTTCTTTCTCTTTAACTAATGCTACATTTAAGATGAACACTGTGGTTCACAGGCCACACGAATTATTTGAAGGAGCAACAGGAAACCTGCTGGAACAAGTCAAATTAAGCAAGATGATAACCTGTCCCTCAAAGGCCACCTAAAAGTTAGTTTTGGTCCAACGATCTTTTCCACTGAAGATGCACACCTCTTCAGAAATGTATTTAAGAATTGCTATGGTATTTATGGGAACTCGCTTTCCTCACTGCGATCTGACAGGTCCCCTGAAAGTCCACTAACGCCCTAGAGATGACAAACCGATGTTGAAAATCACAAGACCGCGGGAGCGCAGAAGGCGATGGCGACTCAGGGACTGCTCTGTTCGGAGATTTCAGCAGAGTCAAGGGAAAATGGCCACAGCTGGGGTTTTTTACCACTTGTAAGAACTGCTTACAAAGCTCCTGCAGTCACACGCGTTGCCACGCACTGCCAACCGCACGCCTTCTCAAGCTCATGCACGCTAAAGCTACAACCACCTTCGGGAAAGGAGGGGAAAGCAAGAAAAAGAGGGGGAGGGGGTTGAGCAGCAAAAAGCAGTCAGGGGAGAGCTGGACCACGCCACAGGTGACGTCTTCCTGGCTGCGCGGCGCCCACGGCCCCGGGTGGGCTACGGCACCCCGACCACCCGCCCCACCACCCCCAC
>NW_010973023.1:3784385-3844064 GCF_000737465.1 Haliaeetus leucocephalus | reverse complement strand
CCCGGGGGCTCGCCCGTCTCCTGCTGCTGCCGCCCGGTCCGCCCGGTTGTCTCGCCGGGGAGGGCCCGGGAGACGGGCTCCACGGTGCTGAGGGAAGGAGGGGAGCCCCGAGGGCTCGCCCGGGGTTGGCGCTGACCCTCCCGGCTGAGGGGGTCCGTGCCTGTGAGGCCCGAGCTGCGGGCCCCGGGCGGCGCTGGCGGGAGCCGGCGGACGCGGCCGTTCGAAGCGCTGAAAACGGCACCTTCGCCGACGCCGGGCAGAGCCGTGGGGACGGGCGGCCTCCGCCTGGGCAGCTCCCGGCGCCGGACTGCCCGGTTACAGGCTCGGGCAGGGGCGTACCTACAATAAACTTGTGTTGTGCAGCCCCCCTCGGCCTGGGCAGCGGAGGGAGAGCCGGCGCCAATCCGTGGGATAGGTGTTTTGGAGGAGGGGGAAGGAAGTAGAAGAGACGGCGCACGGCAAGTCATTCGTGAAGGGTATCGCTTGAAGGCGATACGAACCTCAAGCTGTACTGTCAATGTTTTTCAGAGGATGCAGTTCAGAAGGGAAACAGCTGAATAAGGCGGGGGGGGCAATTTGTAAAACAGTCTGTATTTTGTAAGCTCACAAGGAAGCCATAATGCTGAAACACTTCACGTTCTATCCCCCTTAAGTCGCGTGATCAGTATAGTATCAAAATTGAAGAAGTGTGATCTAAACAGTATTGATGTCTGGTGGAATGCAGTTTCTCTTCCAGAGCCGCTCACAATTTTGAAAATGCAGGTTTACCATTTATGTTCTGGTTGCACAGTATTTTTTAGTAGAGTAGTATCTTCTACTCTAGTAGAAGTAAATACTAGTAGGTGGAGTATCTTCATTAAACAGCATTTAGCATTCTTCAAGGCCGTTGCACAGGGGGTGTCAGGAGGAGAGAACGCACCATTGTGAACGTGCTTGGAGTTCACCGACTTTTTTCAGTCATGCAGTGTATATAAAGGCACAGTCAGGCTTACTAATTAGGCCTGACAACTTACTTAACAGTTTCATTTAGCCAGTTGGTCACTGGCTAATCTGCTAGCCTTACGACACAGCATTGCCAGTTCTGGAGTGGGTTGTAAAGACTTAAGAATGCTTTGAGGACAAAGCAGTCATTACAGCCTGAGCCGTTCATCAGGTGGAAATGGAGAACCCAGATGAATGAACAGACTCTTGGTAAAGGTTGAAATGAATGAACAGATTTAAAACATCGAGTATCAGTAGGTAAAGCATCCCACAGAATGTAGACTAGAGAAGGATATCTCCTTGTCTGCCCAGTACCTAGGGGTTATAGTACATATTTTAATTGTCCTCTGTATAATAAATCTACACAGAGGAAGACTCGTTAATTTGTCATAAAGATATCTTTGGTTATATATACATTTGCCTTTATGAGGACATTTAAGAACTTTAATAGGTTATCAAGAGACTACAGAAACCACTGGCAGTTAAGAACAATCTGATTGTTCTCGGTATTTTTCAGCATAGGAAGATAGGTAAAACAACTTTGATGTCCCTCAAGCTCAGTTTCTCTGCAGTTTACAGATTCCTTTCATATGCCTAAGAATTTTTGTAGGTCTGTGCCTCAAGGAACACCTGTGTTTAAATATTTGTAGTATCCAGGTCAGCATGCCTGGTCCATCAGTTCTTTCATAATCTGCTTACTGAGGGGGAACATACTGAGGGAGGAGGCATGATCATGGGAGCTGGAGTTTTGTAAATTGAACTATTTCGAACAGAAAATGAAGAGAGGCAACATTTTTTAGGAATAGCCTGAAGAGGGAGCCGTTGGTACAGTAGAAGCAACAATTAAGGCAGAATCGCTATTAATAAAAGAAAAATTATATCTGTAACAAAAATAATCAAATTTTGTAATTTTAAGCTGTATTTATTAAACGTTTGCAGGCATACCTACATTTAATGATCTGGTTTAGGTATTATGTACATAATTTTAAAGTCATGCTGAAAATTTAAATGCTTGTTCTTTGTTCTGAAATATACTGATTAAAATATATTAAAATGCAAACTGAATAAGTCAATGATGAGTTGGTAAAGCTTTAATTGGTCAATAGATTAGTTTATAAATGGACTGTAAACATAGAGTGTATTTATCTTCTAACATAATACGACATTAGGAATGATTCTGCTGCTACTATATTTCTTCTGCACCAAAATATTGATTGCACTAGAAATATTACTCATTTAAAGAGTAGTACCAGCTCTTACTTAGCTGTGTAACTTAATACTCTATCTACCTTTCTTACTTAATATTCCATGTTTGTTCACGTACAGGAAACACACACAGCTTTGTGATTATTACTGCCAGACATCAGTCATTTAGCGGGATGAAGGCAGTCGCAATAATCATATTTGCCAACTCTGAATTACAGGTTTTCTTGCACATCAAATTTGTTTAGAAAAATAACCCCATGACTTGACAATGGTCATGTAGGTAATGTGTCTGACAGCCCCTCCAAAGGACACTGCCGAGCATCTAGAGGATAGTCAAGCAGTCGACAGTATTGTCCATAAGAGTTTCTTAGTTGCCATTACTTTTTTCCAGAGTAGCAAGCTTTTGAAGAAAAGCTGCATCTATCTTTATCTTTATTCTGACAATGTAATTACACCCATAAGAAAACATGAAGCAGAATAATTAGGATGTAAACACCAGGAACTTTTTTAACGTCAATTACCTATGCATATATATACATGTATACCTTCCCTTTTTTAATGCAATTTTTTTTTTTTCCCCATAGAAAAGACAACCTTTGAAAAGCCTTACCAAGCAGTGGCTTTTCTTCCAGTTGAAAAGTGGGGCTAAATGTTTTTCCTTTGTTTAGGGTGGGTTTTTTTCTTTTTAATTCATTGCACGAATTATTGGGTGGAATCTTATCTCATGTATATTGGTGACTGAGCAAAAGGGTCTCACTGCTCCCCTCTGGTTCCCTTAAGTGAACCCGTGCTGTTGCGGGTTTGTGGGAAACCACCGTGGGGTTGACACTGAGGAGAGAACCGAGCTGCCGTGACAGTCCCCACTGCTCCTCGCGTAAAAAGGGATGGAGGGCCAGCCTGCCGGCCTCCGCTCAGCCTGGATCCGCAGCCGGGCGGCCGCGCTAGCTCCGGAAAGCGGAGGCGGTGCGGCCGCGTCAGGGCCTGACTGCGCCTTTGTGCCCTGACGTGCCAGCGAGGTCACGCTGCCTGTGGCACCCGCGCTCGCTCCTCCATTAAAGGTTGCACCTTCTTACTCACGTCGCGTTGCCCTGTGGGTTTGCAGCCCGCTTGTGCCAAGTAACCTGTCTGAAGTACAAATAGTTACCCGTTTTTCACGTAAACAAAATGCTCACCGGCTGCTAGGTACCTTTTGTTAAATTTTTCAGTTGTGATGTGGAGAACCTTATGCAAACAAACAAAAATGTGATAAAAATTATGTGGTTTCCCAGCTTTTCCTATTATCACAACTGCAATGCAAATGTTTGAGAAAAGTGAGAAAGAATGCACGCAGGTTTTAATGAATGCTTGGATGGGATCTGTTTGAATTTCTTATAATTTCATAAAATCTAGAAAAAGGAAGTTTTCAAGCAGCTGCAAGAGAAGAAAGTAGGTTTTTACGATTAAAAATACTATTTATAGCAGTTTAAGTTTGCATGTAGAAGTTGCAAGTATTTGAAAAAACCCCCGAGATAATGCCTGAAGTTTCCTCCCATATCCTAAGGCTATTAGAGTCATGAATTCTAACAAAAGAGAGTAATGGTGCCTGCAAATCCTTTGTTTGGCCCAGGAGATGCATCATCAGGGCCTGCCCTTGCCAGTACCTTTACAGGCTTTCTATTCAACTTTTGAAGAAGTGAAACAACTGGAGTTGTTCCACCTTGGTGGATCATGCAGCCTCATTTCCAAATGCAAGGAACACAGCGTGTGCCTTAGGAGAAGTGAAGCTGAATTCCTACAGGCTTAACATTTACCCTTTTTGCTTTTATATTTGGATAACTGAAGACTTAATTGTAGCTAAAAAAACCCCAAACTTCCCTATTGCAAAGCAAAGGCAATATTTATGTGGACTTTTCAAAGTCGTCTTTTTTTCTCGCAAAATTATGATGTGATGTTCTGAAACTTAGACTGACAGCCTAAGAAGCTACCACTAGAGTGTATTTATCTTTATAAAGTGCCGATCCTGCAAATGGCTGCACAACAGATCCTTGAAGCCTGCAACACAGGAGCACGGGAGCCGTGGATATCTACATGTGCGCCGAGAGGTGTCTTCACAGAGGCACGTGAGGCATCAGACATGATCTTTAATCAGATACTGAATAATCTTGACTTATGTTCCTCTAAAGCCAAGTTACAGTATAGCTGAGAAGCGGTAAGAGGAGCACGTAACAATTACGATACGTAGAAGTCTAGAAGAGTAGTCAACCAGCTATCTGCTCGATACCACAGTAGTCAATATCACAAAAACAAATAGTAATAAATGGTCATATAAAGCAATTGTTTATAAGCACAAACAATTAAAATTTTTGGCATACACAATACAAAACATGCGAATGAGTGACATCACTTATGTTTCTGTGGATATGGCTTTCTAGAGACAAACATCAATATAAGTGTACCAATAAATCAGATCTCTCATTGTTTTTTTTCCTTGCTGCCAAATACTGAGGTTACTTGAATCAGACAACGAGATTTTTGACCCTTGGACACTGCCTTTTAAGTCTTCAGGCTGTTCCATTCAGAAAATCCCATTTTAAGATAGACCACCACCTGGAGAGAACTGCAGGTGAAGATTAATTTATTTTTCCTGGGCCCATATGATTCTGTGCGCACATTATAGCGACGACTTGGCAAAGGCACCAGACTGTCATTGCTAGTCTGCTCACCCAAAATGAAGCTAGCACAACATCTCTTCATCATGGGTCTGTTTGTCTGTTTGTTTAAAATGTATTTTCTTTCATTCCACTGCTTTTCCATAGAAAGTGGACTATATAATTAACTTTCAGTATCCAGAACCCCCCAAAAATGGCTTGAGAAAGGATGTACTTGCCAGATCTTGTTGGTGCTTCCACTGTGATTAAATGAAACTCTATCATTTGAAGCCCTTGCTGGAATGTCAGGGTTGCTGCCAAATCAGTGATGTTAACCCTGCGTCCAGAATTTGCTGTCTTGTCAGGAAGGCAATAATGCACAGGAGATGAGTAAAGCAGTACTAACTCTTGAATTTCTAAGTGTAGAAAAAGAGTGATACAAACTTACATTAAATTCATATGAGGGCTCTGCCACCACTTGTTTCTTCACACCAGAAGACTGCATGTCAGGAGTGTGTCATGTTGAATATTTTCCAGTTTCTATTACAGAGATTACAGTTTCAATTCTAAGTTAAAAAAAAAAAAAAACCAACCCTTTGGCTTTGTGTGGATTGTCCAGCTCATGGTTCACAAACAAGCTTCACCATGCCTAGTGCACACAGGCGACTCATGGGGGGTTACAAAAGTGACCCAGCCTTGGGTTGCCTTGAGGCCCTGTCTCTCTGCAGAGACGACTCATGGGGAGCTCTGTAGACAGCTTAGCCCTGGGTTGTCTGATAAACCCTACACTAAACAGGGCAGTGGCTGTGCCATTCAAAGAACCTTGAAATCCCATAACAAATAGTATACCCTGAGTCTCAATCCAGCCACTATTCAGTTGCCTGAGGAAGCAAGGTAAAAAAAAACAAAAAACTTGGAGGGTTTCAGCTTCAGTTTCAAATGACAACCTTGTATATTTAAACAATCACAGATCAACAAAGGAAAGATAAGAGGAAACTCCACTCAGATATACATAATCCATTTAGGCATATATCATAATCCACTCAGACACAGTCATACACACCATTCCACAAGTCAGGGGATAAAAACTCTTAAGATTCAGGTTGGAAATGGGGGAGTCACCTCTCCAACTATACAGTTGGCTTGTGAAGGAAACCCTTCCCACCCTTGATGGGGATGCAGGTTGAGGTAGCTTCCCTGGCATTGAGAGCCCTTACCTGGAGGGGTAAGTGAATATTGTTTGTGCTTTAAGTTTGTAAACGCGTGTGTGGTTGTGGTTGTCTGTGACGTGCTTGTGGTTCTAATAGTGTACTACTCTTGCCTTAAAAAATTGCAATAGTGCATTCCTCCATTGTATCTGTAAAACCTGCAATAGTGGCGTGTTAAGTCTGTAAGTGAAGTTCAAATAAATTGTTTGCTTGAACCTTGCAGTTAAATCTGTGAGTGAAGTTCAAGTCGTTTGCTTGAACCTTGCAGTGAAGTCCTTTTCCATCACAGGCTCCACAAATAAAAAGACATGGCTAGCATGATTGAATTATTCTTACAGATTTTTAAAAAGTAATAATAAAAAAATAAAATTGTAACTGCATCTAAAGGACAGGGAACATGCAATTGGCTGGTACTTCATGTTATTTCACAGTGAGAGATCACCAAAATGATTTTGAGACAGGTAACGACATCAGTATTCTTCACGCATGCATACACAACGTCTGGTTTCTTTTAACTACAGCTATATAGAAGTCTGTCTGGAGGCTGACAATGCCAAGACTCCAAGGATTTGTTGTTGTCGTACTGTGGGGTTTTTTTTAATAAAAAGGTAATTAATTGCAGTAAAATGAAAGAGATTAATTTATTACCCTGTATTATCTGTTATGTGTGAAGATGTCCAGCTTGCCAGTATTTACAGCTCTGCCACTGTATAATTAATCTCTCACAAACCCACAAAGCAAGTTTGTGAAAGACAAATGTCTCAAACATAAACATCAAGTCTGGTACATTATGCATCAATACATTAACTTTAAGATTTAATGCAGTATCAGATCAGATAAGAACTTGCAAAGACAGTCACGCTACATGAAATACAGATTTAATCCTTATTTTTAGTCTTCACTAAGTCAGCATCTTATCCACCTGGCACATATATCCAAGTCCTATGAGAGCGACATCTGCTGAAGTAAGAACGTGTGTAAACTGTCAGCTTTATGGGAAGAATTTCCTAGTTATACACTGAAGTTCTCAAACGCTCATCAGGTGAGGAACATGACCATTTTTCTTTGCTGTCAGGATGCACCTTGTGCAGTGTGTACTTTGAAGCTTAAGCAAGGTTTTGTTGGGTTTTTTTCCCCTCACAAGCGTAAAGTTTCTTAGCAAATAGAATCCAAATTCAATGCCTAGTTATGTTTTTTGCAAGCACTTTTACACATCTATTTAATTTGAGTCCACAAAAAACCACAGCTGTTGTTCCTGCCTTGAGGAGTAAGTGAACATGGCAAGTTTCACACAAAGAACCTGGGAGGAATTATACAGCAAAACACAAGCATGCTTTCAGATAGTATTTGCAATTTTTATAACTCTGAGAGTAGATATAGTAACTAGGAACCACCTCCATCGTCCTCCGTCTCAAACAATTCACTCCGTGTGGGTTGCAGAATTAGCTGAAAAGCTTTGCAGGGACTGCTGATCCTCAGGCAGGGCTGGAAAGCCCCATTACAACAGTCAGTGGCTCTTTCACTTATCTCCTTAGAAAGTAGTGGAGATATCCAAATGACTTCTAAGTGACTTGAGAAAGAAGATTCACACCTGTTTCAGACTCATACTACCTCGGTTGAAAAAAAATCAGCAAAGAGCTTGCAAAATTGTATACCACCGTGCTTGCATTGTTAGCAGGTCAGTTTGAATTTCCTGCTCTATTTTTATGTAATCTAATGTAGCAGTATGGCAGGAACAGCATTTACTACATACCTGTTTGTCAAAATGACCTGTAACGAGGTGTTCTTCGTACATGTTGCCGAAGAATGCAAGTGAGAAGATCGCTGAAATATTTGGCAGTAGAGCTAAGTAGACAAAAATACACTCTGTTAACAAGGAACTCTTCATATTTTTCTATTCATATAATTGTGCTTAAAATATTTATATAATGATTTACCTCTTAAAGGATATGATGTGTCTGCAGCTCAAAATACAGACATATATGGACATATATGGACTCAATGATCCTTATGGGTCCCTTCCAACTGTAGATACTCTGTGATTTTCTGATAGAAGGTATACATTTGAAAATCAATTAAGCTTGACCTTGGGGCAATAAGTGTTGGCGAAGTACCACACTTTTTCCCCTGTAAGAGTAACTTGCACCAAAACTATGGTAACATCTGCAGTTCTGACCAATTCCAGAGTCAGCATCTTTCTAGAGAAGGAGTCTTCTAAGAACAGATATATTTGAGAAAGCAAGTGAAAAGGAGAAGGGGTGAGAAACAACAAATTATTTTTAGGATCTTAGAAAATCCCATGGTGGAAAATAGCTGGCAGTGAGCATTTTGGTTAGCAGAGGGGACAGACTCTGGAGGTAGGCGAGAACAAGGGTGTGCACTTATGTTCACTTACCCATACGTGAGTTTTGCACGCACAGGCACCCCTCACACCCTAGTGATAAGCAACATGGAGTTGAGCCAGGGAGACCAAACGGGATCCATGAAATGAGAAGACTTTGTTCAGGGCTTTTTTCATGCATCAGTATTTTATCTTTACACATTACTTGCAGGTGGAATTTTCCAGCAGGAACAAGGGGACTGTGGCTCCTCGCTGGCACCGGCCACTGCGGCGCGGGCTCCTGTGTCACCAGTAAAGGCACAGTTGCACAATCTTCCCTGTCCAAACACGGACTATGGATATCCTTAACTAGCAAGGCATTTTATAACGTTTTGTCAAACAAGCTAAATGCCGTATTCTGAGAGGAATGACTAACAGGAATCAAAGTCAAGCTTCTTGGGAGTAATGTTACTGGAAAGGAAAACCGTAACTATGTGAGTAAGCATAATCTTCCACTTTCATGGGCTAAGCAGATGGTGACCTGATTAGTTCATAGTCTCAGGAGGCTGGTCATCTCTCTACACCTTCAGCTTCTATTGTCATCACTTTATTATTTTACTCATTCTCCATGATTTTAGTTGACTGTCACATTTTTTAACCTTCTCTTTTGAGACATTGCTTAAGGATTAAAAACTGTATTTATCTAACATAAAAAAGCAACTTTCACACTTAAACCCACTGATTTTAAATGGAAATTAAAATGTTCCAGTTTCTTCTTTCACACTAATAATCAGTAGGAAAATACGATCCCACCCTTGCGCATTTGATTCCCTACAACGTCGATGTACAGCTTACAGGAGGGAAGACTTGGGATCGACGTACCAGGGAGAGAGGCAGACCTTGACCTGCTACGTATAGGCACCTCGTGCTATCGGAGGTGCTCTGGGGTGCTGCGCTTGGCCGGCTGCCACTCCACTGGGAGCGTTCACGCAGGGCTTGAGTTGTGTCTGTCATCCTTGAGGCATTTTTCTCAGGTACCATAGGACGTCCCCAGTGGCATTAGGCATCCAAGTCTTGATATCTGAATCAAGATCTCAAAGGTATAGATGCTGCTGTTGGACATCCCCACAAAGTTGTTTTCGTACTACCTGGGTGGGTTTAATCAGCAAAGCATCCTCTTACTTGATTATACAGAACATGGTAAGTGAAACAAACAGTACTTAGGTTTTACTGTGAAGAGGTGCCCTGAAGTAAACACAAATTATCAACAGACATGTATCACAGTGTAAAAATTAGTCTAGAACCTGTTTAATTTACACTGAAAAGTCATCTTTTTGGTGTCCCTTTTCTGTGACTTTGTGTAAACTGTGCTAATAAACATATTGTAGCATTTCTAGTTTTGCATGTAAATTGGCCAAAACCAAAAGCCATTATTCAACCCTTAATAAGAAAAACCTCAATCAGTATAAACAATAATTTTTTTTAATAAAACGTCAGGATTAGATCTTGTTAAGTGTACGTATATATACATAGCTACATACATGCATATGCATATGTACACACATAAAGTGTACATATGATTTCTGTAGTTAGTTGTTCAGGATTTGAGAATATCTAATATGTTCTGACATGGAATATGGAATATCTAGAATAAGGCTAACAACTAGAAGTGAACTTGAATCCTATTTCTAACACTTATTTTAGAGTTATCTTTAACTTACTGTGGCAACAAATAGCTGTTAATGCAACCAAGAAGTAACATTGCTAGAAATGGTATATAACAGTACAGACCTTAGAAAAATGCACACTTTTTTTTCTTTTTTTTTTTTTAAAGGCTGATGAGATACTGCACAACATAAAAAAAAGGAAAAGACAGGATAACTGGTGGGTGCCCTGGCTTGATCTGAGAGGGAAAGAGTAGCTCTGGATACCCCCATGGGCAGGATTGACTTCCACAGTGCATTCTTTCATGGCTAGGAGAATCCGAAATTGAAGTTTTCTGCTGTTTTCTCTCTTCTGGGACTGAAGGAGGCATGAAGATAGTCTGCCTAATTCATTGCTCCCACTGTTTCACACACATGGGTTTAACTTGACGGTAAGTGGCTATTTCAGAGCAGAACCTTATTTCAGTGCACTGCTCTGACAGTGCCTGTGCTTATAAAACGATGCTGTCTTTGTTGACTGTATTTTATTTGGCGTTCCAAAGAGCAACAGAAAAAACTACGCATAACATAAGCCCACCTTCAGTTGCACTTCTTAACGTTGTAGAAGCCTTAGACAACATGGATTATAGTGATTTTCAGAGCGGTTAGATTCCTAGAGACACAGCCTCCATACCTCTTTCATGAGGAAAACTGCCACCTCCTCCGCCTCACCAAGATTTTTACTCCTCTGCCAAAAAGGTCATATTTACAAGTAGCTGTTTCTTTCAATGGTGGTTGAAGCCAATTTGTAAAGCCACTGCAAAACAGGAGATTGCAAATACTGTTTTATGTCAATTGTATGTCTTCAAATACCTCAGCAAAATTTAGTCATTTACCTTTATGGAGTGATAGCTTTTAAGCACAGACCAACCTGCCCCGAGTCCTGTGCAGGCGCGGGAGTGCTCGCCCCTGCAGCGTTCCTTACCGTGCTGGTTCCAAAATGGTTTCAGTAGGTGAAGGGAGCTGCGAGACTGCAGAAGACTTGATCTGCAAGTTGATGATGTGCACACTGGAGTTTTCTGATCTTGGAAGCTTGGTCCTTGTCTTGTCTTGGAGTCCTCTCTCTTGAAATGGGCACCCAAATTTACACTGCGGTTATGCAGTCCGCAGAGCCAACATGAGTAAGAGACTGAGCTGGGTCCTCCTTTTGCCCTTGAACATGTCAGCAGCCATCGGCCGTGCTCAGCTCTTACAGCTGAACTACGAGCCTCACGGCCCCGGGTAAGTCTGAAAATGGGTGTTTATTGAGAACCTGATTTGAAACCCAAGTATCCGGGATTATTATTGTTCCCAGATCTCTTAAAAGGCCAGCTACTTTTTTGTCCAGCTCCTAGGGATTGCGGGGAGCTACTAAAAATCAGAGGTTTGTTTATTTATGTTTTGTAATTCAGCCAAAGCTTTTACCCTGATAACTTTTCGCATCAGCTGTTCATACAAGTTATCTGTGGTACAATATTCCCTTCTATAGACTCCACATCCACACCTTATGCTCTTAGTCACCTTTATTCTTGCAGGGAGATAGCAGGAGAGAAAAGAAAGATAGCAGCTACTTTCTGTAATTTAATTCATGTCATTTGTTTTAGCAGTAGGGATAACACTACTAAGTTTTTGGTTAAATCAGGTTCAGTTGTTTTGTTTGCACGAATTAACTACGTGTTATGGTAAAAATCACATTTTGAAATTAAAAAAATACAGATTTGAATTGTGTGATTTGTACTAGGTGTTTTGCCTAAACAGCAAACAGAGCTCTCAACTATTGTTTTCATTTCAAAATATGTCATTTGCCTTTGATAATTAGAACAATGTAAACTGATGCTTTAAAAGTAATTAACAACAACCAGTTGCTAACTGGGTGGAAAAATGCCCTTCTGATGACAGACTTTGGCTAGAACAGATGTTTACAAAAACTTTTTTCTATTGTACAAGAAGAAAGTCACATGAAGGAAACATATTACGTAGTGATTCCTAGAACTGTGCTTACAGCACAATTAGAGCAGATTTGGACTAAATGGGGGGAAAAAGCAGAATCTGGACCTGGAAATGTTTATTTACTATTGCAGTTCTATTGACCTCAGTGATTATTCCCATAAATGGATGTTTATAGGCGA
The DNA here is from genome assembly GCF_000737465.1 of Haliaeetus leucocephalus. Classification (NCBI taxonomy): domain Eukaryota; kingdom Metazoa; phylum Chordata; class Aves; order Accipitriformes; family Accipitridae; genus Haliaeetus; species Haliaeetus leucocephalus. Next base: position 3,831,911 of record NW_010973023.1, on the reverse strand, counting down.
GTCTTCACATCAAATTCAGCAAGCTAATTGTACTGCATTTCCTACTTACAGCGTTCTGTGAAGGACAGGGAAGAGACTAACTTGATAGTGAATCTTTCTTCAGACAATTACATAATGAAATTTTGTATGTAGTTAAGAGGAAACTACAGTGTTGTGTATTGCTCATATTCAGAAACTGGAATACAAACTAGGCAGCATGAACGTGCTGATACTACAAAACAGAAATAAAGTAATTTTAATAAAATAAATGCAAAAATTTCCTTTGCCCTGAATTTTAAAACTAAAATCTAACATATTCTACTCAGCAAGAATGAATTATCCCTAACCCTATTTTACAGCATTAGGGATAAGATCACTTGATTGACCAGATCACAAATGCATGCCATTTAGTAGTATGCCAAGTAATAGCATGGCATATATTTTTTCCACCAATTCAGACCCACTGAATATGTAATTTATATGTTTTTCCAGATCGGGAAGTTAGAAAGCCTAAGACTAAAAAAGTGCTTTGCTAATTTTCTTGTGGTGGTCTGTCAGTTCTTAATCTCCATGTTGGAAGTTTCATGTAAGTGTCGATGTAGCTTTGATATCTCCAGGAAAAAAGCTGCAAACACTTTGGTTCCTTCAATGTAGTTGTGTCTGTGGAGAAGGAAAGAAAGAGAATGAAGCCCTGTCAGGCTGTTCTACTCTTCAAATTAGCAGCATAGCCTGGTGAAGTTTTCAAAGGAATTTGCAAGATTGGTCACCCAAAAGAAGGACCCAGTGCACACAAATTCTGGACATCCTTCAATTGGCATTCCTCTGAAGGATTCACTGAGAAAACTCTTTCCGGTGTTATGTCCCCTAATTACTATTGCCTGTAGCCATAAGGGTTGAGGCTATATTGAGGGGAAACAAAAAATAATTGGAGAATAATTGTAGGATTCTCCAGTTCCTCGAGCTCAGCATGACTTGACTCAGAAGCTGCACAAACATTCAGGCAACACGCCAAACTGTCTTACCATGGTGCCTCAAAGAATGAGCACAAGTGGCAAGTTTAAGCTAATTTTGATATAATTACACTACTTCTCGTCGCTGTAATAGAAATACACCTTTATATCCATTTACATGGAAAACCATCAAAATCCTTACTTAACCATTAGCCTGCATGCATCCAACTGGCATACTTTGAAATGGATGCTGTGACAGAAGAGTGCCCGTCTGCATCATCGTCTTTTAGACCAGAGGCAAACTTCATTGGTAGTGAAATGAAAATTGCCAATGTGATGTTGTTAAGGACCGAGTAGGCACTCCATGAAAAGTGCATAGCGGTACGCAATAGGTTGGGAATTTTGCTGTCTGCTTGGCACAGCGACAAGTTTGCCAGAGACAGTAGTTTGGGAATGTCTTCCCATCTGGCTGTGCTTATTCGTGGGTACCAGGGGACTCCGGTTCTCCCCCCTTCTCTTATAGCACAAGCGGACAAACAAAAGAAACCTGCTTATTTTCTCATTCTGGGAGTGCTCCCCATCATCAGCTGCTCCGATCGGAAACATGATCACACTTTTCTGCGTTATAGTCTGAAACATTCTGGCAACAGGAACCGTTGAACCATCCCGAATAAAATCTGGATCTTCTCCAAAAACTGAAATACATGGGAAGAATTAATTCATTATTAAATGAAATAAAGGTGCTTTCTTCTGCTACCATATGTTTGAGCAGATAGCTGACATTAAGAGCTTCTGAGTAGACGTTGTTTTGAGTGTGTAGCCAATTGATTTCATGAGTCAGCTGCACTCTACAAATCTCTGGCTTCCTATCAGTACACAAAGAAACCAAATGAGGCCTTTTGGCTAATTCTGTTAAATATACCCCAATTCAGCAAGGTGTGGAGGAAGATGCGGCTGAGTTGTTCTATCAAAATCAGTAAGATTCATAGGGGTAAGTGACTGTAGGACTGAATTGGGAAAACCCGTTCGCCCTATAGGTGAGCACAATTCCCCTGCACACCTGCAGACACATTAAGAAGTGAAAAAAAGAAGGAACATACCTTTTTTTATTGCCCTTCTTGCTGCTTTATACAGCGGATTGTTAACATCAGCAAGCCAGGGCTTCGCACCCAAAGGCATAGACACTTTCAGTTTGTTTGGACTGTTCCTCCTGGAAAAGACACCCTCCAAGTGCTCCACCACCTGCGGGGAGAGCACGTTGCAGCCAGAAGCGTTCCTTTTCTTGCAACTCAAGCTTATGCCCACTTCTGCTCTCAGAAACAAATAAATACTAGAAACATTCAGTTTACTACTTTGGGTGTAAATTTGTGAGGTGCTAAGAGGGACTTAGTTTACACAGTAGAGGCCAAAGAAAAGGTTTGACTCTTACCTGTTGTTTCACAACCGAAAGGTCCATGTGGGGGACCTGACGGATTGAGAATTTGCCAATGACTTTTGCCGGAATGACTGTTTTAACTCCTGGTTCATGAAAAGCTCCTTCAATCCCATGAATAGAGAGAGAAGGGTAATGCCACAGGTGTAGAAGTATTTCTTCCTTCAAAAAAATAACATTGACATTAAAAGGGATGACAGCGGAGCCATTCACAATTTGTATAAATTGATATGAAGAAACAAGATTTTTCCATCCTAAAAATTTGTATTTGGAGACCTTTGTATTTTAAAGAGGTTTGATTTGTCTTTTAAAAGCATGTGCATATCTTTTAATTTTAAAAAATACTACTTCTTTCAGTCAACCTTTGTCTACCTTTAGAAATATTTGGATAACAGCTTTTCATGCACAACAAGAAAAGTGGAGCATTGTTTTAAAATATCTTGGAAATAAATTTTTCTAGTGTGATGAAAAATCAGAAAAACTTCTGATCTGACCATCTGTTGATCTTGGAACGTCTCACAGGAGAAACCTCTGAACAGTTTAGCCAGACCCCTCCCAGATGATAGCAGGGAAGAAATTCTACTGATGAGCATTGAATAATACAATAGCTAAGATGATAGTGTTCAGTAACCAAGTTGATCTGTTTTTCTAGAGAAGGTAAGGAGGATTTAAAAAAAAAAAAAAGGAAATGTTTCTTCTGAGGAAGAAAGGAGAAATATATAAATTGGTCTTCATGTAGAACCCCAGGGCACTGCTCCTTTCCTTGTACTCCAGTTTTACGAGACTGGAGCTTTATGCACATATAAAATTTGCACCACTTCATCCTCATATAGGTAAAGCATCAAAACTTATATAGCATAGTTACATTATACTTCTGTATTACTGATTATTACTGTCTAGCTTAGGCTAATTTGGAAGCTTTTTCATGGAAATAAAAGCATCCCTGTTAGAGCTTATACCACTATAATTACGTTAGTGATAAAAAAACGAATCACTTGTCTCCTTTCTCCCAGCTGCCACTCTTGTGCAGAGACATCTTTCTGAGCTAGCCCTTACCTGCTGGTTTTTATTTAGGATATAATTTTTAAATGCTGGCAGAGAGGTTTATAGCTTTGGGTGCTTTTTTGGCATGCTTAGCCCACATCAAAATCTGAATTAATTAAATAAAAACCACCCAAAGCACATCTGCCTAAAGCTGCCTCCCATTTTGCAGAGCTGAATACAACTTCTTTCCTACTATGTAACCTGGATGCAGGGGTTTTAATACTTATTTTGTTTGGCTGGTTAGGTATGGGTAAGAGAAGTGGTAGTGCAAGGAAGAGGGAGCAATACTGTTAGTTTTGCATTGATTATTCGTATTTCAGATCACTTTCCCCAGGTGCAGTAGCTTACATTTTCAGCAGATTAATTTTATTTACCTTTTAATGGTCTGTGCTCCTTTATTTTATTTTGAGTTTGCCATTGACTGAAAATATCTTTTAGGTTGGCTTTATACATAAATACTATGAATAGGTGATTTAAATTCTTTCTGCTGACCATTTATACAGGTTTTTATGTTACCTTGGTGCCATAGAGGAATTTTTTCACACCACTATTCTTTTTATGTTCCTCTAGATCAAATTCAATCGATTCATATAATTTCCTCTCCTCTTCTGTCAGGGCAGCAACGCTGTCGTAGATTCCAGGGATCTGAATATGACCTGTGGGATCCACAAGGCTGTCTACAAAATTAGAGAGAGATACCAGTACAAGTGGGACCCATTTCTTCCACTTGGCAGCCATAACACCTTTTTCCTTCTACCTACCTCTTTACTGAATGAGTAAGCCTAACAACTAACTACTAACAACTGTCTGCATCCATCAAGTTGTGGCACCTAACTTGACGTATTTTTCATATTTATTAATAAAATCATTGAGCTGCTGTTCGTGTGTAGCGTGTGGTGCGTCAGCCCAGCTGCCGACATGAAAACATCATCCTACTGAGATACAAATCAGTGTTAAAAAGTCAGGTTTCGCTACATGTGTATGTATTCAAGTTGCTGGCCATCCTTAAATGTTCTTGATCGATGCGTGACTGACATCAGCTTGACGGCCACATGTCCGAGGTCCTGGCCTTACTGTGGACATTCCCTTCCTCAGCTGCTGCCACCATAGCTATGCTGAGATTTGGAAATCTGGGACTCCTGCTTCAATTAGACTTGCCTTACTCGGGTCAATTAAACACAGCACTGATCTTTGTTAGGCTGATTGCTACCTGTTGCTCCCCAGTTACTCCTGAGCAATGATGTGTGTTATTACCCAGCAGAGCTATCAGGTCCGTCAGCGGCTCATGAATGATGCCTCCAAAAGTTCCAGAGTGAAGGTCCTTGCTGCCACATTCAACCTGTACCAAAACCACTGGTTACATATAAACACTCCCTACCTTATTCCTCTGCCAGGGTCTGTTTTCCGCAGAGACCGGTGGCTTCGTTTTCTTAAATGAGGCCACAAATGAATAGAAAACAATTATGTGTTTCTATTTATAAAACGGAAAACATCACGTCAGGAACAATCTGCTTTGGTGAAGACAAGATAAAGCTCTGTTGTTAACCACTGGAGAGAGAAATTCAGCTGTCTATAGCACTTAGAGGTATTTGAGAGCAAAGGTCCCTCTCCATCCACCCTTTTGCTTCAGTAAGATTAAATACATCCTAAGCGAAAGACTTGCATATTACGGTTCCTAATATTGCAGAATAAATTCTTCAAGTTCTCTATCCTTTTTATTTAATGCAAAATCTTCATAACAAAGGCAAGAAAGAACCTTACTTGTTTTGCATTAAGAAAATATATGTCCAACCTTAATTCCAAATTGCAACAAATAAGAATTTAGAGGTCTCTTGAATCATAAGGCTTTAGAATAGAGAGAGGCATTTGGTTTATTAAATGGGTTCTTTTTCCAGACACATTTTCATACTCAGGTTTATCATAAACTATTTTCCGGCAACGAACTTGTTTATTCTTCTCAAAACCTCATTACAGCCAAGTGTCTGGTAGCAGGCAGAGATCATTTTTGATGTTTTAATAGCATCATTTTTCTTAAGCAAGACATAGAAGAATTGAATCAAGGCTGCCGAGGCTCTTTTGGTTAAAAACAAATTTCATTCTTTTTCAGACATGAAGGTTAATGCAGATTTTTCTTTAGTTCTCAAGTTCTTTAATCTTCTCTCTGAATTCCTTTTATGATTCATCAGGAAGTTTCCAGGTGAGAAATTTCTGCTTTTCATTTCACAGTAGCTCATATTGGCTGCTAAATATACTACAGTGCGCCATTATTTGCTTCTGCCAATGGTTACAAAAATTTTGTGTGGCTTTTAAGCCTGGGGATCCAACTAAATGGAGTCCCTTTTAGGCAGATACGTTGCAGTAAGCAGTATCTGCTGCAAAAGGGCAGAGCAGCAGACGATGTGGTTTTGGAGTGAGAGAGTCGAGGGGTGTGGGGACGATGCTGCAAAAGAATGGAGTTGGCATGCGGAGGGGGTGACGAGAAAAGACTGGGAGAGTGACAGGAGAGTAATGGGATAGGAAAGGGATCAAGAGGAGAGAGGGAAGTGGAGAAATGATGATTGAAGAGAAGTTAATGGAAGCAAACAAGGCTAATTGAACTGAAAGGAGGAGGGAAATCTGTACAAGCCAGAAAGGATACGGAAGAAAGCTCTGTATTTGTAAATATTAAGCTTGCTCTCAGTCTTTCTCTGCATGCAGATGTAGATGTGATTACAGGTACATCAGTGCTCTCTGGTCAGGGGCCCAGCTCAAATGAACCTCTGTCCTTTACCTCCACAAAGAAGCAGGCATTTCCCCGACTCCCATAGGTAAGGGCAGGCTTCTTGTTGCTGAGCCAGGTGTTGTCCGAAATCACAATATAATCAACATCAGAGAAAAAGCACTGGTTTTCTTCTTCGAGTAACTTTTCTAGCCCCAAGGACCCTGCTTCTTCCATGCCTTCAATTACAAACTTGAAGTTCACTGGCATAGCCTAAATGAACATTAGAGAAGTCTGTGTAAGGAACAAGCATTTTCAAAAATTAAAAAAAAAATCTTTACAATCAGAAGCAGACTGGCTTGCAGTACACATTGTGTTAGCAAAAGAATGACATGGTATATATAGCTTGCTTCAGTAGAAAGGGCAGTGATAGACAGACAGTTTCCCAAAAAAACTTTTTTCCTCATGTTTTTATCTACTTTTCATTTTTGAAGGAGAATAAGTGATACCTTTTTTTCCTTCTTTGTGATTTCAGAAAACTTGCTGGACTGTCTCATTAAATGGGCTTTCTCTCAGTGCTATTAAATATTCTAATTGCTTTGGAAATTCTAACTGTGTAATAACAGTTGCATTTTCACAGAAAATTTCCTGCCTCATATTTCCACTGTTAGCGCCCATGCAGGAACCACTGTCAGAGGTCCACTGCTGTGGTTTTCCCAACACGTTATCTATCATCAGAGTTACTCACATGGTGGTAAAAATGCTGCTGGTGATTCTACTATAATTGTCCTTTTAGCACTCATGAATTCGTTTGCCTGCTAGTTCGTAAGGATGCATTTCCAAGGGTAATTAAGAGAACTTTTATTATGGCATAGTGTGAGTTAGAAATGCTGACATGTCCATAGGAGAAATAAATTTGAGCTTAGTTTCCCATTCCAATTCATTTTCTCATTACAGGTTTTAAGATGTTTTCTCTTTTGATTCAATGCTCAGATTAAATGCAGGAACAAATGCGTAGAATTAAATGAACGTGTGTTATGGATGGGTTCACCAATGGTTCATCGAACGACCACAAACTGTTCATGAATATTGTTTGATGGTCTGTGCTGTTTTCTAGGGAAAGGCTTCAAATGACAAAGATGTCTTTTTGCTTGCTTGTTAAAATGCCAAAATAGCTATTAGTGATTTGAAAAACTGGAAGGATACAGAAAGACAGCCCCATAACCATATCCACTTACAACAGCTAATTTGTAGGCAAATAACGTGTGTGTTTGCTAGCACTTAAGAGACGCTGAGGTCAATTCAGTACTGTTGATGCAAGAAAAACACCGTTTTTTCAGAAGGTTGCAAAAGGACTTTAAAAGTCAAGACTTAACACTCAATTTGTGCCGTAATGTCATAAAAGAGGCACAAACCTGTTTCTTAGCAATCTAACAAAGTGTGTCATGCAAATTCACCTTAAAGGATGCTTGCTAACCAGGTTATAAGCTTAGACTATATGTTGGTTTAGCTTTGCATGGGGATACAACTAGCCCAAAATTATTAAATATGCAGACTAATTTGAAGATAACTATGTTGGTCATTGTAGTCATTTAGGCAAAAGTTTGACTTTTGGAGATATGTCAGTCTCTAAGCAAGTATATTTGTACTTGGTTAATGCACCCATTCAAAACATTTGCTTTGATAAATTTAATACATTGTTGAAAGAACAGCCTATTACATATGAGCCTTTTTAGACACTTATTCTCTTCATACATACACATAAAATGAAGGTAACTTGTAGGTAGACAAAATCAAAGATCAGGATAATGCAACAGCAGAGATGAGTCTTCATGACCAAACTGTGATGTGTTATTTTACCATTTTAAAAGCTCTCAAGCGAATAGGGTATCAAAGCTGTTTAATGTATGTAATATATATTGAATGCTTCCCCTAGCGTGGTTTCCTCTGAATGGCAATGACAGCAATACCATATTTACATTGCATACAGACTGTTCAAAATAGAAATGCTCAAGCACAGATTCTTACTGGAGTGGGACTAGTGCCCTGTATGTAGCATTAGAAATAAGCTAATATTTCAAGATGTATGTGGTCTGTTGCGACAGAGACATATCATCTAACTCACAGGAGTGTAAATGCATCCCTCCAGAGATATAATAATAATAATAATAATAATGTCCTCACTGATACCTACTAATTTCAAAGCTCTAAATGTTTCCACTGCATTTATCCAAGCTAGGACAGGTCCTTTATTATCTGTTGCTCCACGCCCATAGAGATTTCCTTAAAAAGAAAAGAGGAAAGTTTTTAAGAAATCTTTGAAACTTCTCTTGTCACTTCAATGTAATCAGCAAAATCCTGTTGCCACAGAAGCTGTAGTGGTGTGTCAAGTGAAGTATCAAAAGAGTCAGGATTTGAGTGACTTGTTTTAAAAAAAGGTGATGGGTGTTTCCAATGGGCTGCTAACCCTTTTTAAAAAAATTTTTTTCCTTTTATATACATCATATTGTGGTTTCTGCTACGTGTCAATTTCTGAGCTTCACTTTTGTTCTTAGGAGCTGTTTGTTCACACCAGACATTCCTGAAGAGTTTGCACAATATGCAGCTTCTGTATACATCACCCAGCCCAGGGAACAAGCAGCAAAGACCCCACAGATAAATACCACAGTAGAAGTATGAAGCTACAAGTCTAGGTACGTAATTTTTTTTTTTTAAGCATTTGACCGTACAGTTATGTATGGGGACAGATTGCACTTTCATGAACAGTGATAAATTTCTGGAGGCAAACTGAGTTACCCCAGTAAGGCTGTTTGGAACTGGTCCCAACCTGTGGAATGGGCAACTTAATGGTTATAGCATGGGCCTAGGAATCAGGATTTCTGAGTTCTTGGGGTCTTACTCATCCACTGACCCTCTACCCGTCATTTTTGTTCCTTCAGTGAGTGGAGCTGTTCCTGTCCAGCTGGCTGTAGTGGAAGGACAATTACATTAAGGGGGCGGCCTCGCATTCTTCCACCACAAATGCTCCTTAGCTCCAGCGTGGCAGGTGGAGGTACTAACGGATCACGAAGCAAGAATGAGAAGTGCGAGGGAGGATAATGTTGATGCAACAACCCAACAAGACTTTTAAACCAGAAAGGGATTCTCTATTGGATACTCTAGAAAGTGACATTAACCTCACATGGCTCTTCCACACCAAATATTAGGCAGTCACTGATGGGTCTCACAACTCAAAGCTGCTGGATTTGCCCCAAAGACTTCCATGGGAGAAGTCCTCATGCTTTGGTTAAATATACAGGGAGCCTCCTTCCACTCAGAATCTGTCGTGTATTCAGATAATGATACAAAACTTATCACCAGGTACACACCATCAATTTCAGTCAGCGTGTAAGGGTCAGTTTTCCAGCCATCTTCCTTTTTGGCAGGCTGCACGTCCACGTGACCGTAGAAACATACAGTGGGGTTTTGTGGATCCTTCCCCAGTTCCCCAAGAATCACAGGAGGCAGTGGGAGGTCCTGACCATTGGGCAACTGTGCAGAAATGTTAAAAAAAAGCAACTAAGGAAAAAACCAAACCTTTGAAAACTCACAAATGTTATTAAAAAACCCTGGAATTCTCAGTATTGAAAATCCTTCTACATACTCAATTGGCTCCGATTTGATCAGGTGCACAAGTCTGACTTTGAATCCAGCTCTAACCTCCCTAGAGAAATTAAGATTTTTCTCCCCACCTGTGTAGGTTCTGCAGGGACTTTATGGAGCTCTTCTAACATTTTACTGTCATAAATGCCCTCATTACTAAACTCTTATTTCCCAGCACTGGGGAAGACAAAGCTGACTGTGTGCCGTAGTGACAAAAGCATATGTTGTGACACTGAAATAGTCAAAAGCCACACAAACTAATTTGGGGTTTGATTTCACCACAGATGGAGGGCAGGAGGTCTGTAACCTCAAATACAGAAACAAAATAAAGTTCTTCTGGCAGGAGGCAGCAGCAGCTATTTCAGACTGGTTTGAAAAGAGGTTAAGGCTCTAAAACTAATCCTGTAATGTACCGCTGTGCAGAACAGATCTCCACATTGGCCAAGAGAGGCTGGGTATCTCACAGGAGAGAGAAATAAGAAGTGCAGGAATGTGTGTACTTCCCTTGTATTCACCAGTAATATCAGTCTGCATTGGCCTGTTGCAACCCAAAAGCGTAGCTGCTTCTTGCAAAGCAATCAAAGGAAAAACTCATTTTGTGAAACAATATTTTGGCCCTAGGCAGAGAAAAGTGTCTCTGGTCTCTACTCCAACAACACGTAATCCAGTCCCCACTGCTATCGACACAGACTGTTGCTATATATTTTGGCAATCATAACTGCATGCCAAGTGCATGCTAAGGTTTTAATTTTAACTGCATTCATTACTACTATTAAATGACATAGCCTTAATATTAAAGTATTGCTGTGCTGCAAGGTCCTTGTGCTAAGACTCACAATCCTCCCCAGAAGCCTCAGAGGGAAGCAAAAGGGAAACTCTATTAGTGAACTTTCAAATTCCCGTTAGAGTAGAAATCTAACAGCCCAGGGCAGGAAATTGCCACCAGCTACAGGAAGGCAAGTAATTTAGAGACAAAGATTTCTCAGAGATTAACTCTTGCCTGTTGCTTTCCAACAATCATTAAGAAAATGGCTTGGAGCATTTGTCAGAAGCTCCCAAAACCAAAGATGATGCTTGAGATAGCTAGCCCTTTCTGTCCAGCAACATTTTTCTTATAAAAGCTACCTCCCTCATATAGACACTTTGGTGATGAACAGTGCATTAACTATCAAGCATCATTACTCAGAAGAATGTAAAAACGAGACCTGGTAAAAAAAAAAACTCAGGCCTTTTAATTTTGCAGACTGCTTCCCTCCAGTTAAAAGCATCAAACTGTCCCTGATATGCAGAGAACGTCTATTTGCATTTCAATTGTCTGTGTGGTCTCCCAAGTCTGTTCTCAGTCTGAGGAGGGACTGATTTCAGCAGGTATCATGTAGCTACAGGACTATTGATAAATTGTTACCTAGCTACCAAAAATATCAGTATGTCATAACATACATATGCATACACATAGCACTGAATGTAATAGGTAGACCACATGTGCAGATATGATGTTTTAAATGCAAGAATCAGACAAGCACCTGATGTGACCCCAGGTTTACTGAATTAACAGTGGCTCCCAGCGCTGCAAGTCTGTCTGCTGCCAACACCATCATTCGTATTACTTCTTTCCTCAGATCTGGTTGAACAGAATCACTTTGCACAGCCACCCATTCCTTAAGATCCTGCGCAGGAAGGAGAGAAGTGCAGTTAAATCACCCATGATGCTGCGGCGTTTGGCCCTCAAACATGAGAAGTGTCACGTCGGAAGATGGTTTCGTTTTTATCCCGTCACAGCAATGCCATGAATGCTATAAGGCTTCAGAATTGAGAGGAATTGCTTAGATGGGTCCCCAGGGTTGAGAGTCCTGATTTTCTAAACAGGGAGGGTGCCCACGCTTAGACATTTGCACTGTCAACCATGGATCTAAAACCCAGTGGAAGAGGAGGTGGACTAGACGCTGACCGGTTTGCATCGCAGAAATTGCATTATGTACAAATTACCTTGCTGATCCTTATGAGGATTCAGAAGTGCTCATAGCTTTAAAGCATAACTGATACTGACTGGACTGATTATGTTTCTGCCTCTTCACAAGGAACTGATTAAAATGAAAGCACAAGCCAGCATAGGACCAAGACTCCTCTCCTTGTCAAGAGCAAACCTACAAAAATCAGTTCTGATGTAAAGCAAGTGCGAGAGCATCCTATCTGGCTTGCTTCTCCCACGCAGGTGCATTTTGGCTCAGTGGAACCTCTCTCTGCCCACACTCAAAGGATGCCCACAGCCATCTGGTTTGTGGAAGTCCATGCTAATCCCTCTTCCACCTGAAGGGTCCCCAGCACAGACCGTCCCCTTGCAGCCTTGCTTTGTGAAGCACCAGTGGCACACCTCCTGCCAGACCTGGAACCCTGCTCGTTACCTCAGTGGCAAACTCCCACCTGGCACACAGAGCACAGGCCTCCGGGGCACCCGTCCCGCACTCGTCATTTCACTGCGATATAGTTAGTTCCTACCTTGATGAAATCACTTTGATGTCCATCAATGTACTGGAAGATCTCCATCTCCAGCTCTGAAGAGGATGAGGAGGACATTACCGCCTTAGGGAGTAGCACAGGGCTGAGATGGACGCTATCTGAAAGTTAGGGATAAAATTCAACACGTTAGAGATATCCTGCAATAAGCACTTCTTTTTGGTGCTAGAAAGGATAGACAATTGCAAAGCGCTGAGCCTATTTAAGTCTCAGTTAAGTTCTTCAAGCCAGGAGAAAGCATACCTGAATTATTTTATCACGTAAAACCTTCAATTGACTCATAGTCAAGTTTCTGAAAGAAAAAAAGTGGAAAAATGACCCAAGAGTGAGCAGCTGTAAATTTCTGCTTTATAGGTAAATTAGGGGAACCATTTTCTAAAGAAACATTTGCTGCATCAATTTTCAATGCACAAACCTCAAATTGTACATTCTGGGAAGACAACCCCAGTGGAAGACTTGCAAACACCAACACACACCAACAACCCAGGAGACTCATCTTTTTTTTCTTCCTTTCCAGAAGGAGGGAGAAAAATGGATTCACTGACACACGTTGCACGTTTTATGTCAATAAGGGAGAACAATCCTGGAACTGGAGAGTATTAGACAACAAATAGCTTTTGTGGTTGAATAAGAACAGTGTCAATACTGAAACACTTGATAAGTGTAGAAGTCATTTAGTACTTGCAAACTTCTCTGCCATCTTGCTTTTGATAAGTGAAGATTTAAAAACTCTAAGATTTAAAAAAGTGTTTTTCTTCCTTCCTGAAGTTTTCCCTTCCTGTTTCCTTGAAGTTCTTGCTGTAGTTTCTTGAATTGCTGTTAGCAGAGTAATACTTGGATGACTAAATACTTGACTGGGCTAAATTCAGAATAGCTGCTGTATTGGGCTGGGCGATGGGATGGACTCCAAGGTCAAAACCCAACACTTTGATTCTAAAAATATTCTATACTGGTAACAAAATGTGCAGTTGCAGGTCCATCCATAATTCCTTAACTTTGATGCATTGCTAAGGTGATAGGCTATGGTAATATTAATAATTTCAATTATGTTTCTCTGACAGAGAAGAAAGATTGAAAACCCAAGCGTGATGAACAAGAGGGGGGAAACATTGTTAACTGTGGCTGGAGATCCTGGCTGTATGAAGGATGGGCCCCATTTTCCAACCTTCCCTTAGAAGCAAGGTTGCACCCACATTGCCCGTGACACAGGTCACTCTCTGAAGTAAAGCTTTGAGAAGGCCTGTGACACTAGATGTAATCCCCAGTGTCCAGTTCCTGATATCTGTTGATGCTGGAAACACTGGTATTGGAAGCGATCAAATGCCAGTTTTGCAGGAGAGTGAAGATGCAAAGCACTGCTGCGGAGATGACTTGTTAACTGAGACAAGGAAATCCAAATTTGGGTGGGATTTTTAGGATAGAAAGATTAAATGTAAGCATATTATTTAAATGCTAATACTTGCTGGGGGAAAAAAAACCAAACATAACCGATAATCAAAGTACCATTTTCTTCTCACATTGTTTTCTCCGTAAAAAGGTGAATCCTACCTCCAAGAGGTGGGTCTAATTAACCATCCCCTTCAAATAGTCACATCACCAGTCACAGCAGCAGCTATTTGGCCTAAACCAATTATTACAGTAATTTTTGAAGCAAACATGAAAAAAAAAACCAAACCCCAAGACATTTCAGAAGAGACAAAGCAGCTTCTGGGATTTAGCAGCAAAGATGTGGCAGAGAATGAGGTTTTGGGGCTTGGTAGCTTAGGTTGTAGTCAACTTTGGATAGAGACCGGCAGTCCCAGGCTGGGGTGGTGGTAAGTCTGTATGGGTATTGGGTAACCCCAATGAATAGAGTTTCCTGACAAAGAGGAGATGCTGGCACTTGCTGGGGCAGTGCCCAGGTAGATACAGGAGGGCATCTGAGCTGAAACACTGCAGGTCATGTCTGAAAGGGGCCCAAGGTACAGGGAGGTGATCAGTATTAAGTAAAAGCTGAGCATGGAGGCTATTTGTGGTGTTTGCTTCTCTTTTTCTTGCTGTGTGCTTTTAGGGGACCAGGCAACGGCTCTGCTTGTGTGATGTTGCTCGGTCTCGCTTTAGCAAGCGGTGGGTCCCAGGGAGAGCAAAGTTTACCTTCACACTGGTCCTTATTACAGACGTAGTGTCTTCCACCTCCACGCTGGGTCTCGTGGAAGGGAGCTGGTTCCCAGCACAGGCCAAGGAGAGGATGGGACCCATGATGGGTACCTTTGTGAGGGGCTCCAAAAATTGCAAGGCGCCGCAAGTCCAGAAGGGAGTGATAGGAACAGGCATTGTACAGTGTGGTCATTCATCCCAAAGCGGGATAGATCCTAGTCTTGCCATAGGCATTGCCAACAGGCAGGTCGAGAGATCCCAGCATGTGAGGATTTTAATCAGATGTTCACCTAGAGAGACTTTAGGGCCATCACCTTCATTTGTCACAAAGCCGGCTACATGCCTCAGTTTCACATGTATTTCACTCATTCTTTCTACCTTGCCATTTCCAAACCTCGATTTGGAAAATATTTGCAACAGAGGCCACTGAATTTAACCTTACCATAGAAAACAGACAGGCTTTTCCAGGTTCAGTTACTTATAAAAACAACACCTTTTGGGTATGCCACACCTGACCAAGGAAGATCATAACACAGGTCAGAACATGGCTGCTAGAGTAACCAAGCTCATGCAATGGAAAAGTACCAGTGACTCCACCCTATATCATTTTCCCTCTTTCTGTTCAAGCATTCAATTTTGCTGAATTCTAAGCATACAGCTGGCACCTTATCATGACTTGAAGAAACATATATCTTTTAATTTTACATGAAGGTCAGAATTACAAAAGGGCTGCTTATACAGGGAAAGTGTGCTATGGTGCTGGTATCTTCTGCTTTTTATCCACATTATATACAAATGACCTGGGAAGATGCAGACAAGAGATGTATGTCTTCAAGTCATGTTTCATTAGCTTTTAACTGTTTAAGAAAATGAAACAAGGAAACTAAAATGCTGTGAAGGAAAAAAACCCCAAACATTCAAGCAAACAAAGCATCCTAGGAATTTTTGAAATAATTCTGAGAAACAGAGACAGACTTCAAGAAAAGCTTATAGAATACCACAAAAATAGTTGCTTTCATAAACAAAAATAAGCATGAACAGTGGCAAAGTTGGGAAAATGAACATGAGGAGATACTTACGCAGTCCTGCAGATTAGCAGAGTGCACCAAATACTAATAATTCAGACAAGAAATTAGGTAGCAGCTATGTTGTGCTATACTTGAGGGAGGGAGGGGAGTAGCAAATGGAACTTCATGTTAATGCACTGCTAATACACAGACAATGCTGCTCAAAAGCATTTGGATTGCAACTCGGAAAGCTTGTGTAGAAAAGGGAGTCAGTTTAATAAAGCAGTAGAAAGATTTTAGGCAAGGCTAAAATAGCTCAGTGTTATGAGGAAGGGAAAAATGATTTGAAAGGATGATAAAGCCTGTGGGGGGAAATATCAAACAAAGACTTCAGTGTTCAATTTCAAGTGTATTTTATTTGATCTCATTTTAAAGAGCAGTTGCTACTTTATAGAAAAATGTAGTATGACTATTTTTAGAAATAATGCATGACAGGCATGCAGTTTCTCTTCCTTCACTCCTTAGTAGTAAGAACATTCTGTGTCTCACTTCCTCCCATCTCGTTAGGTACTGTTAAAAGAAAACTTAGTGTTCTTCAGTGGCAATTTAACGAAAAATCCAAGTTGATTCTTTAACTAGGATGGCTCTTTGACAAAATATCAACTAAACTTACAAACATTTGAGAAGCAGCTCCTGCACATGCTTTGCTGCCCTGCTCGCCGTTCCTGAAGCGCACGCCTCACGTGCTTTCCTCCCTGCAATGCAGCATTTGAGGTGCGTGCGGGGTTGGGGAGGGGTGCCAATGAAAATTGAACATTTTGCAACCAACCCAGAGAAAAAAACCAAGTCAGAAGTTGCCTAGTTTGCAGATAATATAAAGACCATTTGACATGAAAGGAGATAAAGACCTGTATGGCAGTAGGAGCTATTTTACCACACCAATGGTGGGCTCCATTGAAAGGAATGTTCCCCCTAAGCAATCACCATCAAGGAAGAGAACAGAGATAACTGGGTTATTATTTAGCCTCCGTTAACAACATTCACTGATAAGTGGCCTACCTTTGGTGGAAGCAGGCAACCAAGCCTCAGTCACCTCTCCAGCTGACAAGGTGAGACTCTTGGAGGAGGAGGAGGAGGAGGAGGAGGAAGAGAAGGAGGAGGAAGAGAAGGAGGAAGAGAAGGATGACTCTTCCCGTGGCAGTTCTCAAGCACAGCCCTGACCACGTGCAGCCACTGTGGTAGCAATGAGCAGGAGCTGCAGAGATGCAGGCGCCTGCAGGGGGATGAACGCCCGCTCACAGAGCCCGACCGCATTTGAAGATGATTAAAGAAATGGCACCAAATCCAATAAACAGTGTAACAGCAATGAAAGTGTTTGGTGGAAAGCACAGGTAAGATCTGGCACTTGCTGGCAGGCAACACTGCAACGCCCAGTGCTGTTTCCAGCAGTCAGCTCTTAAAAAGTGTTGCAATATGAGCTGCCTTAAGGGCGTTTTGGAGAATAGTCATGACTAGCCCTGCCCTTGCTCAAGCTGACCCCTTAGAGGAAAAAGCGAGACCCCATTTAGCGGTTCTGCTTTGCTGTAATACAGATTATATTAAGAAAAGAAAGTGCTTACCTCTTTGTGGTCTTGTTTTGTAGTTGCCTTTATGGCTGGTGATGAGAGCTTGAACTGGAAGGATCTCCTCTCGCGCCTGCAGAACAGGGACATTTTTATCTCAGTTCACCAATATGTTCTGCAGTTATAAATGGTTACTCTGAAGTTAAAGATTAACTTTTGGTTTAGATGCTTAAGTCTGCTTGTCGATCATATAATAATCCAAGTAGGATCCAAATCTCTACCATATCAAGCCATGAGAAATTTTCCCATCTCCTTTTCCTCCTCCTTTTCTCCCTGGAAGTCCCAGATCCTAGCAGGAATCCCAGCGTCAGAAAGCACTTCAGTGTTGCTGATAAGTGTTGCTGCTTTACAATAGTATTTTGGAGGACATAGAGAAAAGAGGTGGCTTTTGTTTGTTGCTTTGATTTGAAAACTGGAAAAGAAAAAAAAGAATACATTTCTGTTAAGGAGAAGAATTTCTCCCAGGAAGTAGTATTTCACTCTGTGCCCACTGAGGAGAAGTAATTCACTATTTACCTAAGAAAATCTCCTGAGCTTGACTGCTCACTGGTTTGCAATCAGATAAACCCTGGTAGAAAAAAAAAATCCTTTTTAGAAAGACAACTGCACTGTCTTCTGCTCTTTTCATTGCAAAAAGGTTAATAGGAAAGAACAGCGGGAGGTACAACTAAGTACCAACCTACATGCACTAGTGTGTAAAGCCAAGCTACTAACCTGGTTCATGATGCCCTTAAAACACAGTGAGCACCAAAAGGAAAATTGGAGTATACATGAAGAATATTTGCTATATTCTGACTTGCTGGGATGGCATTTGACATCCGCATCTAAAGTGCATTGTACTTGCTTAGATGTGGATAGCCTCACCATCTTCTTGCTGCCAGTTCTTCCATAGAGGGCCTCTAAACTTGTAGCAAATTTTAGGTGCTTGTGTTTGTGTAGAATTTTCCATCCTTATGGTCCTCCATCCATTTTGAAAGAACCACTCTTCACATGATCAGATTCAGTAACAAGCAGCAGTCTTCAAAGGGAGGTCAAGGTCCTGTCTCAGAGCCTTACAAAACCCATTTCTTCTTTTAAGTACTCGTTCTTCATTTGATTAATATATAAAATCTCATTTGGAAATGAAATGCAAAAGTTGGGGGGAAATTAAATGTTTATTTGCATTTATTTAAGACAATCCTATTTTTACATGAATCCTGCCTTCCTTTATCCTGACTTTAAATGTTTCACACTGGAGTTACTCCTGAATTACAATACTATGAGTGAGATTAGAAATAGGTCTACTAAATTCAGTCATTCAACTATTTTCTTATTTATCACTTCATACTACTGAGAAACTATACTATTGTGGAAAAAAAAGAGAGCGATGATTACTTTGTAGCTTATTATTTCATTGCTAATTGCTCCTTATTTTATAACCTATAACTTGGAACAAGGTTTAGAGTCCACAGTGCAAGAGATTTATTTTTTTTATGGTCATTATTCCATTTATGGAGTATCATAAACACTACCAACGTCGTTTAGAAGCTTTTTTAAATGCAGGCAGGTTTATCTGCTTAATAAAAACACTCTTTGATCGTACCTTATTAACTACAAGAAATTAAAGAACCAACTTGGATAGTTTGGCTGAGTGCTGGCATGGACAACTCCTCTTTGGAATACAATAAGTGTTTAAGAAGGAGGAAATAGATTAATTACAGGAAAATAAGAGCAGAACTAAAACAATAGGATAAAGAAAAAAAAACCATCAGTGTCTTTGTTTCTTGTGTCCTTTGAAAACGTAAGCTATCCAGGGCAGAGCTGGTCTCCTACTTTGTGTTTCTGTTACTCCATCAGGGTAGCAGCCTCGGCTAGTTATAAAGTGATAGTACAAACAAGAGTAACTTAATTTCATTGGCATTTCAACAGAATTAGCGTGCCTTAATTGTTACCTTAATTAAAAAGATACCTTAAGTAATTACAATATTAAGTTTGAGTGAGCAAATATGTAAGAAATGCGCTGTTAGGAGCAATATTTCATTGACAGAGAAATTATATGATGGTTTTCAACGCTGTCACTCTATAAGCAACTACCTTTAGCTCAAGCCGGCTATTTTGTTTCTTGAAGGTGTATTGCGGGAAAACGGGAATGATATTGTAATGTCATAATCAGTGGTACCTGGTTATTATTACAGCTTACTGTCATTTCTCCATATACTGCCTTCGTATAACTCAAGTTGTCATTGTCTCCTAGAAGCGTAAGTGTGAATGGAGAGGTCCCTTCACACGATTCCCAAAATTTCTCTCCCTTACAAGGATTTCTACCTCTGCTCCCTGTGCAGCAGCAGCAAGCCCTTCCACCTCCTCCGTCCTCCCCACTTCACGCTGCAGTTTGGAGAGTATTTCCCAGCAATCATCTTTCAAGATAATCATAACTGATGCCAAAACCTAGGACCACAAGTTAAGCAGTAGTGCCCACTGCAAGAGCTTGTCGGACGGTGGAGCGAGATCGCACTGGTAGAGAGGTAAAGACCCCCAAGACCCTGAATTAGTAGTTGTTACCTGAACGTTGATAATCACACCTGGGTACGTCAGTGGAAGGAGATTAATTTAGAAAAGGCCCCCTTAGCCAGGCAAGAGACCGCGCAGTGCTTCACAAGGGTTGGTGGGTACAGACTGTCTCTGTATGGAGCAACGATGCTCAGCACCTTCCAGGGGCGGGACCATAAAGATTTGAGATACTCTGTAAAGGAAGAGCAGTAACACGAAACCTTCTCACTGCCCAGGGGCTAATTCACCAAGCTCTCTGTATGCAGATCTCCAAGCCTGCAGGCTTTACGTGATACACCCCAGAGAGGAACCAACAAGTTCTTCTTGTCCAGCACCTTTTCCAGTATGCTGCACCAAATGCTGAGATAGGAGACTGTCCTGTTTTTCCAAGAGCAAGATTGTAAATTCATTTTGCTTAATGATTAAGCAAAAGTATTTTCAGGTATTAATCACACTGAAGCGATGGCAAGAGATTATTCCCATCTTGATATCCTTCAGGCAGCTTTGCTCAGCCAAATAATAACAGCATTCCCTTAAGGGTGATTAATGCTGTCTGTGCAGGTGAGGTTTTTATCCAGCTAATACCTCACAGTCATTCATTCCCAAACAGACATCGGAGACTGGCTTTACGAGTTCACAGGGTGAAGTTGATCCTGACCGCGCAGTACTTTGTTTATGCAGCTCTTCACGCTGCCTCCTCCCAACTCGCGTGTGAGGTCCAGGAATCGGCAGAGGCAGGGCACGAGCCACTGAGGTGGTGGTGTGCGTGGTGTCCCTCGAGGCACGTGGCTGGAGTACCACAAAGTTAACTCAGTTTGACGCTTCACTGACTTCTGCATCTCGGCTGGGTGTCCCGGGAGCAGCAGCCTTGGAAGAACGGCTGAGGAGTATTTTTCCATTGCAGCCCTCCTGTCATTGAAGCGTATTTGGGAGAAGGCCAAAGCAAGCAGATAGGTTCTTCTCTTGACAAGTAGAAGTTGCTCTTAAATAGCCTCAAAATAAAGGAACCCACTGTTTATACGTGTATGAATATATATACACATATGTGAATATGTATAAAATATATATATACACACACAATACTGTTGCATCTCATGGCGACAAGTGTTACCGTGGCAAGGTCTTTGTGACTGTGACCTCCTTAAGGAGGAGTGCGAGAGATTTCACAGCACGTCTCTTTTATCAAGGTGCCACGGACTACATCAAGGGTAAAGCACATGCTTCGAGAGCCCAGAGCAGATGCTTATTAAATCAAGGCTCTGCACCATTCATGTGCTACACAAGTCACGCCATCAAGGGGCCATTTTGTGAAAGATGCAGTAGCATCTCAAGAAAAACAGAGGCAGATAATTACAAGACTGGTGCCTTTGGTTCGAAAACTAATTCATATCTGGACATCTTATTAAGCATCTGCACATAGGCGCTGAGTCTGCAAACAACTGAAGTGGCTCCTGTGGCTAGTGGGTCAGGCTCTTTGGCTGAGATGCTATAAACTTAATTACAACTTCGTGGAAAATAGTTCCCTACTCATTCCACAAGGGTTTAGACTTAAAATGATTTCTCTACAGACAAGTATTTTTGCTCTCTTTGTTACAGTCTTTTCAAGCAGAGAAGTTTCTCATACGTTCAAAGGCCTTTCAACAAAAGTGTAGCATGAGCCTTGACATGGCTTAAAAGGCAATGATGGCTTTGCATTTTTTGTACTACAGGAACCCAAACATTTATACTAATGTTTTTAGAGCTCTTAATGTCTAAGCAAATGACAGTTCTGAAAATCACTGCTTTGGATATAAGCCGCTAATCCCACACTCTGAGTGCCTAAATCCTTATGTAAGTTATGAAATTTTGGTTTAAATATTTGAGATAATTCATGAAGATGCATAAAGTTTGTATCCCCTCACTCACTGCACTTCAGGGGGAATTAAGTTTTAGGGTGAACTAAAAAAGAGAAACAGGGGAAATCCCAGGATAATAGTAATATTAAAAAATGCATTTAAGCCCTTAGCTATGAAAGATCAAATGCACAAACAGCTGTAGAGGAACGGTTCCACTATGTGCTCCTCTCCTCTTGCCTGGAAGCCAGTCTTTAAGGGGAACAGAGCTTGACCAAGAAGAAAAGTATTTTCTCCCCATTTGCAATAAACTATGCACCCTTTCCTGCAAGATGGGAAATGGGAAGGCTGGGGAGGGAATCACGTCTCAGACGCACATTGCCTGGGCGCATGCTTGAGCTCCAAGCCTCTTGCGCTCCAGATGAGCGACGCTATCACCAGCTTTGGTTTTCATCTGTTTTTAATGAGGGTTTCCTGCTTAGGCCCCCCAAATATGAGGTTATTGTCACCTACCTTTGAGAGAAGGTGCTGGGCTTTCCCTGCTGCACCAAGTTGAGGGTTAGGGCAGCCCTCAGCTTGCTCCCTTAGCTTGCAGAGCTGCCTGATAACATGCATCAGGTGTCCAATGCATTGCTACAGGCACTGCTCCCCACTGCAGGGCTCCAGGCTCCCCTCCAAGGCTCATCCCAAATTGATCACCATCCAGACCCCTCCCTAGTAGCAGAGTACTACTGGGCAGCCTAACCAAACAACTCCAGGTTTTCAAAATCTCTTAACCACAAACCACACTGGTCTTACACACCAATAGCTTTTGGTTTGCATTTTTTTGCATAGCCACAATGTATTCTTTGGTTGTTTCCTACATGCTGGGACAGACATAGTCGATGGTACAGCTGGATGTTCTTTAATCGTAGAATCATTTATGTTGGAAAAGACCTTTAAGATCAAGTCCAACCGAGAATCTCAATCCATGACATGCAATTACATAGAAACTACCCATAACAAAACATGGAAAATTTAGAGGTAGCATTTTCTTCACTTCTCCATCTATGTGGAAAACCCACAATACCTGTATCTTTTGCTATGCCTCTTTAATCGGAATACAAACTTTTCATTTAGCAGGTTTTTGTATTTCTTACACCAGAGGTCAGTATCTTAGACCACAGAAAAGCACATAGGAACCAAAACCATATTCTGATGTCCCCTTACTTTCCCATGGTGCCTTCCCTCATTAAGACTACAGAGGTTAGGACAGTTTGTTTTCATGTTGATACTGTCGTGGTTTAACCCCAGCCAGCAACTAAGCACCACG
The DNA here is from genome assembly GCF_000737465.1 of Haliaeetus leucocephalus. Taxonomy (NCBI): domain Eukaryota; kingdom Metazoa; phylum Chordata; class Aves; order Accipitriformes; family Accipitridae; genus Haliaeetus; species Haliaeetus leucocephalus. The sequence goes on along the minus strand of NW_010973023.1, from coordinate 3,809,214 downwards.
CAGCCGCTCACTCACTCCCCCCCCATCCAGAGGGATGGGGGAGAAAATCAGGAAAAGAAGTAAAACTCCTGGGTTGAGATAAGAACGGTTTAATAGAACAGAAAAGAAGAAACTAATAATGATAATGATAACACTAATAAAATGACAACAGTAGTAATAAAAGGATTGAAATGTACAAATGATGCGCAGGGCAATTGCTCACCACCCGCCGACCGACACCCAGCCAGTCCCCGAGCGGCGAATCCCTGCCCCCCACTTCCCAGTTCCTAAACTAGATGGGACGTCCCATGGTGTGGAATACACTGTTGGCCAGCTTGGGTCAGGTGCCATGGCTGGGCATGAGAAGCTGAAAAATCCTTGACTCTAGTCTAAACACTACTGAGCAACAACTGAAAACATCAGTGTTATCAACATTCTTCACATACTGAACTCAAAACACAGCACTGTACCAGCTACTAGGAAGACAGTTAACTACATCCCAGCTGAAACCAGGACAGATACCCACAGGAAAACTGGCTAGGCAAGGAGATTCCCCCAACAAAAAGCTACCTGAGGAGCATACACAACAACCTATGGAGGTAATTTAGCACAAGAAAATAGGGACTGAAGATAATGGCATAATGAAATGGACCCGGTTTTCCTGTCACATTTAGAGAAGTACAAATATGTTTATAATGTCAGCCTTAGTTTCTGCACCTGCAATAAGTCTTCTTTCACCTATCTGATCATTCGCTGCTGGGGTAAAGGAAAAGTTATTATTAAAAGTATTGCTACAGGCAGCACATACCTCCATTTCCAGAGCAGTAATTGCATGAAGAACTCACACAGAAGAATCTAACTCTGGAACATGATGGACTTAAGGAGTCCAAACCATCCATTTAGTACCTTGTGAGTGATCTCAGCTGAATACAAAGGTGTCAGAGATGTCAGATCCTTCATCAGTGTGCAGCCTTCCCAGCCATGAGTAAACATGTCTTTTATCTACCTAGACTTGCCCTTTCTTAGCTGGGAGGAGAGAAAATGCTCTGTGGAGATATTAGAAAGATAATGCAATTCACACAGTTGAGGCTGCAAGCAAAGGAAAAAAAAGAGTGCTTTTTTCCTCATAAATAGACAGTTTTCAAAGAGTCACATTTCAAGAAAAAAAAAAAAGTGTCAGCCTGAGGTAGTGTGTGATTCCTTTTAAAGTATCTCAGCATGGTGTCATCTTATCTGGAGATTTCATTTGTTCCTGTGACTAGTAATTGGGCCTTAAACTGGCTAACAGATTTAGTCGGATCAAGCTCTCAAATTCAGAGCACTGTGAAAACATACAGAGAATTTTTGATCTTTAAACTGAAAGATAAATGGGTATTATCCAGGTGACATGTGCCACTTTAAGTACTAAATAAGGGGTTTAGAGAGTGGGGGGTTTGATACTTGGTGTGTTCCTTTGCTAATAGTAAGGTATAAGTCACTCTTTGCTCCTGCCAATCTTGAAAACCCTCTGAATATTGATAAATCTGTGAAAAACGAGTGACAGACCAAGCTTGTAAGTTTATGCATCATTTGCCAATATACCTGTCTTACCTGAAGTAACCAATTCTCCCTCACCACAGACTACAAGAAAGGGGCTTTTATACCATTCTGCTGTTTGTTATTTTTGAGTTGTAGCATAACTTAGTAGGTTTAAAGGACTCAGGATGACACATTAATTTCTTTCAACACAGATAAATATGTGGAACAGATTAATTACAATCTGTATTTTTGCATTATAATCTTATGTAAAATGTGTGAAATTAAAATTTACTGGTTTTCCCTGTTGTAAAGCAAACAAATTTCTGAACATTTCACAGTTCAAAATCGCCATATCCTCTACTTTTGATTTAGTTCCAAACTTAAAGCAGGCTCTCAGATTCATAGACCTCTGTCATTTTATCAGCCCAAATTCTTACATTCAGTAATTGAAAAAGACTAATAATAAACAGTGTGCCAAAATGTTAGTTATCTTTGATGGGCACAGACTCTAGTCATTCAAATTCAAAAGCAAACTGGTGCCTATATTTGAGTTTATGAACAGATTACCATGCACTTCTGGATATATTAGCCTCAATTCTGTATTGATGTCTACGAATATAACTAGATGAAAAGACTGTTGTATTGCAGACTGTGTGCTACTAAAACAAAAGAACAAAAAACCCAAACCAAAACATTTTCCTATTCCAGCCCCCTTTTTAATTTTAGTGCTAAGTCTAATTATTTTCAGAATGTTTCTTCTACGTCCTTAAGGACTGCTGGTCTGTCAGTGGCAGGGATTGTGTCACTAAAACTTTCTTCCTTATAAATCAAATTATTGGAAGGAGCTAGAAGAGCATTTATTACTGAGGCACTCTCAGCTCCCTCTAATGAGGTCAGAGAAGCTGAACTTGTTTTACATTTGGAACAGATAATGCTAATCAGCTGTTACTGAGCACAGCTTCAAGGTGACTGCTCTGTCCCAGTAAATGTGTCATATTTGCACATAGATAGATGTGGAACTACAACGCAGTAAGAAAATGGAATGTATCATCTTAAATATTAATATTTTATGTTGATGACTTAATTACCTGTCATACCCTATAGGAATACTTTCATAGAGCAGGCAATGTAATACAGCATAGTTTTCTATTAATTTAATACTCAGTAACTCTGATGCTCCCGTGTTCCAGGGGAAAAAAAAAACAACCCCTCAGATTTATTTGCTACTTTTTAGTGTATTTCTATTTTAAACCAATCAATGCATGAACTTACCTGCAGTTAAAGACAACATTTTATTCTCCCATTTCTCAAATCCCTTCCTCAAAACTCCTATTAACTTTAAAAAATAAGGACTTCTGAACTGGTCTCAAGGTATTTAAATTTCATCTATGAGTACCAGACAACTCCAAGTAACTTCCAAAAATTTTATGCTCCTCTACAAACTTACAGAAGTTCATAACCAGCCAAATTCCATTAATCATCATTTCCAGATCAGTGCAAAGGAACATGAGCAGACTAAAGCCTGGAAGCTAATAAACTGACTGTCCATACTGTAGGAAGATGTATTTATACATTCACTTACACCTTTCTCATGAAGCCTTTTACTTTATTTCTGAAACCTGCTCTCTACCTGTCTTCCCACATTCAAGATATCTTTATTCACATCTCTCTATACAGAAATTCTGAAATTGCCAGACAACAGAACTGGTAACCAGTGTGTGTGCCTGAGCTCTGATGCAGTCTTCCCCCTTCTTGATTTGTACTTCTGAATCCAGCCGGTCAGAATTAAAACTGCCTGAAAATAATCATGAGCAGCACTGTGCCTCCTCATACAAAAGTTTAGGATACAGCTGACAAGGCATTACAGGATATTTCTGAAGTACAAACAAGATTCAAAGCTGTGCAGAAATAACTCGTTTGCTTCCTTTTCATTAATTCTTTCTGTTAGACAACCGATTCCTGAAAATGATGACATGCAGCCTATACTGTATTTTGAATTTATATTGTATTCTTACAGCTTTGAACTTGAGTCCTCCAGCTAAGTGTTCAACACATACAATAGAGAAACCTACAGAGATTCGCCTGGAACCATTCCTGAGTGTCCTTTGTCTGATGCCTTTAACTTCTGGCATTTCCACAAATTAAAAAGAACTATGTTCCAGCAGACTTGCAGAAATAGCTGCTCTTCCGCCAGAATTTTTACAGGTTGCTGTTCACTCAAATAGCGAAGAAGTTAATGGAGAGGAATTTGGAAACAAAAAGTTACCTTCCCCCACTCCATTTAGTGTTATTATACTGTTGTGCCAAATTCCAAAACCTGAGAACTATCGCAGTGGCAACTACACAGTAAAGTTGAAATTCAGGGTCATCATTGCTTGCTAGCATTTTCCACATAAGCATTAGAATAACTACAGTCTTAATACAAAAAGTAGAAGAGATTTGGTCCAGTCAACATGTAACTATCAAATTATAAAGTGAAAGCCTGGTCATATTCCTGGCAAACTCCATGGGTCCCCCTTGCAGGATTAGCTCCCCTCATATGAATAACTGGGAAAATAGCAGTAGAGGCGGAGCAGAAAGAACAGCAGTAGTAGAGAATACAGTAAGCAACAGAGGGCAGATATTCTGTGTTCTGCATGTATTAAAAAGTCCATCAAAAGAAACGGAATTTTTACATTTAAAAGGTTTCTAATGACACATCAGTACACAGTTGATAAACGGAAGAAAGATGTCAACCCATTACTAATACAGCAAGATAGTCTAAACCAACACCTTATCAAAGGCGTATTTATAAAAAAGCAAATACTATAGAGCATTCTAGCTTGCAAAAGACTTTTGCAGCAATTCTACTACTTTAACACTTTAGTTAGTTTAGTTATATTGTCGCTTTCCAAGTTGCTGCAACTCTAAGGAAGAGTTTAATGGGTTTCCTTGAAATTGAGCAGCAGCATCTCAGAATTCTCCCTACCAGCATTTAAAACAGTCCAAGAGAAGACAGCATTTATTCTCAAATCTCTAACCTTGACTCCACTATTCACTACATGGACATTAAATCCATTAAGTAGTTCAGAAACGTGAAATTTAATTTCATCATATATCTTCGCAGCTAACTTGAATTCAGGAATTGGCTACAATTCTGCATATATTAACAGCTCCGACTGGCAATTCCATTTACTTACTCTGTCCAAAAGAACAAGGAAACAGTCCTCCAAAGATTCACCTTTACATGGAGACATTTAGCATTTTTATATATGTTTTCATTTATCTATATAGACAGTAACAGCAGCCTTCAAAGGATCCTTCCTTAGATGCTATTCAAACACATTACTTATGAACACTTAAACTTTATTAAGGTTAGTCTTTCAGTACAGAGCAGCGGATTGTGATTGACAACTGTAGGGCGCACATTCACAAGCAGCAGCTAACACAGAAGAAATATCTCTATACAAAGACCTTCTTGAGTATCTAATAACTGAACATATTTCACTTCCAAATAATATTTGGCACTTTGTGCTGTAGGTCGAATTTGTTGCTATAGATTATAACTATGTAGTAACTCTTAAAGTTACCTTGGTGGAGTTACCTTGTACTTTTTGTAAAGAGACCAGGTATCCTCTGAGGATGCAACAGGTCTCACGATTCAAATGCACCGCATATAGGACGGCTGCTTTTCCAAAGGAGAGCATAGCACAATAACAATGACAAAAGAAGCTGCTCAGCTGTATTCGTTACCTCATTTTTCAGTCTAAAGGGCAGAAACATAAGAGGTCTATGGGCTGCCTCCATGATTGAGGAGAACATAAGCCTGCCCAGACAGAAGGAGGACACTGCATACCAATGTGTCAGCATCAGCTGGCATAATTCATTGGCATGCATTTTAAGCAGTCCTCAAGAAATCTCAGAATCGCTAAAGATATGCAAAATTAATAGAAAGATGAATATTTAAAAGTACTAGAAAAACATGTCTTAGCATTCAGAGTTTGTCATAATCTAACATCGTGATGTAGAATGGTATGATCAAGCTAGCAAGGGACTAGAATCAAAATTATCCACTAATAAGCTTCTCTGTGTAGCCTAAGCAGATTCTCTGAAGAGTGATTTAAATCCCCTGCATAACTTTATTAATTATCAGGAAGGTGATTTATTCAGATTGACTCTTCATAATGTAAAAGCATATTTAACACATGAATCTATTCTAACTGAATGAGTTCAGATAACACTGCAAAAAGTTTGTGATGTTTTTAAGCTGGTACTCTGACAGAATGAACAAACTCGCATACTTTATCTAGATTAGCTCTATGTTATCTCCACTCTTCACATTGCTTCAAGGTCCAGATCACAAAGCTGAAGTTCTTGCAGTTAAGACAGTCTACCATGTAACCTTATGGAAAAATAGGTTTTGATTTAGTTAGTATATCCAAACTCATTATGCTAAACCAAAGCCTGTTTTACAAGTTAAAAACAGTTTCAAATTAGGAAACATTGTGCTCAGTAAGCCTAAAATGGATTGCCACATAGTTGAAAGTCAGGGCTGTGTTTTTAATGTACATGCTATTGTTTCCCGGTACAGCAAAAATGAAGAAAAGTGACATTTTAAAAGGCAGTTAGGGCTTATTCATTTAAGGATAATAGCTTGTAATAACTCCAGCTGCTCTTTTAAGTGCATATTCCATACCAAGATGCACTGTCATAGATTTTGCTAAAACACAAGAAATCTAGTGAGCAACAAGGTATTACAAGCCAGAAGTCTGCATTCTCAATTTTGCAGCACTTTCGTCCTGTGGACAAGTGATTGTAAAATGCATGTTGTAGATCTCCCTCCATTCTTGGAGTGGGAGAACTGGAAGTACAAGCCATCTAGACTTGTGAAAAGCAGCATGCCTCTGACCAAGAGATTTCCAAATTTCCTATCAGGAATGAAGCTCTTATTCCACATTAGAAAACAGGACAGAAGAATGTGTTTTGCTTTTATGGCATATAGATATTCCCCCCCCCCTTTTTTTTTTTCCTCAGCTGCCTACTTATGCAGTCACCTTTCCTTCTGCAAGTAACCCTCCCGGGCCCCCAGAATTAGTTTCCGGGAAACCACTGCTGCTGACTTCAGTTAATTAAGCAAGGGGAAAAATAGCTAAGTGAGGATATACAAATCTTCTCCCATATTTAATAAAAGTCCAGCTTTCAAATATAGCAGAGTTATGCAGTTCCATCTATTTTGTCTTGAAGGGAATCTGGACAAGAAAAGCAAAATTACCCTGGGGGTGGAGGGCACAGAGAGAGTACAAAGGTGATCCCACTGCTTTCACTTTAGTATTTGAAGGTGTTTAGCATACTTTGACATAATTCAGCTAAACAGAAGCTTGCAAAAAAAAAAAATCTCTCATCAATTGACAGCCACATGCCATTTGGGTCAGCTGGCAGTAAGCTGGGCTCCTACCTGGTTTACACCTAACAGCCAAGTAAGAGACAAGGAAAACGTGGGCATGAAAAAGAAAAGAACATCTTGAAGCAATAATTTAAGTAGTAAATAAGTCTAAGCTAAGCAGGCATGTGTTGGTATCCCTGATAGGCCCAGCCAAGATTCAGCCACTTATCAGATTAAAGAAGTTTGTAACCACATTCCTTTTGATAGCCTTGCTTATAAATAGAGCTGGCATATCTCTACTCTGGAAAATTAGAGACTGTAGCTGTTCACATTTGTAAAGCTGTTCCAGGCATAACTCCATCCCAGAGAAGTCCATCCCAGACTGCAGGCAGACACCACGAGGAAGAAACTGCAAAATCAGCCAGAACATTTTTCCAGTGCTTACCATTGCATGGGAGTTACTTAGCACAGTAAAACCACATAGCAGCTAGACCTAGGCTAACCAAAGCCCTCTGAAACACCTGCAGTCTTGCCCTCCTCCCAGCTGTACTTCCCCATAACCAGAGATTGGTCTGGCAGTCAAGTCAGTTCACTTAGGAATCTTTTAATGAGCATCAGCTGAGGGTCATTAATTAAACAAGCTTTCATGTCATATATTAACTGGAGCTGGCCAAGCCTTTCTGTAAACTAACAGGTAAAAAGCAATGCTATGAAGTTCTGCATGGAAAATACCAACAGCCTTTGTACACCCAGCAGATGGTGCTGCGAGGTTCTGTGCTTCACTGATACATTTTGGGTTTTGTGTTTAGCTCACACTTTGTCACCTGTATTGTATGACAGTGCTGCTATTCTAACAGATTGGGCTAAGCAAACTTCATGTGATGCACAGCCATCCCAAGATGCAGCAAACCAGACCTCCACATCAGATACTAGTTTTCTAGAAGTCTTCAAGGAGTCAGGTCTGAAGCAGCCAGGCTACAGAAAGGAGCTGGCACCACTAGTCCTTTTTGCCTGTGTTGTTCGTTCAGGCCAAGCACTACTGCTTTTGTGGTGACCTTAGGTGGGGACAAGGGAGGTTACAGCTAAAGCAAGCTCCACTGTAGCAAAGTAACAGATACTGACTATTTCCAGCTTTAAAATTATACACCTAAACAAACCTGAAACCGCATTAATCTCATAAAGGAGCCATTACTTCAGCAACTTACTCCTGTATGCTTAAATAGGCCCCTGCATTTTGCTCAGGCCAAAGTTCCATTTTAATCTCCTTTTCACAGGGTTCTGGCACTCACCCCATGCCAAAATATTTCTGCTGTCTATGCAATAGGATCTACTTCCCAGCCTCTTCTACAAACCACTTAACACACTTTCTCCTGCTTTGGACATCCTTCACAACTCTGCCATGCTGTACTTATTCAGGAAGTGCAGGATCTGATGCAGTGTCTTGAGTGCAGAACTTGGACAATTAAGTGATTGTCAAGAAATTACTTACAAATTAAATAGGACAACTACAGACACACTCACTTTCTGAACATAGTTCATGACATTATCAGCTTCCTTACTCCCCAAATAAGCTTTCTTGATATTGTGAGAAACTAGTATTGCCTGAGTCCAGGAACTAGATTCTTTTAAGTTTTGATGCTTTTCAAATTGATAGAAAATTAGCAATATGAATTCACCAACAGCCAGGGAATTGTCTTTTTGTGTAAGTTACCCCATTTAGAGAAGTCTGAGGTGTCATTTCAGTAACTGAAGCTGCTTTAGACACACTGACTGCTAGGACTAGTTATCCTGTATAACTAATTGATCTCAGCACACCGATGACCTTCAAATATTCAGGCATGCCAGTCTTGTCCTACGTACAGACCACATGCTGTATCAGAGTAGTTCCACTGTCACCGAAAGGTGAGAACCTGGCAGCCCACTACCCAGTGTTTGTGCAGATGCTTGGTGCTAGCAAGTACTGACACAGGCATCTGACATGGGTCTCAGGCTGTACCCAGCTGTAAGTGCAAAGTTTAATGGTACCAGGTTATTTCCAGCCATCAGCTTCCATGACAAACCAAACAACAAAACAAACAAGGCAGAGAAGCTTGAGAAGCTTCACAGTGAGAACAGAAAACTCCTCCTTGACCCAAGAGCCATCCAGTATTAAGACTCTAGATCAAGCAACAGTGAAAACCAAAGACATTCTTGCCTTCTGCCCCCCAAGGCAGGAAGCATCACATACTGCTCACCTATTTGTCAGACTACAGGACTGCTCTGTGCTCTCAAGCACTTCTCAGAGCAAAGCATCATCACTTGATATACTTACCTAGCTTAGCCTGCTAGCACTGGTCAGGGAATTCACAAACACTGAGCCAAATCCAGTTCAGATTAGCACACATTTAAGAGGGTTTATTTTTTTTTTGACATAATACCAGAAGTGTTGCAGTTGAATGTTTCCAAAAGACAGCTGGAAGTTGGATGTCAGTCAGTAGTTGCAATGAGTGATGCTCTTCTCTCCCCACTTACACCTACAAATTCCACCCACTCCCTTGCAGTATCATCAGTTGTGCTACAGTGTGATGACCTGGTTTACAGAGCCAAAATGGAACATTTTCTGAGCTTGTTTTCTCTCAGGAGAGCAGGATTTAGCAACATCTGCTTCAAGTCAACAAGCTGTTATGGAGCCAGAGCCTAAGGAATAAAAATTTGGATTCCCAGGAAGTACAGTCTGTGTAGCCATGTTGCTCTCCTGCCTCTGTAACCATAGAAGAGTTCCTCTCAAGTTACCTGAAGTTGCTTTCCCTCCCAAGTCACTATTTAATCCTTAGAGACCAAGAGCCAAACTCTAGAGCATGATTATTTATTGTCCTTTTTAGGGTGTACAAAGGTAGCTTTACAAAAAGATGGCCAGTAGTCATTACCATAGTGAATTTTGTTATAACCTAATTCACTGTAAACTGAAACCTGCAGGCAGGTATAAACTGTAAGAGACAAACTGCTCTTCCAAATCACTGAGTCAGCAAGACAGATGCCTCACTACAGCTTGAACACATTCCAGTATAGCCCCATAATCTGTCACTTTGACTATTTCCAGGACATATCCAGGAATAAGAACCTTAAACTTGGCTAGCAGTTCTGCAACTCATGTGGCTGCTTAAACAATTGAGAGCAAACCATTCCTCCTGCTTTACAGGAAAAGTAGATGGATACAGCAAACCACAACTTTGAAGTGACACAGAGGGGACAAAGATGCAGTTCAGGACTGCTGGCCAGATAAAGAATAGTCTGTGTCATTTGAAGTAAGCATTTAAAGAAACATTTTTGGTATACAGTGTTCTTTGTCAAGTGGAACTGCATGCTTCCCTCTCCCCCACCAAAGCAGTGGAGTGTTGGTAAAAAGGGGAGCCATGTAAGACTTGGTAATTGATCACATTTTCTAAGAAAATTCAGACTTCTGATCCATGAGCCAGAAGGTAAGGTGTCTTAGTCCTTCAGCTGGGAGACTTCATAGAGGTATGCACCAAGCATCTTCACCCCTTGGATGTAGTTGTACCTGGGAAGAAGATAGCTTCTATTAGCATTGTCTTAGCTTGAGCTGTATTTCTAGTAGCTGTGCATTTTGCGGTATCAGTCCTATGCAGGCAAGAGATGCTACAGGCACCAGGTACTACTCCCAACCTCCCTGGAATCTCCTCTGGCAAGAGAAATGCCACCCTTGGGGTAGGGGAGAGTAGCCAAGCTTGGAGACCAAAGTATAAAAACTGCTTCTGATTTTAAGTGTATAAAACTAGAAGCAGTAATTGGATCAAGATTCAGCTACAGACCAGTTACCCACCCAGTCATCCTCCACTAGGGAGAAACAGCACTTTGCCTTCCAGAGACTTTGAGAAAAGCAAAAGCCCAATTCTTCTTGCTCCTTTTCATAATACATGCCAAGACCAGCAGCAAACTCAGCCTGGCACAGGGATAAATGTTCTCTTACCTATTTAGCTTCTCATTTTGAGAGTGGGCACCATCATCTGCAGCTCCAACAGGAAGCAGCATGACATTCTTGCCTGTTGCTTCTTGAAAAGTAAGGGTAACAGGAATGCTTCCTCCCTCCCTCGTCAGGTCTGGTTCAACTCCAAAAACTACAAAGTGACATTCTAGTCAGTTTGGAATTGTATTTGTTTTTCCAACACAGATCCTTACTGCTGCTTAAGCAATCACGTACCAGCCACTTCTGCACCACATGCTGACCAAATCTTGCTCCGTTTTAATCAGCCAGACCACATAGGTTGCAGAATTGTGGCATTTGTCTCCCAGATGTAGTGCTGGAGTACTGTCACTTTTGGAGGTCAGTTACACAAATAACACTTCATCTGAAAGCCTGTTTGTACTCCAACACAGAAGTTGGATTTGCTCTAGTTGCCCTACACAATCTAGTTGTCTTGGCATAACTGATTAAGAAGGATGCTAGGATGACTAAATTTTGAGTTCAGATCAAGTGATCTGAACCGACAGTCTCACCCTTATGCAAAAGCAGCACCATACCAATGGCCTTGTTCCAGTGTAGTAGGAATTAGTGTGATATCAAGTTTCTCTCCTTCCTGTACCTCAGACTTGAGTTTAAGGATTGCGCACAACATGCTTCCTTACTAAGCCAAGCTTATTCTGTAAGTGCAGAACACTGCAAACATGACCTCCTCAGTGTTTCTTGAGGTGCTAGAACAAGAGCTTTTTAGTCCTCCCAGTGCCAAGTGGAAAACCTACTGACCTGTCTTCATGGCCTTCCTACCAGCCATGTAGTGGGGATGGTTGAAGTCTGACACCCAGGGTTTTCCACCATGGCCTAAGTATACTCTGAATTTGTTGGGGCTCTGCAGCTCTGCAAACTTTTTGCTCACATAGTCTTCAACCTGTAAGAAAGATTGAAGAGTTATCTACTGTTAGCATTTGTATGAACACTGGTAAAGACTGTATACTAAAAGGATCTTAGGGACTTGCAGGTCACTACTACTGTGCAGCAATACTTTCCTTCCTATTATTTCATATTATTCCCATGTAACTCTGCTCTGAAGTCAGAGTACCTTCTTTAGGCAAGTTAACAGTATACTGTAGAACAGTTAGCCAATATGTCAAACGCTTATGCTTTTGAATATGCACTTTGGGCAATCCAAGTGCCCTACAATTAATTTAGCATTTACTCCTGAGCCCTTTCTTTGCGTTATTTGAGAGAAATTGAATAGCCAGGCCACAATGGTCCAGTGTGGGACCATACAGGAATTCTCTCAGTTATCTGAGTTGAGGTGCAGAACAGAGAAGATGGTAACAAAGTAAATAACCAGAACTGCTTTAGAAACCAGAAATATTCTTCCCCCAGGCACGCAGAACAGGAGAAGTTTAGAGACACTAGTTGTTCTGAGACCATCAATCCATCTCAACATACGTGTTTTGTGACTTCTTCAGGAGTCATGTTTGGCACAAGCCGGATTGAGAACTTGCCAATCACTTTCCTAGGAATCACAGTCTTAGCTCCAGAGGCTGAGAAGGCTCCTTCAATTCCATGAAGAGACAAGGAAGGATATCTCCACCTATGCATAAGGATATCTCTCTGCAGAGGCAAAGGGAAAGATGCAAGGTTACGTGACGTTTGACAGTGTTCCCCAAAGTTATAATTTCTTCAACGTAATAAAGACTTTGCAAGAAACAATGCTTTCTCCTACAGACAATGCAGCTCATTCAAGACCACTGTTATAAGCAGAAGCTGTTACTCCCATTAAGCACACATTTTGGTACAACAGCTGGGTTTTCAGCACCTTAAGAGATTCAGTAACTCTAGTTTGGCTTTCTCCTAGTTCTATGGAACATGACCAGTCTGCTTCTGACAAGGACACAAATACCATTAAGGTGCTCAAACACAGTGTGTAGGAAGTGCTTTGGAAGCTCTGGTCCCCAGTGCCTCAAGTCAGGCAGGTGCCTTCATCACTGAGTCACATGCTTACGAAGATCACAACTTTTCTAAAAGCCTCACCACTGTGCAGACTGAGGCATACAGTACGTTCCTGCTTTTATATCATCAATTGTATTAAACTGACCCAACTCTGGGTTGATTAGAGTAAGCACTATTGCCTTTTGCAGATACACTTCTGCATTTCCTCCCTGTTGCCTTGGATACAGCTGTTCAGTACACTGGATACTGTGAATTCAACACATTTGTGTCCTCTATAGACAGCTACAGTATCTCAAACCTGAAATTCACTGCAGAGACTCAAGAGACTTGGAAATTGTGGCCTTTATGTTAAGTTTGTTTTGTTCCACGTACAATCTGCCTCTAATCATCTCTCAAAGCAAATTTAACTGTCACATTTCAAATCTCTCAAGCACATTGTTTCTCACTTGGAGATTACAGCCTTCTCTACCATCTCTCTCCTTAGCCCCAAGACCCTTCTTGCATGCCTGCAGCTTAGTTGGAACTCCCTTGGGTCTAGCAAATACTGAACAGCTTTAGTTCAGTATCATACATAAAAAGCATCTGGCCAGCTCCTCCTTATATATAAGCTATATTTCATCATTACCTTATAGGAAAAGGCTAAAAATGGAAGTCTGCATGCTCCCAGTTGATACAAACCTGAGCATGTAAAGACAAGGTTGAGGATATAAAATTGTTACTCATACCCAAGTTGCGTGAAGTCTCCTGCTGACAGTACTAGGACAGAAAGCAGACCTGCACATGCAAACCTCTTTTACAATGCTTGTTTCTGCTTTTTGATAGATGTATTTATATCTAGGGTTTAATGCTTTAAAGTTAGTAATACCTATACCTTGCAAGATTCAATGCTGTTAAAAGCATTTGTTTGGAGAGCTCCCAAGATGGAGACTTGAGAAGATCAGACATGAGTTTATTGAACTTGAGCCTGTTCAAAGATTTGGGCAGCTGCCTAGTTCATGGCTACAAAACAGTCCTTGCTTGCCAGGTGTAGGAAGGTGTTAAGTATGTCAACCTTAAGTTCATCACAGCTAGATCTCAAGCTGTTTTCTCACCTAATGAGAAGTCATCTCTATGACCAACTATATTTCTGGTAACCCACTGAACTTCCTACAGATGTAGGAAATCAGATGCTTTATGGTATGTCAGATGTGGTATCTGACCTCTAGAAAAGTGCTAACAGTTCTTATCCAGCATTAAGAGAACAGCACTAGGTAAAGAAAGTTCTGTACAACTTTGAAATGCTACTTATAGACCAAGGAGCAAATTTAAAATTATCTAGACAGCTTGCCTTAAATATGCCTTTAACCTAGACTAAGTTTCCAAGCACCTAACTCTTTGCAGAGGAACTGCAAGCGTTAAGTATACAGTCAACTGTACAGTAGGTAAAGTTATCTTCAAGGCAATCTCACCATTTTAAAGACATCAGATGAATTCTCTGCCTAAATTACACAATACTACTACAAAAGCATCCACAGAAGCTTGTTTCTGTCTTCTGCTAATATAGATAGCTTGAACTAACACAGCTAACCAGGATAGAGAGGAGTACAGTATACCTTTGTATCATGCAATAGTTTTGTTGCTCCTACATCTTTTGCATATTCTTCCAGGTCAAAATCAATCTTCTCATATAGTGCCAGCTCCTCATCAGTAACAGGTGCCACTGCTTCATTAATGCCTGGGATGAGGATTTTCCCTTTCTTGTCTATAAGAGAACCTGTAAACAAGAAGGACCTAATATCAGGATTCAAGCAGAAGAAACAGTATGTCATTGCTGGGAACACTATCAATGGGAAATAGAAGTCTTTGCCTTCTGAAAACTCCGTAAATGTAATGAAATTCTGATCTTTACCTCCCAGAATGTGTACCACTAAGCATGGAAGGCACCTATGGAATTTACTGCTCTTCAAAATGCCAAAATGTGCACTTCCTTGCAACTGTATTTAATTCTACTGCTACATGTTTAGCTGGCTGTTTGAAGGCAGTATTCCCAAGGAGTTCAGTGTGGCATCCATACAAGAGTTTGAAGAAATGAGCTGATTTAATTAGCTTACAAGTTTGCAGCAAGATTTTAGGGGAAGCTGAAGTAGATCAAGAACTTCTGGGCAAGACCTTCAACTTTTTTCTGTATCTAAGCCATCAGCCTTGCATACCCGACAAGCACTATTTCGTTGGTCATTGCTTCACTAGTATAAGCAGCCCTTAAGAATCCCCCTCACTGCAAACTCACTCATGCTTTAATGGCTCTTACTCCCATTTTAGATGCAGTCAGTGAAACCTGCTTTTGCTTACCCATTAGCGTAATGAGATCTGTCATGGCCTCATGTACTGAACCACCATAAACTCCAGAGTGAAGGTCTTTGTCACTACATTCCACCTGGTTTGAAGTGAATTAAGAATCAGGTTAATTTTAGCATGAAGATACTGTCAAATGCACAGAAGAGACTTTTACCCTAGCTTTTTGTTGCACATATTTTGGGAATGCATCCGTTTCTGAACCCAGACTGCTCAGTTGTAGCACATTAAAGCAGATATGCTTTTTATTGCTCTGTTGAGTACAAGCCCTTAGTACTGACTGCCCCAACCTCAGGGACTTCCGTGGTGACAGCTCTTCCTGCACTCAAGGAAATATCTGGATGAAGATATCTATGCCATGAGATAATCCTTCAGTGAAGGTGCTGGCTTATCTTGCTTCATACATGTGAAAGCTATCCCTCCTACTCAGGTATCATAGGATAGTAAAAAGAAGGTATTTAGACAATTAGTAGAAACTGTTCTACTGAAGTCAGTTTTACCTTTTCTGAAGAAAAGCTATTGGCATGAGAAAAAGCTACAACTCCAGTAGAAAATTCAGTTTAATACTGGTTTTCCACTGTATTTCAGCACTCACCTCTATGAAGTAGTAGCAGATACCCCTCAAGCCATAGGTGATACAAGGCTTCTTCTTGCCTAGCCAGTAGTTATCAGAAATGCAAACATAATCCACATCTTTAAAGAAAGTCTCTTGCTGAGCAAAAATGAGTTCATCAAGGCCTTCAGATCCCGATTCTTCCATACCCTCTAGGCAGAACTTAACATTTACTGGAAACTCCTTTGAAAATGAAAAACAAGAACAGATTTAAGTATGTTAAAACATTGGACTCCAACAATCAGTAATTTTCATCTGTCACGTACAAAGAATAATAGACACGGGTAAATTAGTTCCATGACAGTGGAATTCGTTAATTATACATGAAGTATTACAAAGTTTGGACTGCGCTTATGTTGAGAGCACTTACACCACCCTTCATTTGCTGGAATTCAAACTCTTCAAAAAAGTTTTAACTAAGCTTTAGAACAACTTGTTCCCAATCCTCTTAACTGTGGGAATGCAGCAGAAACCTGTTGCCAAAAGGCAAGTCACGGGGCTAGGAAAACTAGTATTAGCCACAGAAATCGCATGACAGTAGGAGAGTCACAGCTACTGTCTATCCAGTCTACCATGTTCTATGCCTTGACAGCACTTGAGAACTGTTAATTCTTCTAACAAGTAATAGTAATTTGTCTTGAAAGATAAAGCAGACACCCTAAGCTATTTCTGATTACACTTCTTGAACAGAAACAGCAAAGCTCCCAGTTTAGTGTTACTAAATTAATCTCCTCTTAGAGTTCAGTGGCAGTGAGACATTAAGCTTTGCTAAAGGCCAAGCTAATTTGACATCCTTACGTGAAAGTGATCACATTTGATTATTTCTCCTGCTCCAGATGCTTGCATATGTATTTTCCTTCCTACACATTTTGTTAAAGCAAAAAGGTTTAAAGTCCAATCCAAGCATCTACAAGACCTACTTGTCAGCAAGTCAGCTCAACCCTACTGGGACATCAGGGATTTCACAGGACTATTGCATCATTCCTCCCATCAGCTGAATAAGCAGGCTTGCCTCACAAGGGTTTGTGGTTTGGAAAACATTTATTGCTAGAGTCAGCTATACGTAAAAAAGCAGGATACATTTTGGGCACACACCTGGTTAGTTTGTTTATAAGCCTCCAAGGCATTCAGCCAGGCAAGCACTGGACCTTTGTCATCTGTTGATCCTCGCCCATACAGCTTTCCTGTAGAAACATGATACAAAGTGACCAGTGTGGAGAAAAATTAGGATGAAGCTTCAGTCACCTGGTACCTGCAGGAGAAAACATCTTTTTGGATAAGCTTTTTAGCCCTGTTTACATTAACTTTCATTTCTGATTCTTCTGAAGTAGCAGTTTTACATCCCACTTCACACACCCATGCAAGTGGGATAGGTACAGGACTGCAATAGTTCTCCCACTTCCAGAGCTACCCCACCTCTTCCCCCAGCTGCTCCCTGGACAGGGGCTGAACATAAGCCTGGAAAAGATGTAACTGCCTTGGGCTATGTCATTCCCATATCCTTCACAATAATATCATTTTCTACAAAAACAGCAGTAAAGGTATAGAAACAAGCTACCTCCTTTTAACAGAAACCTACCTAGTATTAGCTTCAATTCAGTAATTCTTTGTTTGAAGACTAAGAATTCAGTAGCTAGCAACCAATCACTTCTCTGGATTCTCCAGATGAAAGTGAATCTCCCCAGAAAGGGCTTTAGTCAGACAAGTTTTACAGGCTACAGGGAAGGTCCCAGGAAATGCAGCACGTGGGATCACAGTAGAGGCAGGTATCGCTGTAATCAGAGCTGTGGCTACAACCCCTAAGCACTAGGTGTAACCACAGTGACAGAACAGGCCAGAAAGCTTGCAAGGTAAGGAGCCATTAGTAAATATGCCTCTTACACTGCCAAGCTGCACAGGAATAAGCCACAGCCTGAGACAAGTCTAGCTCTTACTATCAGATGAGATAATCCAATTTAATAACTTGGACTGTGCTGCCTATGACCAAGTGCCCAAGTAGAAATACTAGTTACCACAGATACATCTTTTCTTGGCAATGATTAACACTTACGCAACAAGAATGGTTAATGTCCTTCTATTCATGTGACTTTTGACACTCAACACTGAGCAAATGAAACAAGAGGGTGTTGGTAGCACCAGCTTTCAACAGAAAAGAAAGTTTTAGTCTCCTCTTAGCTACTGGCAATGTGTTGTTTCAACAGGAGTTACTGCACGATTTCTTCATCCCCAGTTTTGGGAGAGGGACACTTGTGTGGGCACTAGCTCTGTAAAACACAGCTTCCGCAGTACTCATTGTAACACAGTACGCAACCACAAGGCAACCCAGGGAGGATGCTGTACCACTCCTGTCTCCAGGCATAAGAAGCTGTGTTGAGTGTTTGTCCCCTGTAGTGGTTCAAAATCCCTGCAGTCTGACGTGACCTTACAGGCTGCAAGTTGTGAACAGCACAAGAAACTAGTTCTAAAAAGCTTTCTGGCAACAAATTTTTACCATGGAAGGCAGCAGTTAAGACTTTGCTGTAGCTACAAGGAAGATATATGCAAATAAATACAGCCTAGACTATCAGAAAAGTAAACAAGCCCTGAAAGCAGCTGAGATGTTGCAGGTCTACTTGCTTACCACTTTCCCCTCCTGTGTATTTTCTCAACAGTATTAAACAAACACCCGTATCAGTTCTTACTCCCCCTCCTCCTTCCAGTCAAGGGTACACAACCTTAGACCAGTTGAGAAATACCATACTCATTAAAGAAGTGCTCAGTTTGTGAAGTTCACCAGTCTTACCTTCTCTTTCTACCAGTGTGAAGGGCTCACTATCCCAGCCATCCTCTAGTGCTGCTGGCTGAACATCCAGGTGACCATATACACATACCGTCTTTTTGCGTGGATCTGAGCCAAGTATTCCCAGAACAATTGGCGGTAGAGGGATCTCTGATCCATCAGGCAGCTAGAAATAGGAGACAAGAAGTTTTATTCAAATGTGGAATGTCAGTGCCGCATTTTTATCAGATGAATGAATTACTTTAACACTACAGAGTTTGAGATTAAGGGCATAGACAGTTAAACAAAACTAAGCTACTTAACTGATTGCCAGAAGCTGTGTCCCAATAAAGGCATGACAGCACCATGCCATTAAGTTTCCTGACAAGGCCCAGTAATAGCCAAAGTGTTCCAAGCCACTCAGAACTGTTAGCTTTAAAGTAAGTCCTACATCAAATTTTAGCAGAGCAAGCTGTCTGCATGCCAAACTGCCATATCTAATGCTGACCTAAGCACGTGATAAACTCCATTCAATATTGCTGCATTGCTTGTCACTGCACTTTCATCCTGTCCACAGTATAGCTCTAGACAAAAATTTCCTGACAGTATCACTGAGTATATAACACATGCCTACACCCAAATAAGATCAGCATAACAGCTGTATTTCCCTATACCAGCCTATGCTGTTAAGGAAAGGGCAGGGTAGTGCTGATGAACTTAGTTCAAGAGTTGAACTCAGCCTAGTTCTTTGGAATACCCCATAAGCAATTATCACATGCTATTCTCAGTCAGCATGTATTTCCCTTCCAGTGAGAACATACTCCTAGACACCGTTCAGGAGATCAAGATCAGCTTTGACTTTGCTCATATGGGCTCCAAGCTCCAATTTTTTATCAACAGGTTACATGGTCCTTGGCCAGCTGCAGTTCAAAGTGATTAAAGCATTATTACACTTACAGTAATCAGTACACAGTACAAACTGCTGTGCAGCAGTAACCTAAGTTAGATCAGACAAGATCACCAGTTGCTTTACATTGTGCATTGCTGCTATATCAATAAAGGACATAATACAGACTAGTTTTGTCTATACTTAATATAAAACTAAATACTAAAGTTAACTTTAATCTAGCTGCAAGAGTTTTTTAAATAGAAGTGTTACTTGTAATAAACTCTCTAAAATCAGTTCTTGCCCCCAGAAAATTACACTGATGAAAGGAACAAGTTAGTCTCTGAATTAACTGAAACACTTTTGATGGGATTTTAGGCTGTAGGCAGTAGCAGAGCTAGAATTATCCTACAGATTCCCTCCCAAGAGGGCACATGAAGTCAGCTGCTTCCCTGCTGGGACCTGTAGTGCTACGAACAAGTGTATTCCAGTTGCCAAAAGCAAGAACTGCTCAGAGAGCCCCGATATACATAGATTTCACTCAGCAGTCATTAGGACCAATTACAATGACGATCATCTAAAACTAGCAAACACTCCAGTACAACAGGATTTTGAATGCCACTATCCAAATACTAGTCTAACAATTTTGGTATGCATCTTATTCTGTGACATGTAGTGACTACGCACTTCAAAGGAGGACCATATCAAGTTCCCTAGGATGAAATTATTCACAAGCACACACATTTCTCAGGTGAAAAGCAGTCCAGATAGCTGAAAATAAGAAGGGGACACATCCTATTAAGGATCCTTCTGTATCTGGTAAGGGAGCAGTGCAATCTTGTGACAAATATAACACTTCTGGAAAAGCCTAAAAGTCTTTTGGAAGACTTATTGAAACTTCAGTCAATATCTTTAGAGTCTATGGATCTAGGGTCCAACACCAGCCTGCTGTTAAAAACATCTAACATTTGTTTGCAGGTGCTCTGTCCATGTTCAGTTAGAAAAGTATTTAAAATACATGTATTACATTTTGGACTGTGTATTACAACATGCTTAGCTGATCTGGATCCCAAGATTTACTTTATAAACAAAGGTTTTAACAGGATGCTCAGACTGTGTGGCAAGACATTATCCTACACCCCAACAGGTTACTGCCTTTCTAGGTCCCTACCCACAAGACCCTTGGTGTGGGGATGCTGACCAGAAAATCATCAGACATCAGGGAATTAGTAATCCACATAGTTAGCCTGAGTTTACCCAAGCCTGTACTGTGCTGCACATACAGCTTGGCCTTCCTGCCTGTGTTGTGCTGTGTGTATCCTTGGGCTGCAGGATAAACTTAGCCAGTTGACTGTAGCTTGCAGGCAGTTCCCACTTGGTACTGGTGATTACACCACCCGCATGTCCTTGTCTTTATCTAAAAGTGCAGCAAGAAGTTCTCATGTGAATATCCCTTTTGTTTGGATGTCAAACAGCCTGAATAAATAAAATGGGATAACATTTCCATGAATGGGATCTGCACAGCATGCTGCACGCTGATTGGATGCCCACTAGATACTGCACAGCTGGGGGTTCCCAGTACCTGAAGGGACTTAAGATTATCTATACTACCCTCTTTCTTTATAATGGTAGCTCTAACAAACAGCATTTTAAATGACACTTTATGGAGCCCAAGTGCCTTCCTTACTGGGATCATAAGAAGCCAGCACCTCCTAGTGCAAAACACCTTGTCTTCTAAAGAGACTTCTACTAAACTGACATGGAGATGCTCACATACCTTTTGTTTCCCAATATCCATAAGTTCAGTTGTGCCTCCCAGTTGCTCAATATCCTTCGCAGCAACCTCCATCATGCGTCTGATTTCAGCCCTCTTCTCCGGCCACGCTGACACACTCTGGATTGCCACCCATTGAGCCAGCCGCTACAGAAAGACAGAAAAGCTAACGGTTTTACTACACATGAATTACAGCATGGGAGGCACTGTACAAATACAACACCTTGCAATTCAACTAATACTGTTTTAGTCAAGCTTAAACTTGAGGCAAATCAACTCTGTCCTCTGCTCAAAGGAGTACTCTAACCATTAATACTACACTCAAAAGCTCTCTAAAACCTCACTTGCTTACAGTTGGCCCTGCAGTGTAGCAAAAAGACTACAGATACATCAGGTAAGCCTCAGAGTATGACAGCTTGCACATATCGTGCCTTTCTGGTTGCCATTCTTTAAGTATCCAGAACCAGCTAACATCCTTGAGACTTCAGCTTTTTCCCCCATGCAAGATCAGCAAGAGCAACTGGCAGAAGTCAGGTTGGCATAGTTCTTGCCTGAGAGTTTACAGTGCTATACCACTGATTCCTTCACAGGTGAAAGGGATTGCAATACAAGGTGAAATTCAATAGCAGGCTAAACAGCAAAATACAGAAGGCAACCTGTCCCTCTGTACCCCAACATGAACAGTTTCATATGAGAAAGCTTTATTCCGCCTTGTTTATATCTTTCCTCTCCCACCTCCAAAAGGGAAAGACAGTACCTAACTCAGCATTCAGGAACCAGTGTCAAACTTCTTTTACCTCTAAATAAGTCACTGCTTGCATTATACAGTAATAGAGCATTTTCTAATAAAGCTACCATGGAGATTTAGGTCTTTGAACAGAACTGTGCCCAAACCTAAGAAAGTTTTCTGGCTTGACTGAAGTCAGTCACACTTCCTGCCTGCTCCCCCCTCTCCCCAATTACTTGGCATTACTCTATTATTGGGCATATTATATAGGTGTAACAACAAGCTTGAAGTTGACCACCTAACTTTTAATATCCCATAGCTGTCTGTGCTGCAGGACAAAACTCAAAGAATACTTACCTGAATATAGACATCCTGGTGTTCATCAATGTATTTAAAGAGGGTTTCAAGAGCAGACATTTTCTGACCAGAACAGTGCTGCTTGAAGATTCTGTGACAGAAAAATTATTTAGTCCTCACAGGTTTAAGAAGCAAGTCAGTTATCAAGCAGCCACAGAAGACTTTCATCTTACAACTGCTCATGCCACACACCAAGCTGTGCTAATATAAACCTTGAGGCCACTCCCTCACAAAATGACACAGTGAAGTGGCTAAACAAAAGCATATTTAATCTCAACACCACTGTTTCTGCCTCTCCTTCAAAAATAACTTTGGAAGTTAACCAAGCAAGCTTGTCTATAGAGATACTTCAATCAAGTCATGTACTTTACTGCAGAACTACAGGCAAAAATGTTACTCAAATAAAATGCAATTTCAAAGAACAGATTTCATTATAAGAGTTCAACTAATAGTGTGCCACAGGCTTGAATGCTAGTAGCTAGGTACAAGAAAGGACCACACTTTGTGCTCTGCAAAGGAGGTTAAAAGCAGGCAGCTTAAGAACCATGCTTTCTCCAGCTTTAAAGTCCCAATCTGCCACTCAGCCTTCCCAAACAAGTTCAGAGTTAAGCCACAGGAACAGAAGCCAGCCCCAGCAGGCCAGGAACAAATGGTCAGTGACTAGTTCAGTGCTACCACTTCCTTGTTTTGTTTTAGTTTCAACTGAAGTTCATGTGAGAAAATCCAAGATCTCTCCCCTCCTCAGTTTTCTGTCTTTCTTATGAGTCCAAACTCCACATTAAAAACACATACTGTCCACTCAACCAACAAAATCAACAAGCTTAAACTTAGTTCTCAAGTTAGAACTAAAGATACAGCACCTCCTCTAAGCCAGGAAAACAAACGAGCTTTACAAATACACCTCTGAAATCCAAGTGCCTGGACCATGAGAAAAACTCCAGTGTCCATGTCATACACTGGACAAGCATGTTCAGCAACACCAACTGCTGTGATTCAGTGTTTTGTTCAGTCAGCTTTATGCCAGATCCTTTAAACCTTTCTTCCACTTTTATGTGGAAGTCACAAGACAAGTGTATGATGGTTGTTAAAACATTTGACTTTGTCTTAGGATTTCTTGAACAGCTGACTACTCTACATAGCTGAAATGAATACTTTCAAGCTGCAGCTTGTCCCACACAACATACTGCAATACAAACACATCCTACCACCCCAAACCTACAGAAGACTTACAGAATGCACTTTCTTTCAAGCAGGGTTGTACTTACACAGATCACTGATGTTTGATATACAAAAATCTTTTGCTCACCGGAGATGGCTTCTATTTAATTTACAGCACCCATCAAGTTTAAATTTGGATAATGAGTTTTAAGCATCAGTTTGAACAACCCCAAACCACCAGACAGCTCAAGCATTCTCTTCAATAGTCATGAATGGTGAAAGTTGAATGCCTTCAAAAGGCTTATATAGACATAACTAAGTTAAAGCAACCTTCCTAACTGAAGCTTAGTTTCCCTAACAAAGCCACCATCCTCACATGCAGTTAGAGCTCAGACATGATTCACCTGGAGCTTTTCAAAGAAACCAGCACACAGGCATCAGCCCTGCACATCTGACCCTGCCCTTCACTCAACCAGTTCCTATACAACATCAGGGCTCTAGCTTCACAGCACAGACACAAAATACAACATATTACATGGAGACTGATATTCTGGCCAACACAAACAAGATCTGAACTACCTGCTGAGTCAGGGACTACTTTAAGTATCACCTTAAACATAGTTAAATATTCTTAAAAATTAGAGGGGCACTGAATCACTCCAGTCTCACTGCAGAGCGGCAAAAAAGTCTGCCCCAGAAAGCTTCAAAATTGGAAAAGCAAATGCGGCTTACCACACAGCACAAGGCTGGATACCACTTCCCCTCCCCTCTTAAAAAACAGAGCTAGAATTTCCTGTAGGTCCCTCAGACTGGAAAGCTGAAACCTTCCTACCTGCACAGAAGAGGGTCCACGGTTCTACCTTTTCACACCACTGTAACAGTTGCATTATGGAATAAGATAACCCAAGGGACTGTCAGCATGCTGCGACAGCTTTGCTCTCCTTATCCACAGGCAAGATTAGTACCCAGGCGAGGGCATTTAATCGAGTTAGGAGAGAGAGGTCTGTAGCCAACCCAGAGCGCTCGCCACCCTCCACAAGCCACTAGAAGCCCCAGCATACAACCCCACGTCCACATTACAGGCCCCGCTCTTCGGGCTGAGGTTGGTCTAGAGGTCAGATCCGGGACTCCACAGGGTTCTGCAGCAGAAGGGAAAGTTCACCGCAGCCCCCAGAGAGGCGAGCCTCAGGGCGGGAGGGAGGCACGTCGCAGTTTCCTGAGGACAGGGCCAGGCTCACGGGAGAGAGAGCAAGCGCGGGGAAGGGGACGGGGGGCAGCGGCAGCTTCCCTCTGAGAAGCAGCAACGGCGCTTGCCGCGTCCCGGCAGAGCCGGCCGCCCCGCCGCTTCCTACCGCGGGACGGCGGGCAAGGCCCGGCCCGGCGCCTCCCCGCAAGGCCGCGGAGCAGAGGCCGGCGGAAAGGCCGGGCCACCCCACCACAACGCGAAGA
>NW_010973023.1:3766392-3784375 GCF_000737465.1 Haliaeetus leucocephalus | reverse complement strand
GCGGCGGCCAGTCGGCGAGCAAGGAGAAGGCGGTCCGCCGGTTTCGCGCGGCCCCGGGGCGGGGCTTGCTGCAAAACGGGGCGGGGCCAGCGCCCCCCGCCCAGCGGCCGCACCGAGATACGGCGCCCCCGGGGTCCCGGCGGGGGCGGGGGGTTCTCGGTGGTCGGTCCTTCCTTCTGCCCCGGTGGTTTGTCCTTCCTTCTGCCCGGGGGCATCCCCTCGAGGCGGTCGAGTGGTAACGACCTTTCCAATCTCCGGTGGAACGTGATGAGCAAGGGCATAAATAACACGAGAGAATTATGAAAGGTAATAGGGGAGGTAGCAAGGGAGAATATAGTAAAGTATAATATGGGAGCAACTGGGGAGATCTTGGCAAGAGCCTGTCTGGACAACTGAATTACTCCAACCAAAGATGGGACTGTCCTTACCACCTGCCTACATTTGTGCTTTTCCTAGATTAGATAGATGTACCTGTCGTTTAGACAGATTGGAAAAGGAAAGTGTAATATGAACGGTAAGATGCAAAAGTGAAGATGACCTAGTGAAGGGTTTCCTTGCCTCCTAACAATCTTGGAAAGGCACAGAGTCATTCCAAGTGCAGAAAGGTAAAAGTTCAGGTAAGGCTTGCTATTACCCTGCACCTGGCCTAAATGAACCAAGGCCTTAAAAGATGGCAACTGCTAAAGCTGCTTCTGTTCATGAGTAACTGAATAGCTCTGATACATATAGCCGTTAACCGTGTGTGGATATAATAATTTGGTAATTAATTTTGGCTTATGGGCACTCTTAAAAGAAGTGTAAAAATGGTGGTTGGCCCTAGGCTGTAGTAAAAATATTTGTTACCCACATTACTAGTTACTGGTACTGGTACTGAGGGAGGAGGCTCACCAGTCGGTCAAATTTGTTGGGCAGTGTGGTCCTCAGAGCCACAAACATTAGGAAATGTGGTAAGATTTGCTGAGGGCACGAGGCTAGGAGATGGAGTCAGGACAGAGAAGGAAAATGGAACAGCGTGATGACCCTGAGGATCGCAGAAACAAAACCAAGATGAAATTCGATAACTGGGAGCGCATAAGCTGGAAACGGGTGAGAAGGAGCGGGGCATACTAGCTGGTCACGGGAGGTCCGGGAGCTGCCGTGGGAGAGAACGACATAATTTGGGAACTGGTTGGTGGTGCCTGGGAGGGTGAGGTAAGTGCTGGGACCTTGCGCAAGGCTGCGGTGAGCGTTGTCCCACGTGGAGTGCCGGGTACCTCTCCCGTCACCCACCGACCCTGAGCTGAAACGACAACAGTGGGTCTCTGGGGGGGCCGCTCGGATGGTCAGAGAAACACAGAGTCTCTGGGCGTCCGAATTTGGCCTAAGTAACCTACAGAAAAGACTGAGGAATGACATGGTTTGCAAGCACGCTTCAGGCTGGGGTTAATGCACAAGGGGGAGGAAAATAGTTATGGAGAGTGGCTGTAAGGGCCTGAGGGCATCCATGCCCGTGGGAGCTGCTTTTGGCTGGGCTGCCAGCGCTTGGCCCCACCAGAGCTACGGCTCGGCCGTGCTGAGCTGGGGATTCACAGGCTGCCTGGCTCCTGGCTGGGGCAGTGGGATGGGTCCTGGCTGCCAGGTCCTGCCCTGACAGACCCCCACGGGAATCGCCCACCGCTCCCAGCACCTCCAGACCCTGGAGAGCCCCTGGCAGCACGACACCGGGCACTGCTCTGTGCTGCTGGAAGAGTAGATGGCCAAATCTACCGCCCAGGGACAAATGGAGCTTAGAAACTGGAATAAAGTTTCTGTCCACACTTGTATTAGGAAAATCCTTGCCCGGGAGCAATAGGAAAGAAAAAGATTTTACAAGAAGGAAAAGAAACTGCTTCTAAAAAGCAGTTTGTTGCATTTATGAAAGGTATTATGTGACTGTTGTGGTTTAACCCCAGCCAGCAACTAAGCCCCACGCAGCTGCTCACTCACTGCCCCCCCCGCCCCAGTGGGATGGGGGAGAAAATCGGGAAAAGAAGTAAAACTTGTGGGCTGCGATAAGAATGGTTTAATAGAACAGAAAAGAAGAAACTAATAATGATATTGATAACACTAATAAAATGACAACAGTAATAATGAAAGGACTGGAATGTACATATGATGCACAGTGCAATTGCCCCCCCCCCGCCGATCGACACCCAGTTAGTCCCCAAGCGGCGATCCCCCCACCCCCACTCCCCCATTTTATATACTGGGCATGACGTCCCATGGTATGGAATACCCCGTTGGCCACTTTGGGCCAGCTGCCCTGGCTGTGTCCCATCCCAGCTTCTTGTGTCCCTCCAGCTTTCTCGCTGGCTGGGCATGAGAAGCTGAAAAATCCTTGACTTTAGTCTAAACACTACTGAGCAACAACTGAAAACATCAGTGTTATCAACATTATTCTCATACTGAACTCAAAACATAGCAGTGTACCAGCTACTAGGAAGACAATTAACTCTATCCCAGCTGAAACCAGGACAGTGACAGAACATGGGATGATTCCTGGTGACCTCTTTCTGTTCCCATGTTCCTATCTGGAAGTAATTCTTGGTACCTTTTTCCCATATGCAGAACAAACCCCACAAACCAAAAATACAAATCAAGGACACAACCTCCTCCAAATATAAAAGCATTAGGGAAGCATACAGTGAAAATATTTTGTATTGTATTATCAGAGTTTTCTGCAAGCCCCTATTGATCTAAAATCCACAAAGGATTCTGTGAAGAACAACCACAGAAAACACACAGTAGCTTACCCACGTGAAAACAACAACAACTTTTTTGAAAGATAAAACAGGCCCAATTATCAGCTTTGAGGGCCTTGGAAATTGTCTTTAAGGAAATGCAGTTTTGTTTTACAAGGCTGGTAATTTGGAGGTGAAAAGAGTATCTGCATGCATAAAAACCCTTTGGGAACAGAGGAGAAGGGTAGGAAGACACTTATCATAAATGGTTTAAGGACAGAAGGTGACAAAGCAGGGTACTTTATAAAGAAAATATAAGGATGCTTGGCCTTCTCTAGTCCAGGTGAAGCTATCTAAACATCTAAGCTGCTCCATTTCTTTTTTCAATATGTTCTCTTTGAAATGGTTTTGTTCTAAAGAAATCTTTCATAGATACTTGTGCCATTGCTTTTGAATCATGAGGGTGTAGAGTGTAAGAGGCCCCTGAAGCAACAGCAGGTGAGTAGGTGAGGGGCCTGAAACCCAAGCTCTGGTCTGAGGAGAGAACAACTGCGTGAATCAGCTTTGCAGGACGGCTGCAGACTGAGAGCCGTGGGTTGTGGGAGGCCAACAGAGATACCATTGCCTTAACAGCTGTGGCCATCCTCACTGAAAAACTCCATGCAAACCCATGAAACGGGACAGAAAGCTTCTACGGATGCTGCCGTAAATGTACAAAATCTCACTCTCATTTCTTTTGAAATGAATTTCAAGTGGTGGTCATGTCCCTATATGTAGGTGTATGGCATCTAAAAATCTCACGTTGCTCAATTTCTTTGTCCTTTCCTTGGAATGAGATAAATGCACAGCAGTTCCTTTACTGCACTTCTGAGGGGAAAAAAATGAAAAAACATCAAAAGTTGAAAATTAGTTGTCGTCAGCCTCTTTATTCTATCTTGCTATTTCTTGCTCCATCTTCTCCTTCTCTTTATTTTCCGTGGTTCTGCTTAGGTGAGTCACAAGCCCAACTTTCTAAACATTGGGTGCTCACAGTACATGAGATGGACTGCTAGACTGAAAGGAAAGATTATGTATACAGATTTGCAGAACAATGCAGCTTTGTTGGATTTATTTGCTTTCCTGCACACAATAGTTTTTGGACTGGTGACAGTAAATTTAAAGCATTAGCATAGGCAGGTTGCAGCTGAGGTTTAAGGAATTCCTCATTGATTGCTTTAACCCCTCCTAAACTTAAGTGTGTCCTATTTATATCACACCCATGTACGCTCACCTATAAGGACATTTTGACTCCATTAACATTGCTTACCTGAAATACACTAATCTGGGTAATGACTTGAAAGCTTCAAGATAACATTTTTTGCAAGGTCTTCCTTCCTTTCATACTTTCAAATGCACAAGAAGGCAAAGTGTGTTGACTCCTGCAGACTGCACGTGTGGCTGTGCAGTAGTCAAGCTGGCATGTCCAGGGGATTCACCGAGGTTAGGTTTCTCTGTTTTTCCCAGGTGCTTCACAAGATAGGTAGGGTCTTTCATATAACCAACCTGCATCATAGGCCTCATGAAAACAACTTAGGGTCCCAGAGCACCTTTATGAAGTAAAAGAGCTTTCAAAAGTACATGTTAACCCTCTTATTTTAGGACTGTGATCCCTGGGAATACCTTGTTACCACTGTGTAAAAAACCATACTTTTCTTCACTCTTCTGGAGTCTGACAGCCATTAAGTTGTCACCAGGCTCTGTTATTGAATATATGTAACTAGCTTGATGTATCTGTAAGATTTATGTAAGATTTATGTTCATCAACACCTTATACTAACCCTTGCTGGGTTTTGTATCCTCTCTGCAATGTGCACACTAACATGTAGACTCTGTGGGATGAAGCACATAGCCATCTGAGACACATCTGGTTTTCTTCCAAATTAATTTCTGCCCTCCTCTTGATACAAGAGAGAGATTAGAGATGTTGACAAACTGGAACAAATCAGATATGGACAAACTGGATTGACTGGTGGCAGCAGGCCACCGAGGTGGTTAGGTGGGCTGGAGAATGTGATGTATAGAAATGGCTAAGAGAGATGGGTTTGTTCAGCCTGGAGATGGGAAGCCAAGTGGCATCAAATGGTTGTGTACTATTAACTAGAGGAAGAGTATAGAGAAGGAGGCAGATCACCCTCAGAGGTACACAGCAAAATGACAACAGGCAACGATCACAAGTTGCAGCAAGAGAAATATCGAGTAGATATAAGGAAAAAAATTGTCAGGGTGGAAGTGGCTGAGTACTGGAACAAGTTGGCCAAGAGGTTGTGGAGTTTCCACCCATGGAGATATTTGCCGGGGAGCAGCGGGTCCTGGCTGAGGTGACCCAGCAAGGGTGACCCAGCACCGGGGCGCAGTCCCACACTGTCTGAATGTGGCAGGCAGAGACGGGGCTGGATGACAGGGTCCATCAACAACCCTAGACGTGGCAAGCGATGAGTCAGGTCCAGGGTCCAGCTCCTATCAGGAGCAAAAGGAGATGGAGCCAAAGACTGGGCTGGAAGCAAAGGTGCAACATGGGTCCAAAGCCCACGGAGGGGACAGAGACGGGACAGGACTGGAAACAAACAGTGCCCTGAAGCCCTGCCAGCTCTCCCCACCCCGGCCCACCTCCGTGGCTCCCCCCACCCCACCCATGGCCAGGACCCCATCTCAGACCCCCAGAGCCAGCAGCCTGGTCTCCAGCTCCTCATGGCCCCACTCTGCCCAGTCATGGGTCCCCCAAGCCCAGTCCACCCCTGGGCCCATGTCCTGGCTCAGTCTCAGCCTGTCCAGAGGGGTGGTGGGACAGGCTCTGGCTGGGAAGGACATGCCGGACCACCTGAGGAGTCCCCACTGCTCCTGGACCTGGGCCCACAGGGAGCCCCTGGCCCACCCAGTGCCGTGACAGTGGGGTCACCAAGAGACAACCTATCTACAGACATAGGTCTAAGGTCCATCCAGGAGGCAGGGCCAGAGCTTTGGCTACAGTGCTGGGCTGGGTGATCTCAAAAAATCCTTTCCCACCAAAATTAATCTGTTATTCCAAGATTCTACAGTCCAACCAGGCTTGAACAAAGAGTCTTAGAAGGCTTGGAAGAGATACCAGTCAAAATTTGTTTTGTTTTTTTTGGCTTGTTTGCACTGATACTTGAAGGAAAGCCTGGGGTAAAGGGAGAATCCTAAGTGAAAGCATGAGACTAAATTAAATGTTTTGAAATTTAAAGGTAATTAATTTGAAATATTTAAAGAGCTGTTGCAGCAAGCAAAAGGGGTCATTTCTCCAAAGTGAACAGAGCAAGAACAGGTTTACATCACACCAAAAAAATTGAAACTGGGAATCCAGAAACATTTTTTAACAGGAAGGATTACAAAGCATTGTGTACTGAGTCTGGCTGGGATGGAGTTAATGTCCTTCACAGCAGTCCGTACAGTGCTGTGTTTTAGACTGGTGACCAAAACAGTGTTGATAACACACCGGTGGTTTAGCTATCGCTGACCAGTGCTTGCACAGTGTCAAGGCTTTCTCTGTTTCTTACTCTGCCACCTCCAGCAGGCTGGGGGTGGGCAAGAAGCTGTGG
Source organism: Haliaeetus leucocephalus (assembly GCF_000737465.1). NCBI lineage: Eukaryota > Metazoa > Chordata > Aves > Accipitriformes > Accipitridae > Haliaeetus > Haliaeetus leucocephalus. Next base: position 3,778,080 of record NW_010973023.1, on the reverse strand, counting down.
GGGGACACAGCCGGGACAGCTGACCCCAACTGACCAAAAGGATATCCCAGACCATATAGCATCTGCTCAGCAATAGAACTGGGGGGGCGGAGTTCTTCCAAAGTAGCCGCTGCTCTGAGACTGGCTGGCCACCAGTCTGCTGGTGGAGGTAGCGAGTGACTGCCTTTGCATCACTTGTTTGGGGTTGTGGTTTTTTCCCCTTCACTTATTAAACTGTCTTTATCTTGACCCACAAGGTTTTTTTGCACTTTTACACTTCTGATTCTCTCCCCCATCCTGCTGGAGTGGAGTGATTGAGTGACTGAGTGGAGGCTTAGATGCTACCCAGGGTCAACACACCACACACTGAAGTAGACTGATTGCCTGGGGAAATTATGGACTTTCCAATGTTGGAAGAATTGTAAAAGTCTTTAGCACAAATTAGAAAAGAAACCATCAGTATAAGATAGATTTAATTAAGCCTGTCTTGAGCGTGGGGATGGATTAAATGAGCTCTTGAGGTCCCTTTGGGTCATATTTTTCTTTCAGTCTCTGCCTAGATGTCTTCTGAGATCAGTGACAGTGGATCAGTTCCCCTTTTCTGTTTTGCAGCCATTAGCACTAAAAGCTGTCTGAGGCAAGGAGGGGATGATGTGAAACACCGTTCTGGCATTTAGGAGCTTCAAGAAAAACTCCTCATGTTAGCAGGCTTCGGATAAAACTCTTCCCAGGAGTTTACAAGATGGTCATATTGCTTTGTCAGATTTTTCCTCTCTCAATTTTAATTATGGGTTTGTTCCAGAGGTTTGCATTAAGGCTTTGCTTTTCTTCCCCATTATTTTAGACAGATGCTCCACTCATGATGGCCACAGTTCTGAAATAAGTCATGTGGAAGCAGTTTGCTTTTCCATGCAGAACCTTGTTGTGGGATCGAGGCCTGTATAACTAAGCTTGGTTCTTGCTCTGCTAGCCGTTTGTCAGTGAAAAGGTGACTATGCTTTCTGAGCGACTTTACTTCTCTCTCTGCCTTCTGATCACAACATCTATTTTTGGCCAAGTATGAAATCTTCCCTGGGAACAGAGCAGGCTGCTGTTTGTGTTGGACCCAGCAGAAGGAGGTAAAGTTTATGGGCCAAATCCAATGATGGAATTACACCCACTTCTGCTGGGTTTGACTTTTTGTTGTCTAAGGGTGAACAGAGTTGCTTGTACCTGGAAATTGCCTTGCCATTGACATTCCAGCACCGTAAGCCTCACCTATTACCCCTGGCTTTTCAAAACCAAGTGGTAGGAAGAATGTGGCCTCAGAGCCCAAGCTCATTTAGAGGAATAGCACTAAAGTAAACCAAAACAAAGTATCATTTACTGTCCCTCTTTTCCAGTCAGTACTATGGCTTCAGAGGTAACCTTGCTCTGGCCTCCAAAAACGCAGGGCTGCTTATGTGATCTATGTAATTGTAGAGTGCTGAATATTTAGGTGTGTTCATGGCCTTCCTAATCTATGTGTGCATGTGTGCCATATAGTAATTAATGAGTCTGATCCTCACAAGCTTCCTCCAACAAAAGAAGTAGTTTTCTTTTTTAATAGGTAATTAATCAAAGTACAGGGCAGATTACACTTAACCTGTGTAGAAAATGTTGAGGTTTCCATGAGAGAGCACAGTGTGGGGTGCCTGTGTGCCCCAGGCTCTGGTCAGAATCCTGCTGGAGTGCACCATGTCCCTACATTGGACTACGCACTCAGCTTTTGCTGTTGTGGACAAAGGCGTGGACCCACAGGAATGCTGCAACTGAGACAAGAACTGAATCTAAGTCTACAGTCGTGGTCCTGTGATCCTTCTTCCCATCCTTCCATAATGGGGCACCAGTACGAAATGGGGCCTGTGTGGCTCAGCAGCCCAAGTAATAATAAATACTAAAGGACCCTTCTCCCTCTCTCTGCTCCTTCCCTTCTTCTGCCCCACCATTTACTGGCTGCTCCTTTCACCATCTCCAGTGTCCTCTCACTGTACTGAGCCTGGCAAGTGGAGGCTTTATATTCTCAGAGAACCTATCGCCCCACGGCTCCATCCAATCCAACTCGGAACAGAGACATCTGCATTGATCCCCCATGAGACCCCAGAGGGTCGGGCCACTGTGCAGAAGACAGATGAGCCTGCCTGAGCACAGCACTACAGCAGGGTGGCTCTGTGCTGCTGTTGACTTTCTGGCTTGGTTAGCACAAGCTTGAGGAGCTCTGCTCTGTGCCCTGCGATGGTGCACTGGATGCTCAGGATGCTCAGGGTTCTTCTCCTTCCCCAGTGATTCCTACAAACCTCTTCCTTGTCCCCAGTCTCCTGGCTCAGTGGTTGATGCATCAAACCTTTCTGCAACTCTGGTAGCCCCTATATCAATAAGGTTGTAACTTTCCTGCTAAAAAACACACTCAGAAGCTTGTTGCAATTTCAGGTCCTCCAGTGTCTTCACAAAGTACCAAAACTTGATTACTCTAAGCCTTCAGTAGTCATTAGTTGCTTAACTAAGGCAATTCAGGACACCATAGATCTTGAAGTCTCTCATCTTAAGCGACAGATTTATCTGCAAACTATGAGAGCATAAAGTAGAATACAAGAGTCTTGCTGTGCACTGCTGGATAACTCTTCACTCCTTTTTTCCTGGCTTTATACAAGGTGGCTTTGCCCCTCCCTGTAAGTGCTAGTTTGCTGAGTCTGTACACTATATTGCAATCTGTGTTTTCCGTATCCTCTTGTCAGGATGCAGCAGTGACATGTTGGAAATGTCACTGTTAGAAACCCAAAATAAACCTGAAGACTGGCTAACCTGTCTAGAGGGCTGGAGAGACCATCTAAACTCAGAGAGAGTGGCGGAGAGCCAGACAAAAAGAAACTCTTCTAAATTTAATGTGCCGATTTTCCAAATATCAATGTGCTTTTGGCAGCATACTCCCCATTGCACTGCCCTAACGTTGCCCAGGAACAGGCAGTCTTTCTATTTTGGGGATCCTGGGCTCAGGGAGGGCAGGTACTGTTCCCTTTTCTGATTTTGAGGCACAGATGACAGAACGGTGGGAGAGGCTGTTAGTACATTGTTCGTCCCCAGCACCATGGAGCACTGGCTCACAAACTGCGAAGCCAACGTGTCTTGGAAAGTCATTGAATGGGCATGCCAAATGATTCCTCGTTTGCTGAAGTGTTAGTCCAGCTGGGCCAGTGCTCTAAAAGGAGTAAAAAAACGCTCCTACGTCCCTTTGTTCAATGTCTGTTCTTCTGCCTAAGAGTCACTAAAGCACTCTGAGCTACTGCCTGCTTGTCCTGATACTCTGCATTAATATAACAAGGCAATGGTTCAAATGGGAACAGTGGGATGTGTGCCATGTAACAAGCAAGTGTAACAGACAGGCAAGCAAAGGGTCAATAGCCCGGCTAGATGCGGTCTGACTGCAAATGAGAACCACAGCCCTTGGAGACTGCTTCGGTCCAGCACTTTTCTTTGGAATGACCACAGAGCCCAAATGCCAAAACCTTTACCCTTTTGCAACTTAATATTGACTACCCTGAATTTCATCCCAACGTTGCATCCCAACACCATGCCCACTTCATCCACGCTGAAAGCACATGGAACATGCCTTGTGCGTGAGTAGATGTCATTTTCAATTTCCCCTTGAATATACTTTGGAGTGTTGGGAGACTTTATTTTGGTCTTTTATAAGTTGTTGATTTGCCAAAGTGAAAGAGAAATATTAAAGAGACTTGGCCAGGACTGCACACTCTCCTCAACGAAATGCAGCTTAAGTGCTTCCCCAGCTGGAATTTTCCTCCAGGGTTGCAGCTCTGCAGGACTGCACTTCAGTGTCTGTTGTGGTTTCACCGTGGTTCCTCTCCCCATCCTTTGATGGATCTCCCCTCTTCCCGGACTGAGGATCACATCCAGAATAATGCGATCCTTGTTTTTCATTTTGGAAGACTTGCTATGAATTCTTTTGGTAAGAACATATGTGTGTGTGCATCTGTACAGCATGGCCTGAAAACACAATTTAGTTTTATGCAAGAAACAAGGAGTTGCAAAACCAAGGAATATTAAATATTGTCTAATAATGGCATCTCTCTGTATTCCTTCTTTTATGTACCTTAGTGTAAATCAAAAGTATATCTACTGATACTGGGTCAGAACTAAGGCCTCTTCTTTTTCAGAAGCAGCCTCTTGCTAAGGATGTGGAGGAGGGACTCCTTCGACAACGCGCTAAGTCTTCTGAGGAGAGAGATGACTGACACATCCCGTTGGTGGTAGATACTTAAGGGCTAAGAAGGATAGAAAGGGGAAATCATTGAAGAATAAGGAGAACTGAAAAAATGTAAGTAGGGAAGAAAATAGGTTTGTACTGAAGACAAATGACAGAAAACAGAAGGCAGGAAAAGGATGACAGCATGTCACTTCAGAAAGAAATAAGGAAAGTAACGCCAATTTAATTATGAGAAGTTCTGGAGCAAAAGCTTCATTACACAAAGGCATTTTTCAAGCTTTTGTGAAGTTCTGCTTTTAAGAAAAAGGTCGAAGTTTTGATTATCCATTGCACAAGTGTAAGTAGGGACAACTGGGTAGCTCACTTAAGTGGGGGTTTTTGTAATCACACGTCCTTAAAGCTGAAAGATGCTGATACTGCCAAAGCCAGCTGAAAACCATGGGATGACTCCCACTAACTGCAGTGACCATTGGCTCCAGCCGATAACAAATTCAGTTCGTTCAAAAGATACGTTACTGCCTTATAAAGTATTTCTCAGTCAATTTAGCTTCTCATCAAAAGGCAGCTCACAAAAACCAGTGTGGCCTAGTAGGAAGAGCTGACTCAATGGCAGATTTTAAGAATAGCATAGGAAGAGACGGAGAGGAATGTTACATCCCCTGAAAGACCCGTCTACCGAGTAAACCGAACACACCAGCTTGGCTTTGATGAGAAGCAAATTCTCCTCTACCTCTCTGTTCTTTTTGTGCGAAGAAGTGCATTGCAAGTAGGGTACGAAGATTGTGCCTGTGGGAGAAGCTATGGAAATCCACTTCTGAGGCTTCTCAACCACAGACAACTCCGCTCGCAGCAGGAGGCAGCTCCGTGGCACTCCTTGTTTGTTACGTTGGCTATTGATGCCCGTGTAGCAATGACCCCTTCAGAAATAGGTCTGGCCAGCAAAACCAGTCAGGTTCCTGGAGGACGCTTCTGTGTGAGAGGAGGAACATCATACAGCAGCTGACAGGATCCCACATGCAGATTTCTTGCTCAGGAGTAACACAGGGGAGTCACTCGCACTACTGGGTATTTAACCTGGGTATAATTATGAGCAATTTGTTGTAAGCAGTACAGCAACTAAATTCTCTACTCTTCCCTAAACAAATATCATACAACATTGCATGTGTGCAAACTAACATTACCTAAAGGAAAGCTAATGACTTGCAAAGAGTGATAGAAAATTGAATTTCACTAATGGATCGTTTTGCAGTTTGCTCCATGCCCAGCCATTCATTATTCACAAAGAAACTGCACAGAACAGCTTCAAGGAAATAACTGAAAGTAATTAAGTTGTACGGAGCTGGTACTGAAAGTCATCCACACTCCATCTAAATCCTCTTTTTTTTTTCTATTTCAGATACGGATTTTTAGAAGAGAAATCAAGAAATGGACATACTCACTTGTAAATGACCTGTGATCTATCATATGTGATGGCTATGTTTAATTTGATTTTTTAACATAGAGTACTACAGTACACAGCCCTTGAGCCAAAAGGACAAAGCAAAACCATCAGAAAAATGCTACAAATTCAGATTTCCTTATGTGAATGGAGAAGAGTAGCACAGATTCTCCCCGGAAGGTCTATTTATAATTTACAAAACCTTTCATGTGCAATAGCGATAGTATCCACTTGGTGGTCACTTGTGCCTACAATGGAGATGCCCTTTCCCATCTCCAGGAATCAGTTACTTGCTTTCCATTTCTCGTCTAGTAACAGAGAGCACGCAGACCTCTGGAAACAGCTGGGCTGCATTTTAAAATCTATGGCATAACAAGATGCAAGTGGGTGGGCCTTGGCTATCCTAGACCACTCTTGCCAGTGAAAGAAATTTAAAATCAGCCTCGTGCAAATTCCTAACATAAACTCATTTCAGAAAGTCTGCAGCCGTAGTGCTGGACTGATTTTAATCTATATGACAACATGGTAACTTTTCTGACAGTAGCAGCCATTGAAACATCTTCTTCGTACAGTGGAATGTATAATCTAGTTATTGGACTAGAAAAGATGACACTTAACTCTCTGACTCTTTTGAGCTACCACATACCTAAATGATCACAGCCCTGTGAATGCCATATGTATATTGTGTAAAATAACCTGCCAGTTTAAATGACTTTAGATCACTCATGTAAATAACAGCACAATGCAAGGGGCCACGGGGAATTAGCTTATTAGATGGTGGGGTTTTTTTTCTTTCTATATAACCTTAGTGCAACTTCAAAATATTTCTGGAATTGCTTCAGACACTCATAAAGGGAGGCTGCAAAGAGCCAGATTCAGTATTGGCATAATGAGATCACTTGGCCTGAACTTGGTGCAAAGAATAGAAACAGCATACAGAAAGACTGGAAAAGAATTGCAGCATTTTCCCTTCTTTGTTCCCCCTTTCACACACTGTGGACAGCCATACAATGTGCCACGCAGCAGCAGATTCCATTGGAGAGCATCCTCCTAGGCTAGAAAAATTGTTCTCAAGTTACTGACTCCAATCCCAGGCAAAGAGAATTCCACTTATAAACTGATTAAGTTTCATCTTACAGCTAATTAAGCTATTTTTTCCTGTTGGTGAATGGTAGCACAAATAGACAAAGAATGTAGCAGAGAAGCAATGGGCAGTGCTGTGTCAGGCATGGCTTTTGATATGTGGACAAAAATTCCAAAACATTTTTACATCTTCATTCTTCCATCTAATCCTAAGAATTACAAGTAAATCGCAGTCTGCCACAGTCATTGCCAAGGTATCTCACTGGCTTCTCCAGATGATACTGTTTCCAGAGGAGAGGGAAAATAGGCATGAGATTAATAAAGAGATTATTTAGAAGGGGATATATGAGAAGAGTGGGACATTAAAATTTTCGGTGTGGAATCTAGAAAGTGGTAAAAGGGAAGAAGAAAATAAATATATTTGGCTTTCACGAGCAACTATGCCTAAGAAATATCTGCTGCAAGTAAAAAGCAAACAGGGCAAAATATATTACAAATTCTTTATTCTATATATACATGGGAAAGCTTTTTCAGTCTAAACACTTTCCCTTGTTTAAATCAGTGAGTTACTCTAGGCTTTTCCCTTGTCCACAAAGCTATACTCTGTATTTTATATTGTGCCATTTTTCTGCTTCTGGTTTGCAATGTGACCCAATAAACTCACTGCACGCTGGTGCAATAAAACTTCTGTGAGTAGTTTGCAACATATTCTTTTTGATTAATGGCATAAATGAGAAAATACATTTGGATTCCTTTGGTAGACTCAGTACTCCGCAGGGGAATTTCACTGCCTAAAGGACATGTTCAAACCTATGTCAAACCTTGTGATGTTTTTCAGTAACTCAGCTTTGCCACAGGAAATCAGAAAGAAATATTTATACATTAAAATATATTTTCAAAGTAGATTTGAACAGCACTTGAAAGTTTCCTGAGCTTCTAGCAGGAAAATAGGAGATTCATGTGTGCCCTGTGGAAGATTAGCCAGAAATGTACCCTATTTCCATGGACAACCTCGTGCTAATGACAGAAGGTGATGAAATCAATCAAACAGAACAATAATTCCTAATGACCCAGGTTTACATTTCATTAACTTGAGTGCCAAGGTAGTTCTTAATGACTGATTTATTTTTTTTCTTTTAAACTCTCACAAAGAACTAAGTAATTAGGAAAACAAGGACTAACAGCCTAACGCAACTTGAGCCTGTGCAACGTGGTTCGTGTCTGGAGGCAATGAGAGAAGTGTGGGCTCAGCAGCTCCTCAGGCTGAGGACTCCTCACGGTCCTTGCTCGAGGAGCTGCTGAGCCCACACGTAGGTAGACAGCACAGGTACACACCACGCCAGGCTCCTCTACCTGGCTGTGCCACGGCGTCTCACTCCTGGCCGCCGAAGCCTGCGGTTCTTCCAGCTCTGAACCGCCACCAGTGATACGCAATTTTGTGACGTGCCCAACGCAGCGATGAAGAGGAGACCAACTTGATGTCGTCATCGTGCTCTAAACAGTAATTCAAACGTTGTGGCAATTTAATTGGGTAGGAACTAATACAGTTAGTCTGGGATTATTTTTACTGCCCTTGATTTCACTTGCTTTAATTCAACTTTTACTAATTAATTTCCATCAAGCTTAATTCTCAGTTAAAGTGAGAATAGGAATATAGCTTCCTTTAGGAATACGGGAATGCAACGTGAAATAGTCACATTTTAGTATATACAGGAAGCAAAGTTTCTCCGATGCAGAGGGTTGTTTTCAAGGGAAAATTGCCATGGGACAGAAAGACACTTAGATACATATTTTACAGAGGATGGACTAGAATTGACTCTGTTAGTCTGAAGAACCTTGAAGTTTAGGGAAATCTAAAACTAACTTTGAATTTTGCAGCTAGCAACAGATCATTATTAAAGGCTAAACCCACTGATCCTAAAGCACCTAGGCTTTTATCTTTTCCTGAATCCAAGCTTTCCGAGTCAATTCCTGATCTGTTCTGAAGATGTCTATGTATATTGTATGTATACATACCTGAAGAAGGTATGTGTACACACAGACATATATTTACCAGACTTGTCCAATGTTTCACTCCCACTGAAGTCAGTGGGATATGTGGAAGTGCAGAGACTGAACAACTCGATACAAACGCTTTCCCCTGTCTGAAAGCTGTATCAAAATCTTTTGGGAATACAGGGCTTTATTCCCTGCAAATACCTCCTGTGGGATTTACCATAAAATAAAACTGGTAAACAGTCTACTGTGAGTGTCACGCAACTTGCATTTGCTTCATTAGGTTCCTTTCACCCTGTACTTTTATTTTTTTATTAAAACTATTAAAAACTCTAGGGAAACTATATTAAAAATTATTATTATTCTCTTAGTCTATTTCTTCTCATTCCATAATTCCAAAGCAGCAGACACCTGTATGTTAAAGGTAGAATTGCACTTGCTATGTGTAGCAGCTGTTCCCAAACCAAAGAGAAGGATGCGGGCTTCTTACACACCCCAAAATCCAATGAATTTTAGCTGGTACCTTGGGAAGAAATGAAAAGCGCACTCGGAAACCTACAGGTGCTGCCTGCTGGGCTAACTGCCCTGACCCAGCTGCCAAGGAAGCAGTGGAAGCGTACGGCTGGGGTGAAAACAGGGACAGGACTGTTCCTTTCGGCACGCGTTTCCATTTAGATCACCTTCTCCGTAATATCGCATTGCATCCTTATGGTGCAGACATGTAACAGAGCTGAGCCAGCGGGACCGCTCTGCCTCCAGCATCCCGGAGCGCCTGGCCCTGCAACGCGCTTCCCTGCAACAGCTCTACCGGCGTGCCTGGCGGCATCCTCGGGACTTCCTAACCTGCCTGAAAATAATCTCAGCAAAGAACAGCTTTACAGTTTTCTGCCCTGTTAGTGAGTTGAGTAAACTTTACTAGGGGAAGGGGCTGGACTAGGCAGGCAAGACCAAGAGGAAAAGAGGGAGGTGACGGTGGAGGAGGAGCAGGGAACGTGCTTGTTTCTTTCAGTAGCAATTAGAGGAGCTCAGCCACGACACCCAACCAGATCTGAAAGTCTCCATACTTTGTTCCTAGCTCAAAGTCAGGAGTAATTAAGATTTGTGTTCAGAACTACCGTTAAAACACAAATGATACATCCACAGAATTTCACGGGCATGAAATAATAATACATAACATCCTTTGGAGAATGCCAACACACAGGGAAGTCAAGATCCAGACTTGAAAAAATAAAGTGTAAAACGCATATAGTTTTGGTAATGCCTAAACTATTACCCAGACAGCTTAGGACCGAGCGGTAGGGAGATATTCTGATGCTTGAGTTTCCCCCGCCATCTACGCCCCTCTTCCATGTGGGGCACATTTCCCTCCATCTCAGGATTGTTCCAGACATCGGTATGGCAGATCTCCAGTTTTTCCTCCGAGGTGGGAGCAGCAGCTGGTGATGGTTGGCTGTGTTCAAGCCTAGCTGGTACTCCCTACAGAGGAATGGCTGAGCAGCTCTCCCTCTTGCCCTTCCTCACTTCTTGTCCAAGAAATTTCCAAATGAACACCCCAAAATGGTGAGGGACAGCTCTTGAAATTATTTCGTATCAGACTGAGAAATAGGATCAAAAGTTTTCAGTTCCTAGTTGCCCTGTCGGTCTTTCCTGCTTGCTATGTTCCCAAGAAACAGACTCTATCACCAGTGCCTCAAAAGGAAGCTTCCTCTCCATAAAAGGACCAGCGGGGGGAAAAGCAAATAAAAAAAAGATGGCCAAAGACAGCCTCTGCAGGTGAAGAAATGAGACGGCGGAGAGAGAGAGAGAGAAAGCAAAACACATTAACGATAGAAGATGTGGCTAGTGATAATGATTCTGCTTCTGAGACTCTTCGGAGATGAAAGTGGTTTTGCTTTTCTTGCATCCCGCTCCCCACTGCCAGTCTCTAGAAAGCTGTAGTATTTTCAGCAATATTTTTTATCTTTCCATTTTCTTTTCTGCCATAGTCTGCCATCTACTTAGAAGCTGCATTTCAAGCCCTGCTCTGCCATGTAGGGCAGAACTGTGCTCACCATGCAAAACGTGTGGCTAGCAGCAAGTTTGCTGCACCTGCGCTCGTCCCCTCACTGTTCTGAGAGGTAAAATTCGATTGTGACAATAGACACATCTTTCTTTTTAACGACTTGTACGGGAAGATATTTTTCATTAAGTTGGACATATATCCCTGAACCCAGCTCTCCAACAGTGAACTTTCCCTTTTTAACATTAGTTCATTTACTAACAAAATGTGCGCCAGAGCAACTTACAGAAGATGCACATTAAAATAAGTCTATTGAATTATTCTGCAGTGCTCCATCCATGGGCCAGATTCTGCTATTCTGACTCATTTGGGTAAATAATTTACCCTCTGAGTGGTTTCATTAACTGCAATTCATCTTCCTGCTGTGGGCTATCAAGTAGCCTGAAGTAACCATCCATACGAGGCAAAGAAGATGTTTTTGGTCCTTCTTCATGATAGCTGGCAGTAAACCTGAATCAGATACCGTTATTACATTGGGCTGTACTTTCAAATATGAATTTTCCCATTGAAAACCGTGATGGCGAGATGCTATCAAGTAAGTGGGAGTCAAGGGGGGAAAAAAGTGATTGCGGTGGCCTAAACGGGGACAGTGAGCATCTGCACCTGAGGAAAGGGTGCACAGGAACAAACATCTGGGTCTCTGACCCCTCAGAGACGAGAACCAAGGCAAATATATTAGAGGCCGTCGCACGGAGCTGCCCCCTCCACGTAGCCACAGACGCTCTCTCTGCCACAGGGCACGGGGGGCCGATTTACACCCCCCCAGTCCCCCCCACCAGCACCCTTGCCCCCAGCGCAGCCTGCCCTGGGCCACCAGTGGGGCCGCACCGCTGGCCTTCTCCACCGGCTGCCGAGGGAGCCGGGACACGGGGGAGCCGGGCAGGGGCCGGGCAG
>NW_010973023.1:3765928-3766352 GCF_000737465.1 Haliaeetus leucocephalus | reverse complement strand
AGGGTCAGCACGGGGGGGGACCCAGCGTGGGGGGGGCTCGGCGTTAGGGAACGGGCACGGGAGTCGCTTCTCTCCCTTCCTCCTCTAGCCCCGGGTGGATAAAACTGAAGAAGAATAAACAACTTTTTTTTTTTTTTTTTTCCTCTCCCCCCCCCCTTGTTTGGCGGGGGGGGGGGGCGAAGCTTTCGCCAGAAGGAACCATCCGTCTCCAGGCTGCCTCTTTCAAAGGGTTCCCACCCCCCCCATCCCCCTCGTTTTTATTCTCGGGTGAGAAACTCAGCGGGGAACAGAGATTGGGGCGGGGGGGGGGGGGGGAAGCCGCCAAGGGACTGCAGGGGCCGCTTGGCACCGGGGAGAGCGGACAAAAGCCGGCGGAACTACGTGGCTTCAATTCAAAAAGGGGCGCTCCGGGCTCCGGGAGGGC
>NW_010973023.1:3703736-3765918 GCF_000737465.1 Haliaeetus leucocephalus | reverse complement strand
GCGGCGGGGGCGTTTGGCGATGGGCGCCGGCGGGGAGCGGGACCGGCGTGGGAGTGGGGGAGCGGGGACCCCCCGGCCGCCGCTGGTTGGGGACGGCAGCGGCTGAAACGGCGGCCCGAAGGCAGCCCGGACGCCACGATGAGGGGCATCCCGGGCTTCAAGCGGCTGCGGCTCAAAATCTGGCGGCGCTGCACCCTGCTGCTCCTCCTCCTCCTCTGGGCTGCCTGCTGGCTGGTGGTGAGCGCCTTGCTCTTCCTCCTCCACAGGAGCGTCTTCTCCGAGCGCTGCACGGACGAGAAGAGCCGCCGGATCCTGGCGAGGCTGGTACGTCTCCCGGCGGGACGCGGGGAGGGGAGTGGGCATCCCCCCGGGGGCTGGCGAGTCCCCCAGGGCTGCCCCGACCCGGGCTCCTGCCCGGCTCCGTCCCGCAGGAGGTGCCGCATCCCCGGCGCGGCCCCGGTGCGCCCGGGCCGGCGGGCGAGCGGCTGCCTCCTTCCCTTTTTCCCTCCTTCCCTTTTTCCCTCCTTCCCTTTTCCCTTCCCTTCCCAGGGCGAGGGCAGGTGCAGGCAGCGGGGCAGGTGGGTGCGCTGCCCCAGGGGCTTTGGAAAGGGCAAGTAGTCTGAAGAGGTTGGGGGGGGAACCTTCCTGCTGGCTTTTTGTTTTGGGTTTGGGTTTTGGGGGTTTGTTTGGGGTTTTTTATTTTTATGGAGCCGAAAAGGTGTTTGTGCAAAAGTCGTCTTTCAGAAATGTCGGGCAGCTTGTAACGCCTCCTTTACGTCTGGTGGGGTGTTGGCATTTAAGATGTAGTTATTCAAAGTTCCAGAAAGGATTTGCAAATATTCATTAAAATCTCCATGGAAAAAAAGAAAAGAAAAAAAAAGAAGAAGAAAAGCAAAGAGAAAAAAGAAGAGAAGGAAACAGGCTTAGAATTGTGTAGGAAACACTTGAGAAGATGAGCAGCATGGGTTAATGCTTTGAGTTCAGTTCTGTTTCTTGATTAAGGGATTTGTAGTGCCAATGGTTAGGTGGGAAGGGAGGAATCCTAATGGAAATTAAATGACCTGTTGCTGCAGCAAGCAAAAACTGATCATAGATTTTCCCTAAATTCTGTCCAATAAAGGAAGAGAAGCCATAGGCAGCGGTGCTGACAGCGTGGTTCTAATGGCAGCAAGATCCAGTTTCCTCACCCCAGCAGTCAGCTTGAAGGACAGCTGGGCTTGGGATTGAAGCTGAAGGAGTGACTCCTGCCTGCTCCTTACGTGGCTGGGAAGAGCACAGGGGTCTGGAGGTGCAAGGAGCCACCGAGCTCGGGGAGGTCCAGGCCCTTGCCATCACATTCGGATGTGTAAACGGACAGAGACTTGTCGCTGTTCTTCAGTTTGGAGAGCGTTAGGCATGACTTCAAAAGCTCAGGCGGGGATCAGATTTCAGGCACAAGGTCGGAAAGTTGTCTCTGTCATTGGGGCATAGCTCAGATTCAGAGCCTCCTTCCAGAGGAAGGGTAGCTGAGATCGCTGTGCTCATCTGTTTCTGTAGGCGAGTCTTCAGGAGTATCGTTAAGGTTTGTAAGTGACAGTTGTCCCGAATGAAGTTAGAAAGGGATCGTCCTTCTAGTGGAACGATTAGAAAATGAGTTCGTCTTCATCAGCCCTGAAATAAGTCTTTATTCATCTTTGGAGCATGGCATGAGTTTTGCAGTTATAGAAAGTGCAATTGATCTACGAAACAAATAATCTTATAGCTTGAGTCTCACGGCTCTTATTGAGCAAAATTTGACTTGCGAGAAAAACTGTTTTACTAATCATCTGTCATATTTTCAGTAGGAGATAAGATGAGCTATTTTAAGCAAGTGGGTGAAAACTGCACGGTTGTATACCCTTGTGAGTGGTATTTCTGAAGGCTTATTTCCTTCTTCGGAGCAAAATATGCATCTGTGCAGATGTGTACTGCACTGGGAAGGCTGAAGTAGCACTGGACATTTTGAAGAGACCAATTTTAACTCTCAAAAAAACCACTTACTCTTTCCTAACACGGGTCTCATCTTCATTTACACTGAACACACTAAATCATAGCAATCAATTTCTCTTTTCTCTGGAGAAATCAATTAATTTTGATGCCTTCCAAAACCTTGCTGAGTATTGCATTTACAGAGGAGAAGTACTTGATAACAAGGCAGGACTCAGTCTCAGGCCTGATCTACACAAAAGTGATGGTGGTACAGTAAGTTATTTAAATTTATATAAATCCTTAGTGGGGTTTATGTTAATTTAAACTTTTACAGGAATTTAACCCCAGCTTTTTTAACTTATCTTGATAAGTGTACTAAGGATATTAAAAATTATGTAGCCAATTTTAAACAGAAACAGATGAGTGAGCTCAGACCATGCTTGTGTTTGCATTTCTGTGTAGTATAGCTGCTTTTCTGTAAGGCTTTTGGCTTAGTATCACTTTCATATTTAAGTTTCAAAAATCTGGCACTTAGTGGCATTCAAAGGGCACTCATTAGGTAGATTTAAAACTGTCTCATCGATAGATCTCAAAATGCAGTCATTAAGACAGGGATGGCAGTGTGGAGGACCCTTTCTGGAAGATTTCTTTGGGGAATTGATTCTTCTTTTTACCAGCAGTCATCGTGACGATATAAAATCTTGTATGGCGAAGTCTGCAGTTAGTGCAAAGGTTCCTGGGTTGGAAAATAATAAATAGACCATCTTTTCATGGCAGGGTAATCTGAATCACCTGGTTAAATGTTTTCAGTCCACCAAAATGTGTTTTAATATAGTAAAATGCAAGATAGTACACTGGGGTGTACACAAGAGTAGAAGCTGTGCCAATAGGGTGGAAGAGTGTCTTGTAAAACTGTATGACTTTGGAAAGGACGTAGGGGTCAAATAATTGCTTCAACATGAATTACCAGTGCAAACTGTGCCTAAAAGGGCGATACGATCCCTGAATGTCTCCAAAAAAGAGAATTAGGGAAGGGCTGTTGGCTGTCTTTGCGGCACTGGACAACAGCATTCAGTTCTGATGTCTGTCCTTCTAAGGTTGGTGGAGGGGAAAACCGAGAGAAGAAACAGGGAGGGAATAAAAACACACAAATCATCCGGGGGCTGAAAAAATAAGGATTAAAGTGGGAGGGCTGGGGAGCTAAGCTTACTTAGTGTACTATGCTTATGGCATAAAACACTAAAGGTTGGAAAAATGGGGGGGGGGGGTAGTAAGGGCATGAAGGTGCAGTCAGTCTTTGCTGACCTTCTAGGTTATAATGAATGGGAATCTGAGGAGAATTTTAAAGCCATTGAGTGACTCACGGCTCACTACCTTCTGTGAGTAAAGAGAGACAGCTTGAAAATTGTTCATACTTCTTGATTGCTTATTTGAGGAAGCCTTTTTGAAATTCGTGCTTGGATTGGTGACCAGCAGAGAATGTTACTACTGGAAGGCTGATCTGTGTTTCATCACTGTGAGACCAGGGACTCCTTGGTCAAGTCCTGTTTCACAGATCCTCGTTTGCAAAACGCCACGCAAGTTCAGTGTAAGAAGAATCAGATTCTGAGACTGTTTGTCAGATACTAGGTTAATAATCAAAGATTTATGGGTTCAACTGGAAGAGCGGACAAGTCCTAAACAGCAGCCAGGTTCAAAAATGACTCATCTCCTATGTCTGGGAAATGTAAGTGAGACTATTTTTTCCACAACTACTTTTCCTCATTAATGCCATTAAGAATGACGTGATGGCAACACAAGAAAATAAGCTGCATGTTCACATGTTTGACTGCAGGTCCTCTGGGCATGTGTTCTTCTAGATGCAAGAGGTCCATGCATACAGACCCTGTAAGAGTGAACTTGATGGACCACAGTAAAATTGTCCATAGGGCAAGTGTTCACCCATGTGGTCCCAGTTACAGAACTAAGTCCTATATTCTCTCACTGTAGTAGAAGAAGAGTTAGGGTGTGGTCTTCTCAATAGGAGAGGAATGATTTAAAAAGTGATTATGCCTGCACTCCAAACAAAACCCCCCAAATTCCTTCTGTTTGTAATCTTTCTAAAATCGCTTAGAGTTCCAGATGGTAAGAACTGCTAAACTACTTCTGTTGAGAAAATTACACTTCCTACTTAAAAAAGGAAAATAAATTTGTATTGCATTCATAGGGGTAGATTTTCAAAAGCAAGAACATCGATCTGTGTGCTCTGAAGTCTGTGGACAGCCCACTGAGTCTGCTTGACCATCCTGATGTGGATGTGGATGCAGCTGTGTGTGTTTCACACATACGCACCACTCTGGACTCAGAGTCAGGGCATTCAGAGTTTGCCTACCTGGCTCTCCGTGCTGGTATTGAATGTTCTGGTTGGGGCTGTGAGAACATCAGAGTATAAATAAATTTTATGCCTGTCTGAACTGCCCTCAGTGAGCCGTTTCAGTCAATTTATCACCATTCCTGGATTTTGGACTTCATCCTCCACCCACTCCCCAGTGTGTTGTTTAAGGTTGGGCTCTGAATGTTGCCTGGCATCGGAACATATCCCTCTGGTGCACAACACAGAGACCGTCCTAAGAAAATACATCACTTGAATTTTATGATCGTGTTTCTTGTGTGTGTAACAGCAAGTCACAAGTGAGGTGGGGGTCAGGCAGCTGTTGCAAGTACTCCACACGCAGGGGGACCTGCCAGCTTGTTTAAGTGAAGGTTCAAATGCCAGAAAGCAACAAAGGCGGCTGACACTGTCAAGCCGCCTCCCAGATGTTTGGCTTTCTACACCACCACAGTCTATTCCCCTTTCACCAGAGACCTCTGACCATCCCCTCTACTGATTCGCCCAAAGCAGTCCCTGCAGCTGCACTTCTGAATGCCCGTAGGAATATATTGACTGCCTACACTTTTGAAAATGATGGTATGGAAACAATTATGGATTGAAGGAAGGACTGGTGAGGGAATCCTTGCAGTTCTTGTACGAATTTGCACTGACCACTTACCTATCAAGCAGCAGTTCCCATGTTTCCATGGGCTGATTTTTTTCCAATTTAAAAAAAATAAGTATTTAATTCATATTAGAATGTCACTTCTGCTAAGTACCTATAAAACCTGGAAACATAATTTTGTCCTACAGCATTTATATATTTGAAAATTCTGAAAGTTCTTGGTCTAAGAGGCCTTGAGCGCAACCTCTATGTTTCCTGGTAGTGCAGAAGGACGTTCTTACAGCTTCATTCAGGGCATGTTGAGTGCAAGGTTGAAACACACACGGCTGCGGAAGGTCCCAGCAATCCAGCTACCTGTGGATTTTCCTACAGTTTAAGTGGGGATGTCTAAGTTATGCTGCCCTGAACCTTCCAGAGAAGGCCTGAATTGCACTGGAAGTTATCTCCTGTGCCTTAAAGTGGTCCAGCCCAGAATCTCACATAGCACAGCCAATGGTGTTCAAAGCTTGTCTCACTGAATTCATATGGGGCAAGAACTTAAGAGTAACAGGTTATCTAGTCCATTTCCTTGTCCCCCAAAAGCCTGTCCTTTACCATTCCAAGAGTCCCTGTTTTGAAGCAAGATTCGCCCTAGTAAAAGGTCTCTAGAGACTTCTGAAAAACCATTGAATAACCCAACAGTTGCAGAAGGTGTGTGCTTGCGGTACCACGACTGCTGCAAGACTCTTGAGCTTAGGGCTATTGCTGATTCTTGATAATTGGTCCACGGGTGTATGGTCCTGCTACGAATATTCTGCTCTTTCACTCCAGTGTCTTGACTACAGCAGCGGAGCCCTGACTGGTGACCTCTGTGAAGACCTGTGTGTGGCACAGAAGCTGGTGTACAAACACTGCCTTTACTATGACAGAGGTAAGAAGGTCATCCAGGCTGACTGGAGAGGCCAGCCCATCATCCTGAAATCCAAAAAGGAAATCTTCTCCAGCTACCAGCATCTCAGTATGCTAGAGGAGGTGGAAACACAGGATATTCCTGAAACAGAGCTTCTGCTGATGGTAGCCTTGGAGGTCAAAAATGTCCTGGGGCTAGAACTGTCTAACAATTCCATGGGGCCTCTGTGGACAAGGAAGAAGGGACCACGTTGGAAAGCACAGGTGGCCAGCATGTGGTCCTTGCTCCAGCAGGAAGAATATATCTACTTCAGTTTGCTGCAGGACTTCAGCAAACACGTGCTACGAATTATTGGCTCTTGTGGACACTTTTATGCTGTGGAGTATCTCACAGCTGGACATGCCTGGCACAAAACTCTTTTTCCCTTGGAAAATGTGGTCGGTCCCTCCCTTGCTGGCCACAGAAGCAGGGTTAGAGCCATCATTGACATTGCACTCAGCTTTCTCGACATGGTGCAGCATTTTGACAACGATTTCTCTCACCGACTTCACCTGTGTGACATCAAACCAGAAAACTTCGCTATCAGGCATGATCTCACGGTAAGTTGGGTCTTTGGGGTGGTGTTGCAGCAATTTGAGGTCAAATTCTAGTCTGAAAGTGGCTGTGGAAAAATGACACTTCCCTCCTCGTACAGCTTTTGGCCAAGTTTTTGCAAAAACAATGCATTTACAAGTGACGGGGGAGATTCTCTACTGCTTTTCGTCTTTGTAATATGTGCAGCCACGTTTCAAAGCAGTAAATCCTGCTGCTTGTTTTGAGAACTGCTTGCTCAGTTCTGAGTTGTTTCATGTCCTTAAAGGCACCGGTACTGACAGGGTCCCTGGGATGTGGTGAGGGATACCTCCTGAAGGCAAGAACATCTCAAAAGCTGTAAACGGAGCTGTAATTTGAGTCACGGCAACTATTTTTGGTAGTGATGCTGAAAGGAGAAACTGCTTGAATTTGAAAGCTAAGGCTGAATTCTTTGGCCTGACACAAGGGGAACTCCCCACATCCAAACATGCACATTTGTGCTTTAGTGTTCAGCTTATCTGGTCTGGAAATGATCCAAGGACAGCGACATGAAACTCCCTGGTACTGTTACTCTTTGCCTTTTCATTGTACAGCCGTAACTTAGACCTGCATAGCTATGCATGTTTTCTAAGTTGTGATGTAGCTCAGCACCACATTGCTGCATGTATCTTGCGTTCATTCTGCGGACAGAAATTCCACTGGTTTTGGTGGGAATTGTGTGTACCGACTGGAGGCACCGTGCAGTGAGTACGTGTTTGAACCAGGCTCGCAATTTGCAGTGACATCAGTGGAGTTTCTGCACTCTGAGTCATTATAAAGCATTTTCAGGGACTTTAATGCTATTTTCAGTACTCACCGAGTGTTAATATAACACTCGCATCTTCAGAGCACTAGACAAAAATTGCCTAAGCATATAGCCATTAAGAGCAATTAGAGTGCTTCCCCTTCACCCTTCCCTTCCCTCCCATTGTTTATTCAGGTGCAGTACAGCAGCTGAACAGGGAATGGGTGAGGAGCTACAGCAAGAAGCTAAAACAAGCGTACCAGTACTTAGGCAAAGTGTGGTACGGCAGGGATTCCTCAAGGCAGGCTTTGCCCATCTTTTTCAGTTACGCAGGGCTGTGACTGCATGTGGCTGAGCGCACACCAGAGCATCTGTTTTACAGCCTACTTGCAGGAAAAGATATTTGATTTAGGAAAAGAGAAAGAATACTGGATGTGTCTTCCCTTACGATTCCTTTTGGTGAGGCTTGCTTCTCCAGGATCTTCCCATGATTTCTGGGGTCCAAAGAGACAGCAGTCACCTTCTGGTATAGGAAAGTGCTCTAATTTAGTATTTTCTAGGAGAATTCATTAAAAAAAAAAAAAGTGAGTTGCCTCACACATGGCTCTCCCAGTTGTCCATTACTTACAGCTTGTAGGTATCACCTGTTATCACCCCACTGGGCTGGAAGACAGGAGATACACGCGGTCAGAAAGCTGTGGAGAGGAGACACACGACACAGGGAGCTTCTGATCGGTGAAGAAGGAAGGAAAGTGAGAAGCAGAAACCCTAGGGGTTTTTACCAACCAGTTCCAGAACAGGGATACAGCAAGGCAGCCTCCTCTTTGTCCCTTATGTTTGTTTTAAGCAATTTTTTCACTTGCTTGTTTCTTGTGCTCTGTATAGGATAATAATAAACATCCATAACAGTACCACTATTCCTCGTCCCAGTAGTGAGACTGCTAATGCCCAAAGAAATGTGCCTGGAGTGCAATAGTTCTACTTTGAAGATTGTTTTGAAACGGTAGGGATAAGCCTCCAACCATCACTCCAGCCTTCACATGCTGTTCCTGCAGCACGGAGGGGAGACATCACTGCCTGGTAGATCATCCAGGGGAATTTTAAGCTGCCACGGAGCTACAGAAGGTGCAGAGTTGGAAGGAGGTCTGGGTGAATATACAGGGCTCTTGGAGATCTTCCTCTTTTACCAGCACCTTGGAGACAACTAGAAAGATTACAGCACCTTAAACATGACTTTAAATCAGGTCAGGAGCCAAGCTGGGTCCTTCCTGCATTTCCTTAGGTACCTTCATCATCAATTATAATCATAACAAACCCCACCAAAATGTATCTGATTATAGGTAGAGCATCACCCAGATCTATCTTCACAGGGTCTGGCTGGATGCCCACACATTTTTGTAACAGATGAATGTCAGTGAAACCACTGAGCCCTTTGGCAGCCGCACGTTTGGGAACGAGGGTGGTTTTTCCTAGCGCAGCAATTGATCAGATTGTCAAAGGTGCTCGGTGCTGGCAGAGACCCCACCTGGGAGCTGATGCAGTGACCCCAGGACTGGGGAAACCCTGCACCGCTTTTACTGTCTCTCCTCCAAAGAAGTGAACAGCAAAACTGCAGAAAGCTTAAGGAAGTAAAGAAGAAAAGGAAAAAACCTGCCTGTCCAAACGTGTGAAATTCCTTAGGCTACGTCATCGTTATCAAGCTCTCCAAGAAGCTTCAAAATACTTGAGTTTTTTAGCTATGCCTCATCTCTCTAAGATTTTTCCCTGGGTAAAAAGGAGTAGAATAAAATGAAGATTGGACTGTGTTCTTTCTTTTGCCTGTGGAAGGTTTATTTGGCCTTCTACCAGACCAGACATCTTTAGTTCCTGGGGTTGATCCAGCTGCTGCTCCAGCCACACAGTTCAGCTTCCCCTGTTATTTGGGAGGTCAAATCTTAAAAATGAGGCTATCGTTTGAGCCCAAGTAACTCTGCTTTGCCCAGGTCCCAGACATTTCCCTCCATGAAAATGTTTGTCAGCCCCTGCAAGGGAGCATCTCTGACCCTGACTGTCAAGTGTTAAGCGCAGATCTGATTGATCCATCGTGCTGAAGGCAGGCTGCGTTCACTGGGGTCACCCACAGTTTGTCTCATGTCAAGCAGCTGCCATCCCATTACTGGCTTCCTTCCTTTCCCTGTTTATTGCTGTGATTTTTTTTTAAGAAGTGAAGTGTTCATGGGTGGAATGACACTGGCAGAAACTGGGACTACAGCCCTTCACTTCCAGAATGGTCTCAAACCTAGCACGGGCAGCAGCAATGCAGACCTCTTTGTGCTGCATATTCACTATTTTGCAAGCTTTGTGTCAGGGCGAGAAAATGGATTGATCCCTTCAGTCCTCGCTTTTTCTGCTGAGACCAACTTCTGGCTGGACTCTGTTATAGACTGTATTTCTGGACAAGCCGAACAAGAACTGTGTGCAATAAATGAGTCAAACGATTGCAAACAGGACCAGGCAAAGCCAGTCCCAACTTTCAACAGCTTTAGGGGTCTCTTTCTGAACAGATGCAAACCCACAGAATGCAATGGCAGGTTTGAAGGAGCTGTGCATCCCACTGCTCCTCTCCACAATGATAAAGTCAGGGGTTTAGTCTGAATGGTGAATTTGAAATCATACCGTCTGGCCTGTGGATAATTTTGCACCATCATAAAATTAAAAGGTAGAGGTGCCATCTGCATAAGCTGCAATGACAAGTAGATCAATCTTCAAGTTAGATACTCCCAGTTTAAGGCAAATCAGTCCAGTTGGCCCCAGGGACACATACTGCCCACAAATAGTTTTCCCTTTCCTGGTGTCGTAAGCATTGGCTGTTTTCATTTTAAAAGTGGTATTCATAGGACTACTGCATCTCAGTTAAGCGAAATAAAGCCCTTTCATTGTGATTCCAGTTCCCTGCTGGCAGATGCTCTCAGCACAGCATTTCCAAAAGCGAGCAGCAAAGAACGCTGGCTCAGCCGTGTCCCGCAGGCTGTGCTGTGCCAGTTCTCATGGGTTGTTTTCATCCACAGGTGGTGGCCATCGATGTGGATATGGCCTTTTTTGAACCCAAAATGAGGGACATCCTCGAACAGAACTGCACAGGAGACGAAGACTGTAATTTTTTTGATTGCTTTTCAAAATGCAATCTGAAAATCAGAAAATGCGGAGCACAGAGAGCCAACAACAACTTGCAAGTGAGTAGACACAGCTGCTTTATGCATCCATTTCTTTTAAAATCACATTGACTATAAAATGCACGGTATGTACTAGAAGGCTGCGAGATGAAGGCAGTCAGGTTTTTAAACGTGGCCACGTAAGTGCCAGCCCCGTTTAGAAATCCCGTCTGGGGGCACGCAAACAGATCTTTATATTCACTGGTGTTTATTTGCCCTGTTTTCGTGGTACAGCTGTTTGCCCAATGCCTCTGATGATAGGAGAGCGAAGGACGTAGGAGAAGGGGATTAGCGTTACTGTCTCCACTAATGGCAAAGTCATGGCTGTCCATGCAGATGTAGTGGAGAGACGAGTCCGTGGGGCTCTCGGCCCTGGGGTGAGGTGTCTTCCAGCTCACCCCGCTTCTGCTGGTGGGAGGCACTAGTGCTGCAGAGGGGCTGGGGGGGGCATAGCTGCAGCTTGGCAGCCCTTTGCCTGCTTCTCCCACCCCCCTCACCCTCGCCACTTGTTAAGCAGAAGGTGCAAGAGCAGTCTGAGAAGAAGGGTGTAGAGCAGAGCCTTTGTGGGTGCTCCTCTTCTATACCTTCCTCTTTGAATGGCTTGGGGGGGGCGTTTTGGATTCGGATGACATTTTGCTACAGTCCTGGAGAAGCAGCAGGGCGTTAGTTGTGGCTCCTGAAAGACAACAGTCTGCTCTTTTCCCTTTCCTCAGGTAATCTGTGACAAAATATTCCGTCGCTGGTTTTCCCCAAATCTCAGAGGACCGTTGGTTTCCCTCCCCCTGCAGCTGCAGCTGCAGAAGGCTGTGCAGGAGTGCGCCGAGCCGGGGCACGTGGACGCTGCCGGGCACCAGAGGACTCTGAAATCTCTCTCCGAGCTATACCACCTGCTTCGGGTCACTCAGCGAGAGCTGCAAAGGGCAGAGTAGACACAAAAGGCAGAACTGCAAGGGCCACATCCCAGCCACTGCTAAGGGACGCTGTGTATGAGGCAGTCTGTGACTTCTTTCTCTCTCTTCCATCTCTCCTACCCCTTGTATTACATTTACAGCACAGAGATTGTTTTTCTCCTATGCAAATGAAATTCATGGCTGCGGGTGCAGCACCTCCTGTTAATATCCTTTCAAGTGTGAAATTGTTTTACATCACCTGGATTCTGTTCTTGCTTATTTTCCTGAGCTAGCTCTAGCCCTCTCCATCAGCAGTCAGCACATCGTTGGCTTACCAAGAGCTGTAGTCACTGCTCAGGTAGCATCTGAGTGCGGTGCTCAGAGTGAGGATGCATTTACAGAAGAAAAGTGTAAGTAAGTGCAGCAAAACTAGTATCAATAATCAAAGCAGTGGGTGGGGGGGTGTGGACAAGTACATGAATGGCGTTTGTTTTAATTTCTCCGTAGAATAAGTTTTTTTAAAGTAGGGACAGAGTGCTCTGTGTGAAAAAACAATGTCAAATAGGGAAATGTATTGTCACAGAAATGAAGAGTTTCTTTTATACAAAGCAGTCCTTTCTGATGTCCCCAAATGCATTTTCTCTGGTGTGTTGCATTACCTGTGCCACGGCTAACTTTCTGGTGAGAAACTGTATGAAGGTACTTAGGACTTTTCTAGAGCAAAATAATGATACCCTTGCTGAGTTCCCATGTGGGCACTCATATTCTGCAGTGGAGCGGTATGAATAATGCCACTGAATTTTGCCATGTGAACAAGCCCTCAGGCACTTGTACATCAGAGCACTTGATAAGAAGCACTCCTTTGCCAGAGAGCAGATTTACCCAGGAATGCCAACAGTCTGTCGCTTGCACTGAACAGAAAAATATCCAGACCTGGTGTTTTCTTACACAGTATTTTTTTAATGAACAAAAGGAAATTTTTTGTAAGAATTCATTATCTTGCAATCAGTTACATAAATAAAGATCCCTAGATTAACTTAAAATCATTAACTTTGCTTTTCAAGCATGTGTAGCTGTGGCTGGAGAATCTAACACACAGGTTCAGAAGACACTGCATGTGTTTTGGTCCAATACTGGGCAATATACCCCTGAGCTGGTTTTGGCATGAAGACATTAAAAACTCCACAAACAGAAAAGAATGACAGCCTGTGACAGCCCCTCAGCTCAGGACGACTCTTCAATATTAAGACTGACAATACTGGTTTGTGGATGTGAGACACATAACAGTACCTAATCTTTTTTGTCTTCGTATCCGTCAACCATATGACAGCCCTGAAGCCCTTGAGCACTAATTATACATAAACTTCCAGTTTCTGGAGTGGTTCTTTAAAGTGGTGTCAAAGACTGCCTGTGACCAGAAAAATGTGAGCTGCTTAGGAGACCCTGACACTTATCCAAAACTAGCTCAAATTTTCAGACTAGTGCTAGTTTTTTTTCTATTTCTTGCAATAAACTACCATAATTTTAAAAATCATGCAAGCCCTCAAGAAGCTCACAGTGAGGGCAAGGTCGGCTGCCTTGCCTGGGGCTGTACTGAAGAGAAGCTGCTGCTAAGCCGGAGCTACAGCTTAGGAGCTGCTGGCTGGTAAAGTTGTGCTCAGTCTGTGCTTCTCCTCTAACCAGGGAGACAGGCAATATTTCACTACTTTAAGATCATCCTTTGCAAAAGCAGGAAGGCAAAGAAGAACCAGAAGAAACCCAAATTCAGAACAAGCCCTGTTGCAAAGTTGTGAAATTGATAGAGGAGAAAATAATTAAGGATAGAATCAGATTATGGTAAAGGGCTGGGGACAGATAAAGCATCAGGTAGAGAGTGGATAAGGAAAAAGAGGCGAAGGAGAAATAGGAAAAATGAAGTAAAAAATATGGCCCACTTTGTGAAAACATGCTTTATGATGTAAGATTGAATAAACTGGCATTTACTGTGAGGGAGACTGAAGAGAAGCGTGGTTACACTCTTCAGAAACAGAAAGAGGCTGATAAAAAGAGAGTAGGAGAGAACTGCCCTGTCCAGATTTCCTTGGTGGATATGGCAAGCAATGAGCTTAAATTGTAGCAAGGACAATTCAGGCTAGACATTTGTTACAGGCTTTCTAATAGTAAGGAACGGTGGAGATATGGCACAGATCATTTGGAAAAACTTCCTAAGTTGTGATTTTTTAACTACAGGCAAGAGTGAGTGCCTGTCAGGAACGAGGTATGTGCAGTTACGTCGATGATCCTGCCTTGAGGTAGCCTTTTATCTCCAAGTCCAGTGATTCTGTTATTACCAGCTAGTATTTGTGCTCTTGTGACCCCCTTACAACAAAATCCACCCTTCGGAGACACGGGGATAGGTGACTCCCCTTTACCTTACATGTGCAAATCCGTGGGGTCCCCTGGGGAGGGAAGGCACGACACAGAGACCTCCAACTGTGCAAATGATGCTACAGAGCCCGGTGGTGCCATCGGGGTTCATGTGTTCCCCGCATGACCCCCCTGCTGAAGGCACCGATCCTTGCTAGCTCAGGAGTGACCCAGTATATACCCCAAACATTATCGCTGTCTTGGTTCCCTCGGTCCCGTTAATTCTTTCCTCCTTCCCAAGGCCAGAGGGTACCATCAGGGAAAAGCAAGGCTCATGCCGACACCCAGTGCGTTGCGGCACTGTCACAGCCCACCGCAGCCGGGGTCCCCTTCCCATTTTCAGGTTTGTCTTTCAAACAGGCTAAATTTCTGCTGGATGTGATGTTTCAGTTTTAAAACGGGTGGAAAAAACACTGCAGCCACCTCCACCTGGCAGGGACCTCCTTCCCCCACACCACACACTTTCCCAGGTTGTTAGGTTTCACTTCTTCTTTTCAGAATACAGAGAATAATCCTCAGAAACCTCTCAAGAGCAACACAAATGGGTTATTTATACTTGGCTGGGCTGTGAGGTTGCGTATCACTGATGCAGCCGGCTCCGGCTGCCTTTGGTACGCCTTCACTGGTGAGTGGAAAAACAAGGAGAATCTGACGGGCTATGTGAACCTGATTCTTCACCGCCCCCCATGCACCTTGTAAAGTCACTCAAACCTGGGAAACGGGAGAGAAAAACACTACCAGTGAAGCAAATTAAATATTCCAACTTATTTAGCACAGGTACCTGTGACCAAAACAGGAATAAAACAGGAGTCATGCCTTTATCTCCCTGGGAGCGAAAGAAAAGAAAATGAAGACACTGGTTTAGTGCAAACTGCATTATTTTACACCTGTGCTTTAAGGTGTTGGACAATGAAGAACCAGGCTCACACGTCCCTTCCAACAAAGCCCTTTCCGTACTGCCTTGGCAGCACTGCCCACCAGAAAGAGCCCTGGCATAAAGAGATGCCCAGCTGGCACGTACTTCAGAGAGCACGGCCAGGTCAGGTGTGTATTGAACGAGAGTCCTGTGTGCTGTTGAATCCAGGCCTTTGGTAGAGTTTGTTGCAATATGACAGCCAGCAGCGATAGCTGGGAAATTCTGCCATGAAACAGTGCTGGGGTATGGCCAGAAGAGTTGTCAAAAATTACATCATGCTCTACAAGAGTCTAATTAAAAAAAAAAACAAGACACCAAACCCCTCAATTTAAAATGCTTTTAAGTCAATTTTGAAAATGTCTAACATACTCAGTTTTGCCAGTTTCTATATGGAAAAATCTGCAAGTTATTTTCCCAGTTTTAGTTAATTTATACTGAAAAGGGTTGCAAAATAAAAAGATGAAGGTTGAAATTAATCACAATTTTAAACCCAGTGTTTCTTCTGGTCTGCACAGTGAAGCTTGTTAGTACCCTCATCACTTTCTGATGTTTAGTTTTCATCCCAATTCAGATGAGAAATTTCATGAAAGCTCAAAATCTTTTGCAGAGACTTTTTCACCCAGCCCCAGTGGTCAGATCTGGAAAAGAGGAGGTCCATATATAGTTTTTTAAGTCACCTTTGCTTCCCACTTCATTTCTGCGTACTGTTTGTGATCTTAACCTGGGCTGCAATGGCTTCTGCCTGATTTCTCTCACTTTCAGGTATCTCCAAAGCTCCTGCCTACTGGCATCCCTGTTTGGTATCCAGTTCACCGCAGCTTTGCAAAATCATAGACTGCATAAGATTCTTCACACTGTTCATCCTCTCCATATAAAAGATGACTCCTCTTATATAGGTTCACTAGTAGCATTTGGCTGCACTGGGAATGGCCACTTAATCCAAGGCGGCTGTTCCCATTCAATTGATCTCAGCCCCATCTCTTTGCTTGGTCAGTCTGTTCCTGAATCCTTTTCGCCCTATAAAAGTGGCACTACCTCTTGATTCATTTCTACCACTTGCTGCATTAGTGCCTTACTCAGCAACTTTCTCCCCATATTTATGGCTCTCTGTGAAACAGGAATGGCATTAAGTCATTGTTTATTCCTTCTTTGCATCTTGGTTAGCAGCATGTGCTTCAGCTCTGCAATAATCTAAATACACTGTCTATTCCCACATTTTACAAGACATGAGTCCAGTTGGAGGTCTACTTCATAATCTTTAGGAAAGATAAATTCAACCCTTTCTGCAAGATTTTCACAGAACAACTACTTCTTAAACACAGATTTTTCTCCAACTGGCATTGTATGCTCTGCAAAAACATCCGCAAGCAATAGTCCTGCACTAGGGTGATGTGAAACAGCAAAACGCCTTGTCCCAAAGGACTTACGTGGTCTCCCTTGTGTTTTGAGGTTGACTTGACAGTGACTAACCCAGAACAGCAGGTCATTGCTATAGCCACAGTTTTTCATATAGAGACTACTACTGCCTAGCATGAATTCACGGAGCCCCCCCTCCGCTGAGAGCATTCAGATACATTGCTGGAGGGAGCACTGGAAATAACAACAGATATTCGGTACTGGGAGAGAAGAGAGGGAAGGGTTTGTTTTCTTTCGATTAGAAATGTTGACTGAACGAAACACTTCCTACAGGTGAAAAATGGGATCAAAAACTTGAAGGAGTTAAGGACTCCTCACTGATTTTCTTTTTCCTTTGTTAAAAAGTGTAGACTCAAGCTGCCCTATTTTTTTTTTAATGTAGTTTTTCTTAAAAAAAAAAAAAAGGAATTAAAGAAGCCACATGCCATGTTGCCTGTCTTTCAGTAGATCATATTGTTGTATGTAATGGACAGGAAGGTGATAAATTACAGCTTTTAATGAGTATTAGGCTATAACATTGGAGCCTTTACACATCTGGAGAACCAACTGTAAAGAAACCCCATAACCGGTATCAGTGGAAGCACACAATCAGATTAGCTATCTTGGCAGATGCTCTTGGAAGCCTAGTACAGATGAATGATGAAATCCCACTGTCAGGGCTGACCTGCAGCGAGTCCAAGCAATAAGCAGAGTCATGCTGCAGAAGCCTCGGTTGCTGCCACTTCCTTGGATCCTCAGTGAAATCAGGAGGAAGGCTACTAGGCTTTTAGTAGCAGAAAAAGGCAGCAACACGTAGAGAGGCAGAGAATGACTTGCCTGGAAGAATAAGAATCCAGACTCAGAACCAAAGCTAATAAGAGACCCCATACTGAAAATTCAGAGAACGTCAATAAATTGATTGGGAAAAAAATCCCAAACATTTCTATTGTAGTTCTTGAAAATAAAAAAGAACAGCAGCACACGGGATATAGTGCAGGCATCTCCAAAGCCATTTGTTGTATGTGTCTAAGGATCTGTCAAGTAGACTGCGGAGCTGTATAATGATATCTGCAGCCTAAAGGCTAGACAGAGTAAAATAACTTAACAAAAGCTTTTAGAACTACTATTTGCATAAATGCAGAAAACGGCCCTAATTAGTAACAGCCTATGTCAGCCAAAAAAGGAGAAAAGAGTGCTTTTCTCAATAAAAGTGTCATTATGTCTATAAATGAAAGTACGGCAAAATGTTGAAATCCCTGAAAGGCTATGATCCATAATCCTGCGGTTTGTTTAAAGTTTTGATCCCGCAGGCTTGGGCCCCCGCGCAGCAGAGCGATTGCTGAGCTCCTTCAAACTCTGTGATTATTGGTGCCTTCTGCAATATACTTTGAGCTCCTTTTTCTGTAAACTGGAGGGTTTTTTTCCTACACTACAAATGCGCCTAAGTGGTGACGGCCGCCAGAAGGATGTGCATATGATCCAGTGCATAATCACTTCCACAAGCATCTGCTGCTAGTGCTTTCAAGATACATGTAATCCAAGCTGGAGACTATTGTGAATACCTCTCATTTTCCCTTGCTGGTTCCTTAGCGGTTTGCTTGTAGCTAGTTAGAAACAGAATCCCCCATCTTGCTTAAATTGGTTATAATCTCTCCAAGGTTCGTGCTACAGCAGGAAAAGACCAAACTGCATCGAGTTCAGGGTGGGTTCATTCTCTTAAAGGTACGACATGCGAAGCTGCAGGAAAGAACAGAGGTTAATTTTTATTTCTAAAGAAGAGCTCCTCTGGCTAAATGTAAGTAGCTGAAAAAATAGATGTTTCAACCAATATTCCACGTACATTTGTGAATTAACATTTGTCTGTATTTGCATAATCTAAAGCCCTCTGCTCCTTTCCCATTCTAAAGAAAATTAAAAAAGCAGAACGTGTTGACTACTCCAAATTTCACAAGTATGCCAATTACTTCTTTCCCATTTCTATGTCAGACATTTAGGTTGTGTCTTTGTCCTTAGGAAATGGATTTTTTTCCATTATCCCTACAAAGTGAATATCTGGAAAAATACAGGTTCCCAAAAGTCATTTTCTTCTCTTGTTCAAGGGTTGTTATGCACCATTCAAATCTTGCAGAGAGTTATCAGTGGCTAAATACTTGTTACATGAAACCAAGGCCTGATTAATGGAATCAATATCTAACAATAACTAAATAAATATCCATGTAATTACTCCAGTGTTCAGAATTTTGCTTTTAATGGAACGATACCAGTACTATCCTATCTGATTATAGATTACATATGTACAAGTAAGTGCTTTGCCAAAATTATGTTCAGATATGCTTTCATGTGGATTAAGTCTACAACTGACTCTTGGCGAAACTGTGTACCTGGACCGGAGCATAGAGGAACAAAAAACAACCCTTACAAACTTATATCCGTGGTCTTTCTTTTAGCCATCATGTTCAATTGTTTGTGGAGTAAAGGCAGTGTATGCGCACACAGATACGCTCGCATCTGTTTGTTGAACTGTAACTTCATGTAACAAATGCTGAGTGCATTTGCAATTGCCCAATGCTATTGTGAAGAGTCCACAAATGGTCAGTGTTTTTATTTTTCCTATTGCATTCTACAGAAATTGGGAAAATGCAGGAGTAATTAGCAACGTGAATGAGTATCACACAGTGTAGAGAAATAATGAAAACTTAATGGAATGCTTAATCAAATTCTGCATTTTTACCCATTGATTTCACTGAGCTTTCTTAAGTGATTAAAGAGTTAAATTTGTTGGATCACATTCTAGTCTCCAAGTCTTAGAAAATATTGGTTGAACAGTATTATATTAGCCAAAGCAATATCGCTGAAGAGGCATTAGATAATGCAAGCATACTGCGTGAATTTCCATTGCCATTTCAGTAGATACCTCTCAAAAGTGAAGAAATGAAGCCAGAAGCCGGACAGGACAGTGATAAGCACTACTGAAATGCCTGCAAATGGACTCAGTAAATAGCAGGGACAGATCTTCAGTCCCACCTCATTCTTTTTGCGTTCGTTTTCCCTTGCATACGCACTTACGTGAATTCACATGTGATATTAGCATGTTTCAAGGCTCACGTTGGATTTACACCAGCATAACTCACTGGCATTTCGGTGCGTGCTCTTGATTCACATCAGTGGGAGAGCTGGAGCTCCTTGCGTTTTAAATGGGCAGAGGGAGCAGTAATGTTGGCAATAAGCTTATTTAATAAATAGGAGAATACAGAAGTTACGCTACAGCCAAGAGCTTTTTTCTTTCCCTAGCCGAAATCTTTGCGGAAAGGGTGACGCACAGCTCCGCCATCTCAGAAGCCATCCGGGGATGCTCCTCAAGGACCATGGCACTGTCCATCGTTATCACTCCTGGCTCGGCAGTGGCGTCTGGCACGCCGGCGGTGGCCAGCTACCTCCTCTGGGCTCTAGGGCCGGGCAGGGAGCTCGGGGGCATGGGTTCTTCTTCTCTCCGGCACCTGGACAGCAAGCAGATAGATCGGCCAACCTGCTGGTTGAAGGCTGTAGCTCAGCCCCTCTCCTCCGATAGTGCTGGTCGTTAGGCAATGAGTTATGAGCGTTCACTCTCCCGGTCCTTGAGTGCAAGGTCACTGGGAAATAAAGCCGCTTTGCTAATGGATCCTCACAGCGTGCTGGAGGGCGAGTCTCCAGCACCGTTCCCAGTCCTGAGGTGTCTCCTCCAGGAAAGTCTCTCTCCTAACTGGGGCCCTTCCCAGTCCTGGCACAATGGTGGGGCGCTGGGTGGGGAGTTCACCCCACCGCTCGCCCTCCTGCTCCTCTGGTACGGGCTGCAAGAGCCGTTCCCATCCCTCGGAGGAACGCCGCATTCATGTCAAGAAAGGCAGTGAAAGAACACAAAACAAAGGCCGTACCATGGAAGTTCCTCGTCTATTGATTTCGCCCCGTTCCCACAGCTCCAGGATTTTGACAGCCTCACACAAACTTTGCTGAGAAAGACCTACTCTCGTAATGTAGCCCACTGCAAAAAAGACTGTAGGGGTGGATTTAATGCTATCTGCTTTTCCATGTGGGAAACAGATAAGAATTGTCTGAATAATCACTACAAAATAAGGCAGTTTTTCTGGAAAGCGTAAAGGAAGAGAAAGAATTTGCTGGGCTCCATCCTTTCATATTACAGACAGCAAAGCACAGCAAGGCTGTGTTTAATTTGTAGTCCAGGAGTTCACAAAGCTGTCAGCCAGGTCAGATGCCGCCTCTGGAAGCAACAGGAATTTCAGTGCAGGCACACACACCTGCTAGGGCATTTGGATAAAAGTCTGGTAGCTGGAGTGTGCAACTACATGGCTATAAATATTTAAACTAGCTGCTCTGAGTGCGTGTTCTCAAGCTGCAATGATGCTGGAGTGTGGAGCAGAGCTGGAGCAATGCCAAATCAATAGGTACGGGCTTTTAAAGGGCTTGTATGTATCTCTGTGGACACTTCTGGTACTATGAAGAGCTATTAAAAGCAGAAGATAGCAGTGTCTTTTCATTAGAAGAAGAAAGCCATACCAAAAAAATACAGCCTCTCTCTTGCATAGGAATAGGGAAGATTATTATGAGAAGGAGCCGAGACCACTGGGCTTGTTTAGCCTTAAGAAGCGACTGCTGTGTACAGCTAACTGGAGCGTGTAAAGAAGATGAAGCCAAACTCTTCTTGGAAGCGCGTGGTAGTAGGATGAGAGGCAACAGGCGCAAGCTGGCACGTGGGAAATTCCAACTCAGTATTAAGAAAAAGTTTTATACTGTGAAGAGGGTCAAGCACTGGAACAGGGTCCCAGCGAGGTTGTGGAATTTCCTTCCCTGGAGATATTCAAGCTTGACAGGACAAGGTCCTGAGAAATCCAGTCTAATTGGGCCTCCTCTGAGCAGGAGGCCAGCCTAGGTGACCTCCATGTCTCAGTGTCAGCATGCAGTCTTTCAAAGATGTCAACCACAGTTTAAAAATCAGAGAAGCATAATGGTCTTTCTTAACTATTATTACTCAAAATACCCAAATGTTTCTTGTAACTGTGGCTGTTCTTTATGTGAAGGAAACAAAAACACATAGTTGGTCTCTATCTAGCAAGTGCCCCATCCAGTTGTTTGCAGGCATCTTCCACTCTAAGCTGAAGCGCAGATTTCGCACTCTGGCCTAGCCAAAGCCAGCTCTGGTTCTGAGGAAGCTGAGGAATGGGGAAACAACAGTTTCATGAATGCCAAGGAACTGCAGAGCTGCATTGCCAACAGGATGAATCGTTTGCAAAATTCTTGAATCCCAAGACTTAATCTCCATCTGAAGGTCGAGGACGATATGATCAAGGTTTAAACATTTTGTCGTCTCTATTAGGCTAAGTGGATAAGGGCTTCATTGTGCCAGGTGCTGGACAGGACCAGGGTAATAAACAATGCCTGAGTTTCCATTCACATTTGGAACCCTCTGGCCTGCTCTGCAAAAGACTTTCAGGGGCAAGAGTGGTTATCCGTATAATCTATGTCCACTGCAAGACCTCCACATGAGAAAAAATCAGAATTAAGCCCAATAGTTTGGGGCCCTTTGGTGTAACCTAGGTTCTTCCTCCCAAACAGAACCTCAGTGCTGAGAAAACCTCACTGCTCCTCCTTTATCTTAGACATAATTGCAAGATTAAGGACAAAAAGAGACCAGCCAAGCACAGGTGGTACGAAGATTTTAAAAAGTAGCTGTCATGTAACTAGCAGAGAATTATAAAATAAATTATGCAGAAATACAAAAATAAATGCCTTTCGGTTGTTCAGATGAAGAAGACATAGCAAGATTCTAAATAATATATCACTATTGTTAGAAGCTTGAATATTATTGCTTTTTCTCCCCAAAGAAGTAGTATAAGTGGCAGATAAAAAAGGGTTGTTGCTTTGTATTTAGGGTTGGGGTTTTTTTTTAAAGCATTATGCCAAGTTGCTGTTTTCAAACACATGTCGATGCTAGGAAGAAATGGGCATGTATCCATCTTGCCTGCAGGCCAAACCATTTAACCAGAACTGGGAATACTGACAAACTTTCTCAACCTCCCTCTCTTTTCAGCGCAATTGTACAAAGCAGCCCTTTGCAGATCTCTCTATGAAAATGACCAGTAAAAATACCATGCTGCGTGCTTCCGTTTATCAAGTGGAAAATTATTTTTAATGTACTCCTGAAGAAAGGTAACAGGTAAGTAGCAAACGTTCACACGGTCATTATAAAGGGGTATGTGTCAGCCTATAAATCAATAGCTGGCTCGATGCCATTCGCTTCTGAATGGAAACCAACTATTTTTGCAGAGTTCTGCTCACAGCAGCTGAGCATCAATGCTAAATAGTGTGTAGCTATTAGGGAAAAACCGAGCATGACAACACAAATCATGGAGCCCCTGATGAACATCTCTGCACATGGCTGCTTCTTCTAATCACCAGCAGAATTTAATGAGACACCTGCAGTTTATAGATACTCTTGTTCCAACATAAATTGCCCTGAGAGCACAAAGTCTTCTTTTAAAAAATATTCTTCAGTAAAGCATAAACCACAAAGAGTTCATTGTCACTAATAGCATACTCCTCATTAATTCATAATTGTATGAAACCATATTCCCCCACACATGACCTACAACAGATCTGAGGATTAAGTGAAAGGCTGTTAAGATTTCCTAATTAGCACAGTTTTCAACCATTTTAGTTTTCATTAATAAAACAGCGCTGGAGACCTTGAAATTGACCTCTTGCAGTGCTGCAAAAATAGTAATTCTTCATAAATCTGACCCATATCAGGTGAAGGAGAGAACTGAATACATCCCATGGGTTGCTAGGTAGGAACAAGCTCGGGCAGGTTGGGATTCCTCCTCTGCTTGAAGCTGGAATGACATCCAGCTGACTGCAGCCACGGATGCTCCTGCCTCATCTTCCACTTCCATTGCAGTGAGGGGGCAGCTCGGACTGCCAAAAAAACATAAAGGCAGCTCGTCAGAATGCCAGAAAAGGTAAAGGTCATGTATACTTTGTCATACCTTATCACATTTGCAGAGAGGAGGCAATAAAAACCTTTATTTTCTAATCAGCAGTGTGTTCTTTGCTGCATGGCAGAAGAAACAGAGAATGGCATCTGCTAAAAAGAAAACAAAACCAGGTCCTCTGAATCAGGGAGCTTAAAAAGAGAGAAAAGGCTTGTTGCTGAGAATTAGGGATATTGTCATCCACCCAGTAAGCAGCTGGAAATCACTGGCATGAATTGCTGCATCTATGGTGCACCCCGGGGCTTTATTGTCTTGGACCAGAACGTGGTGGGGCCACAGCAAAGCAGCCTGTCAAACTCTCTTCAGTAGGTGCACAGGCCTCCCAGGAGTTCGGCTGTGAGCCGTTTTGTTACCACTGACAACAACATTTTGACTTTTTAACATCCGGGATGAATACTTGCTGATCTTTGGTCTAATTTTGTAGCAACCTGCAAATATCTGAGAGTTACCTTAAGACTTTCCTTAGAAGGGTCCTCAGAAATTGTTAGCACATTATAAATTGTCATCTTTGCTAACACAAGCCTGCTGCTTCTGGGAGGAAAAAGAAGATTTGTGGCATTAGTTAGTGGAAGAGCATTTAATAGCAGCATTGAAAAAAGTAATAGAGATTTCATTCTGCTCCTCTTTTGTTGTCAAATATAATCTATTCGTCAGTGGCTGCCTCTCCGACATTTCATATCCTCTTCCCTTTGTGGCCAATAGCTCCATTTCACACTATGCCAGCTGGTGTAAAGAGACACATCTCCAGTGAAGTGAATGGAGCCGGGGCTTTTTACACAGTCTGAGAATCTGGCGCTGAACATTTTAAGCTGGCTGTGCAGTTATCAAATGGGACATGTCAGGGAGGCACTCCAAGTCAGAACAGTTGTCTAACAGCCCTGCTATGAGGAAAGCCACAAATGCTCTCACAAAACCAGTTCTGGTGGAGCTGGTAAGCATCTTTTGCAATATATTCCTTATGTAAAAAAAGAAAGGCAGCACGTTTTTATTCCTCTCACATTATTCAGAGATTTTTCTCATCATCAGGACAAGAAAATGTCAGAATAAGTTTATTTGAAAAATGATTTTTTAATAAAGTAAATGGAACCTTCTTAGCTAATGGTAGTGAAAGGGAATAATAATGGAATTTTCATTAAAGAACACTTCCTTTCAAAATAGTACAGACCATTGGGAGAAGAAAATTAGCAGTCAGATCCTCACTGGCTGCAATCTGGCATCGTTCTAGTGACAGACTAACATCTCGTCTAGCGTCGCAAGTGAAATTACACAGTCAAGTTGTGCTCTGACATTGTATTTGTATTGCGCTACCTCATATTTGTTACTTGTTACCTTGGAGCAGAAAAGTAAATTTATTTTTAATAATGAGAAATAAGCAGGTAAAATCTAACAGCAAACTTCCTGAGGGTTTGGCCTTCCTTAAAAAACAAAATCAAAATAGCCTACAAAAAATATGCCTTTCAGGCTTTAATCAAGCCTCAGTGGTTCAAAACCTCATTCCTATGGCCTAGGGGAGTTTTTACATGCCCAGTTCTTACCAAGCACAGGGTCATCTCTGTATCCCCTACACCCCAGGGGCCAACCCAGCAGGTCCCCTTCACCACCACAACTGAGCCTGCAGCTGTGCAGAGGGTTAGCTGTGTTACAGGCTGGGCTATCCCGATAAACAAGTTCACAGTCAACTTCTAAAAGACCCGACAAATACCCTACCTCCAAATCACATGAAGGTAACCTATTGATTTGGATTTTTTTCACGTTTTAGTATTTTCCCACGCTTGAATTGCCGATTGCTTCTGTCACTGTCACAGCCCCCAGGACACAGAGGCTGAGAACCCCACAAACATTAATGCATTTATCCTCGAGCAATACCTCTACAAAGCAGGGCTTTGCTACTGACAGCTCTCATTTGTAATGATGTTTAGAGAGAAAAAGGAGTAGCTAGACTGTTATTTGGATTAGTTACAGTGATGGAGAGCTAGGTACATTGCAGGTAGATACTCCAGCTAAGTACTTACATGCACAAGCATCTTTTAAGCCTGGCCTGAACTGACAGGCTGAAGGACACAAGATGCTTGGAGGAAAGGTAAGAAAGAGTGAAACCCTGACTTTTGGGCCAGCATTTTCAGTCCGAAGCCTCCAGCCCCTGTGCATGCCTTGCATTACCACTCTGGGCTGGCACCCTGCTTGCCTGGCAAAGCACCCTGAAGCCCAAGGTAGTGCCAGGGTTGGCGGCTCTAAAGCACCAACCATCTCTGCAGCACTGGAAAAAAGTCAGGCGGTGGGATCTTCATGGAGATCTCTGTGCCTCTCTCCTTCAGTCCTTTTGGAAGGGAGGAGAGGAGTCACAGCAGTGCCTCCGCTATGGCTGCAGAGGCTGGAGGTAAGGTAGAAAGGTTAGCTCAGGCACCGAAGTCAGCCTCCCTGGGGTCAAGAGCACGTCTGGTGCAAGTTCATTTACTTTCCTTTGCGGGCTCTAAAGGTGAGGTGGCATTTGGCAATGTTTCAGAAGAAAGGAGGTGATGAAGTGTGTGGAAACATATGCAGAGGGCAGGAACGGAGAATCAGGTGAATAAACATCAAATATAGAGCCCAGGGAACAGAAACCCTTTTTCCTATCAGTCAAATCACAGCTGAGGGGCCCAAACTAATTCTGTTAGGAAACACAGAATACCTGAGGGGCACAGGAAAAAATTTGAAACTTAGCAGGAAATCTGTTCACAGTGAAGCCACTGAGTGAGCTGGCGAGAGAAATTACTCAAAGGCATGGAGCAGAGCCAGGGAAAACAGACAACCATCGACCAGACATTGCAGAATATTCTGGGGATAAATTGCTCTAGAGAAGTGCAGTGCTTCTTAGGACTGGATTCAAGGGTACTTAAGTATTATTTCTTGTGTAAAGCCTCCACAGCCAGTTGCTTGGGAAATTTTTTAGCAACTTTTTAAATACCAATTAATCAAAGCAAATCTTTTGCAAAAACATGTATCTGCTTTAAGAAACATCCACAGGAACACATAAATGGCACTGAACCAGTGTATTTTTTTTTTTTTGCCAAGTTACCTACTAGGCTTAATGTCTAGGATCTGTTGTTCTGTGGCTGCTCAGCAAAAGGAGTGGTCCTGCAGATGCCAAGATTCTCATACCTAGGAGTAGCTGCCTCAAAGCATATGACCCCACAGTTTCCACAACCCTTTTGCAAAACCAGCATTGTAGAAGCCCCAACTCAAATGATGGTTTTTCAGAGAACAGACTCACCATTTGGGAACTGGAGACTTTGAGCAAAAGCGGACTTTGAGATTCAGAACTCCCCACAACATTTGGGATTCCTCTGTTGCTGTGAATGATGCTCACTATGCTGCATAAAACAAACTCCCAATTTGAGTGTCACTCTTTACAGCGTTTACAAATATGGGCATGCCCTCCATTAACAGAGAGCTTAATAGCTTTGAAGTATTTTTTGATAAACAAAATCTTCACATTTTTCAGTACTGAGATCAAAGCATAAGTAATTCTTATAAACATTTTCTCTAACCAGCATTAGAAATCAATTTGGCATTTGTTGTATCACTTGCCCCACTCTTATGTAAAAGCCTCCTATTCTGTTTTGTATATAATTTTATTTTGATTACTGTAATTTTGGTTGCAACTAATCACACACATTAAAATCAGCTGGCCTTGAATAAGTCTTTCTAAAAAGCTCAACACTTTGTGCTGCTTATTCTTGGTAATTGATGCATTAATGCACACCTGATTTAAAGTGCATAGTACAAATACAAAGTGCAAATTACAGTGAACCAAACTGCAACCAAGGTTTTCATGGCTCTGCAGCGTGTGGCGTGGTATTCACCAGCTGTAGCCCAGGGGCCAGTGGGCTACATTTAAGCCCTCAGTTTTTAATTTATTCCCAGTGACCAGCTTCCCTGGGAGTGAAATGGAAGACTTAGTATGTTCACTGGAAGCAAATGGCACTACAAGGCTATATGAACTCAGAAAGACCCAAATCCTAAGGTCTAGTTCCTTACCAACCTGATTCCCAAACAGCCCCTCATGACGAGATGAATACATCCTCCCACCCAAAAACTTATCAGGCCATTATATTATTAAATTCTATCAGATGATGTTAAGTTTTTCTAAAATTGAGGCAGTAACAAATTTTTCACAGTTACAATTAAATATGGGCCATATTTGCAGATTCAGAGCCTTTTTCTTTCTCTGAGATGCTTGATCCCCAGCATACTAGGGAAGCACTCTGCAGGCTTTGAATCAAGCCTGCGATTCCCCACCGCAGCCCTTTAAGGCTCTCTAAGACTACGTTCAGAAGCAATTGCTAGATCAGATCCTTAATTTGTACTTGACAATGTTCAACTCATACGCACAGTAGGTGGGCGGGGGAATTTGATGGCTTTCAGATTGTGTGGGGGAAAGGAAAAAATAGACTTTGTTCTGTATTTGGCGTGAAAATGATTAATCTCTTTTATATTCTTTTAAGTTACAGCATGGATGTGGAGCAAAAGAGAGTTAGATTTTAATCTTTTCACTGAAGTAAAATAATTAAAAGGGTTTCACAAACTCATTTATTTCCACATGAAATATTCTATTTCAGGCTTGTTTGAAAAAGTGTTCCAGAAGTTAGCGATTTAAAGCAAGCAGCCGCATACTGATAACAGGGGAATTATCTCACTGTGGCTTTAGATCACAGGAATCCACTCAGCAAAGGAACCAATTTTTCTCTCTAATTTTGAAAAAATAACCCTACTGGTTAGAGTGCTAGCCTGAAATTAGAACACGTATCTGCTTATTTTGCAAGAGAAGCATTATAAAAATGGGTTGAAAGAGCTGCAGCTCTTTTAATATCTCACAAACAATGATTTACTGTGAAGAATAAAGCTACTGAATTCTCCCTTCTCTAATTACTATTCACTTGTTATGTACAGACAGAAGATGTGCCACTGTTCATATGGGTATTTTAAATACTAATTATGAACTCTAAGCTTGCTAGCGAAGTTATTGTCGTGGAGGAGCGATTACAGTGGGTTACGTGTGCCCCCAGTGCTCGCTGAGCGGTCCGAGCAGTGCCTGTCTGCTGGTCTCAGAGTGGAGACTATCACCTCAAACATCTAATGCAATAAGTGCTTGTAATGATTTGTTTCCCATGTAATAGCCTGTTCTTGTACCTTAACCCCTGACAGCTCAGTTTTATCAAATGATAAAATGTTTTATCACA
Organism: Haliaeetus leucocephalus; assembly: GCF_000737465.1. NCBI lineage: Eukaryota > Metazoa > Chordata > Aves > Accipitriformes > Accipitridae > Haliaeetus > Haliaeetus leucocephalus. The sequence continues at coordinate 3,737,690 of NW_010973023.1, read as the reverse complement.
GGAGTCAATGCTTAGATGGAAAATGCGTTTTGGGAGAACTGGTGGTGACTTACGAGTTGGTTTGCTCAATCTGTTTTTCTGTCCTTGGACTTGTCAAGCATGAAGATAATCAAATCCTGGCAGCATTTGCATTTGATGTCCATCTAGAATAACTTACCAGGTCAAAGAATTATCTCAGTCTGACACTTGGGGTCACCAAGGGGTTTTCTGGGCCAAAGAGTGCCAGTGGTGGGCAGACCGTCTCTCAGTCGGGCTCCTTGATGGCCCATCAGGATAAAAACAGCTTCTCTTTGCTGGGAGAATTTTTCACCTACAGATGTCTGCTGTGACATGTGGGTCCACGATTTTCTTGGCAACTTTTCAAAACTGGGCTTTTTCAAAATTATTTCCATATTCACTCAATAGTTGGACATTTGGAGTTTGGCAGACTTGGAGAAAAAGATCTGCAAGGGAATTCAGGGTTCAGAAAGTCACACTTGCGTTATCTGTATTTTAATTTGTCCTGAACACAGGCTTAAGCCCAGAAGGAATGATTAAATATCGTAATCTTCTGTAGATCACAGGCCATTGACTTTCATACAGTTACCCTTTGTTGAGGCCCCAAAAATATTTGTTTGATTACTCATTTCTTCCATGTGAGATTTGATTGTTGATTTGAAGACATCCAGACATGGAAAGCCCTCCACTTCGTAGTTTGTTCCGATGGTTAATCACTCTCACTTGTTTCCTCAATTAAATCTGTCTGATGCTGGCTTCCAGCCATCTATTCTTCCAATGTCCTTCTCATGAAGCAAGACAGCTTTGGGTAAGTCAGGGTCAGGCACTGGCAAGCTACGTCCGCTCAAGCAAAATGCTCTGCAAGAATGGTGGTTAGCATTTTTACCTATAAACTCTTTATATATTTATTTAAATGAATTTAAATAAAAAACCTACAGTGAATTAGCATTTTATATAGCATTTTAAAATGCATTGAGCATTATATGAGCATATGGTTTTATTTTAATATTTCTCTAGGCAGGTATTATTGAGAATTGGCAAAATAGAAAAAACTATGTATTTGTTCTTCTGCTTTGTATAACAAACATCTGCATTCTTGTCTATCTCACGCATCTGTTTATGAAGTTAGAGAAATCCATTGTCTAAGGAATAGGCCAGAACAGCACTGGAAACTCGAAAAAAATACCAGCTAACCATCTGGCTGACTAAAGAGAATGAAATAAAACTCAAACCTTCACCTGTCTGTAATGAAACTCATAAGGAAAAAAACTTAAAGCCCCAACTGTGGCATTCAGTAGCTGTGTTTTCATTAGAAAGCTGTTCCTTCTCTGCCAACTCTACCCTGAAATCAAGGTGAACAGAGAAACTGAGGCCTCAGATGCCCAGAAGAGACAGGAATTATTCAAAAATGCAGAAAACACAGCAGAGAGAAGATGAAAAAATCTGGGTCTGCATCCATTGAAACCTATGGAAGTTTTGCTGTCAGTGCTAACGCATGCTCTACTGCTTTGACTGAAATATTTCTTCTACACAGTCCCCTCGGATTCAAGAACTGTTAATGTCAGTCCCCACGTTAATGTCACTGTGCTGGGGTGAGTCCCTCTGCTGTCTGTTTACAGGCTGGGTTCGGCAGGATGGCACAATAAGGGCATACTGAAAACCTGAGACGAGCACAAGAATGTTTTGTAGATCCACCAACCTCGAAGTCCACAGAGATGTAGAATCAGGCAGAGATCCCAGGGGCGAGGGCAGGAAAAGTAAAAATATTAGAAAAAACCCCAAACAAACACCTGCAAAGTACTACTCTAGAAAGTTACTGTCATCTTTCTAATATGAGTTTCAAAGACCCCTACAAAACGAACTAGCCAAGATTTATTTTAATAATTGAGACAATGGTCTAAATTCTTGTTGTTGTTCTCTACCATAGAAGAAAAACACTGCACTTAACTAATCGTTGTGAATGAATCAATTACATAATTACCATTAGCGCAGTTATCCGATTATGCCCTTTCACACAGCTAAAGGAAATCAAAGACAATCCACATACATTAATGTGCTGCACCTTTTCTGCAGGATATTCTGGCATTGCATTAAGTGCTATTTCTAGAGACTGCCTGCAGCGGATTTGAATTCTGCTTGGGTTGAATGCAGGAAAGATAATGTTACTTCAGTCTCTTCAAGTCATCTGGGTTTTGTTTTGATCATATTTCAGGAATATTCACATGCTTCCCATACATACTGTACGAATATTTTTGTAACATAAAGTTCTCCTTTCTAAGGTCATTTATTTTAGTTGCAATGCAGCCATGCTGATAAATGGGAGATGAAGGGGCATGAGAACTTACTTCCCCATTTATTCACAAACTCTAAGCAATAAAATGTACTCCCCAAGTATTAAGAATAGTTTTGGGCCAAATCTTACGTATGGAAACTCCCATGACTTTTAATTAGCAGAGTCAAGAACTACAGGATTTACCTCTGAGGCCACCTCTATACCCCTTTATTAGGTTAATCCTGAGGGTATCCGAGGCTGAAGCAGTCCTGCATCCATACTGCAGCCCTTTAGGGCACCCTGGCAGACCCTGAGCATGGGGTCTACCTCCAAGCCCCTGCAGCTATCTCCCAGCTTGGTTGCATTACACACATCCAGCGCTCTAACTTTAATCTGGCCTCACGTAAATGGCTCACATTACTGTTTACCACTGCCACTTAACACAAAAGGGAAGAGGTGGGGAAACCCAGTCCTGAGCTCACTGCACTAGCCACCGGCAGCCAGAAGCTGGCATTGAATGGAGCAATCGGCATTTGCACCCTCAGGTTTCCCCGAGCACATGCACAGGTGTAGACTTTATTCCATTGCAAATGTCAAAGTCCACTGGTATTGCTTCAATTAGGAACACCTTTGCACTCCTCATTCCCATGCTTTGCTCAGACGTATGCAACAGGGCTACAAAGAAGGCCTCTGTGAAATCTCAGTCCTGTGTGGGATGTCCTGGAAGCCACCGAGGACCCAGGCCCGCCGTGAAGGCTTTGATAAGACTTGCCGTGGCAGGAGAAGCACAAACAAGGCTATCTACTCTTCTAAAAAAGCAAAAGGAACCATGCTGAACCCAATAAAACTCACTGCAGGGCATTTTGTGATCGGGGCTATCACTAAGAGCAGGTCTGAAGGATGGGCCCTTTACGAAGGCAAGGAGGGAAGGAGTAAAATCTTGAAAAGAGAGAAACTTGCTGCTTGTGGAGCTGTGCAGGGCTACTGATTAGTCTGTTAGTCACAGACCCACCTTCTCTGTGTTTTCTTAGCCTTCATGTCCTCCATACACCTACTCATTGGGTAGTTCTGGTAGTGCCATCTTGTTAGATGGCTTCTGTGTCAACACTACCTCTGGCAGGGATGGGGGGGTTTGCTGGTATATCCATCACCCCATCTTGGGATGCTACAGGATCACTTTCCAGATATCCATATACGCAACTGGAGGAAAATACCTCTTGGCAGTGATCACTGATGATTGCACACAAAAGGATGTAGGAGCTAGAAGAAAGATGGCGGTGCAGTCAAGGGAAGAACATCATCCGTCTGAAATCAGCAGCACGTTCCCTCACCCTCGCACCCCAAAAAAGCCACTGCTCTAAAGGACAAGTTTCAAGGTCCCTCTCTCAAAGGTCCCTTCAAAGCAAATCTTGGAAGAGGAGATAGCTGGAAAACTTCTTGGTCCTCCCTGGAGCTTTGCCTGGGCTGATACAAGTGTGGAAGCCAAGGCAGGGGTAAGAAAACACTGACCAGTGACAAAGATTTCTGTCTGGGAAACTAAGAACACATCGGACCTGGGTAAGACTGGCAGAGAGCAAGCCTTGTGCGGGAGGCTGGTGCTGTCTGACTTTCTGGGGCACACCAGGCTGCTCAGAAATAGATTTCTGGCACGTACTCACAGACAGAATTAGCTGGTGCCTGGCCCAGGAGGGAATCGGCTCCATGCGACTCACGTAGCACCATCAACCAACCTGGATAAACATTGCAAGCCTGGAATGGGGAAATGGAGGGGTGGGTGTCAGGGCATCAGGGGAGGCAGCCAGCTGGCCGGGGCCTGGGTACCAAGCGGGATCAGCACCTTAGAGCAAATAGTCTGCATTCAAACAAAGACCATTCCTGTTAAGATCTTTTCTGACGCTGTACAAAGCGGCTGTGGGAAGCCCTGGCTTGCTCAGAAATGACATAGGGGCTGAGTCTGAGGACGGGAGCACGGCCGGCGCCTTCTGTACGCTGGGCGCACACAAGCCGCATCTGCCACCCGCTTCTCCTGCTGGTGCTGACGGGGGAGACCCAGGTCCGGTGGCTGTCTGACCACTGGTGCAGGAACACGGAACCGTGTTTGAGCGTGAGGGGGGAGACTGAGGGACAGGAGAGAGGGTCCTGCTGTCCGACGGGGGCTGCAGCCTTATCGTCCTGCCTGGGAGCCCTGCTCCTGGCACCGCTCAGCTGGGCTGGCACTCCTGGCCAGGGAGATGCTGGCAGGGACAGGGACACCCTGGGGCAGGGACACCCCAAGGGACTGCAGCCGTGGGTGACCCACTTGGGAACAGAGCAGGAGGAAAAGCAGTAAGCGGCAAAGAGCCGCAAAACATCACCACCAACTGGAGTGTGTGGCTTTGTGAGACAACGCATTGGAAGCACGACCAAGAAGCAATGGAAGTCTATGCAGAAAAGGCAAAGATAAGAAAGACATGAGCAAATATATGAGCAGAATACCTATGCTCACAGTTTTATTTTAAGTAAAAATATTTTTTTCCCCCAAGAACAAAAGTTGGAAGGGAAAGGTAAAAAAAAATCTAATGTGTATGGCTATGAATGAAGTACCTCAATCTCAAAAGACCAAAATGGGAAAAATAAAGCTTACTTCGCTTCTCGTTAGATTCCCTTTTTGAAAGACACCTGGCTCTGAGACTCTGAATGCATTTAATCACAACTGTCCTATTAAGCAAGAGTGAACAACCTAAACTGTATGAAAATTATTGCTGGCCCAAACGTGACTCACTAGGAATGAAAGCCAGCCCCATTGATTACTTTCTGTAGAGCATTCCCAAAAGTGCATTATTCACACTGAAGTTCTAAGCACGTTGTAGTTCATGAGGCAGAGGTGGGAAGACCCTCATTTGGATGCAGGCAGAGAGCTACGCCTTTGGACTGAGCATGCAGAAACTTGTGGGAGAGGGGAGTGACAAAAATGACACAGAGTTCAATTTGATTGATTAATTAGCTTTGACAGAAGTGCCACCATAATCATAAAAGGAGCCATGATTAAACGTACAAAGAAGTCGATGGGAATCAGGTGACCTAGAATCAGTTAAATTTGGTACTTACCAGCTCTCTGTTCCCATCCGTAGCCTGTGCCTCCAACTATGTGTCTCTCCTGGCTATTCAAGTATAAGTTCATCAGAACAGCAAGTGTCATATCCAGTGATGCTGGGCAACTTCCAAATTTTTACAGACCTTCTGAGCTTACATGACTGTTATACCTAAAAGTGATAATAAAACGTATTACATCTTAATGAAATAGTGAGCTACTGCATAAACATTTTATCCTATGTTCACAAAAATATAAAAAAAAACACTTGGTGCATTCTATGCTAAACTTTTATTTTGTAATGAACATGTTAAAAGGCTGCTGTGTTATTATTCTGAATTATTCTGAAAATACTTGCCCTGATTATGCAGTAGTAGGCATGTGCAGTTGATTCGAAGGAGCTAAACTCTGCATCAAATTTCCCCTGGGTACTATGTGAAACTGCACAATAAATGAGTGTTGCTGTAACTTAAACAGATACTGACTCTTCGGAGACATGAAAATAAAAATGTTGTGGTGTTAAAATGTAGCCCCGACAGGTCTATTACACTCTTCACAAAGTCTGATAGTTTTCTTCTGTGTCTTAAAAATTAATGAAGCATACTTTCAATGTTATCTCATTACTGATGCACAACTCAGTAGATTTCAGATGAGATTCCAGCTAGATGGGTATGCCCTTGATGTATAGGGGAATGGGCTCAGTTCACCAAAAAGCTTTCCTTCTCTGTATCTTTATTTTTCTACTTAAGCTACAGAGCCACTCTGTGAGATCTTCCACTGTGTTCTTCTTTACAGTTGCCAGTAAGATTGCTTTAGATCTCCATCTTGAGTTACAAATTCCATATGATAACATAAAAATAGGGGGTTTTGACTGAAGTTTGGAAAAAAAAACCCAAATACTTTAAGCTGTGAAGCAGAAAAAAACCTTCTATAGCACCTTCTAAACTTTCCAGTAATATTTGAAAAGATCCAACCAGATGACAACTTTCCTCCATAAGGATGCATAGAGCATTCAGAGTATTGAAACTCCCAGCGTAATTGTTATGATAAATTCCTGCTGGCTTATTATCACTGAATAACATTGCAGAAAGTAAGTACCTTTTAGCCTTTTAATTCGGACCCATTTAAAATTAATTAATGTCTGTAGTTGTATGGCAAACATGCAAAGCAGCTTTCTAAAGGAGCGTCTCTGTGATTTAACATGACTTCTTGCCCACTCCCACCCAGTCAGCTCCCTCTAGTCCAGAAAAAGCCTGGGAAAGTAGGTAAAATTGGCATTTCTGACCCAAAGGCTGGCAGATTTGGCTCAGCCAGCGGGGCACAGGACATGAGGGAGTACAGTTCAGCATCCCCCCTCACCCAGCTGGGGCCTCAGATTTAAGTAGATGCATGCATACCAATAGCTGATGGATATACGCACACCCAGTATTCCCAGTAAGGGCAAAATCCCCAAACTGATATTTTTTCCTTTACATCTGAATGGTGGTTTACACGACTTGAGTTTACGCTGCTAACATCAATCGATTCATCTCTAAATGAAAATTAATGAAGATATGTGCTTAATACCAAGCTGGGCTGGCTGGGTGCCCAGGTATTGGGGGCTATGCATTTTCCATTACTGGAAGGCATTTACTCTCACTGATGTGCAGAATTTGGATTTTACTGTTATTCTTTCTAAATTAAAAAAACTGCAGAGGCAGAATATCCAATTAGTATTATAAGACTGAAAAACAATAACCCAAATTTGGTCAATAGGACAAAGTGCTCACTTTGTCTGTGTGGCGTTTTAGTGAGTGCATTCCTAAAGGAGCTGTGAGATCTGATATAAAATGAAATGCTTTTGTTGGCCTTCAAAGCATCTGGTCTCCCAGGAAGTAAAGCCTTATGGAACTGAGTCTTACCTAAGTCCCTCTTTCAACAGAAAGAGCACTACAGAAGTTTCCTGGTTAACAAATGTTTGAATTTACGCAAATTTCAGTTCTTTACAATGCTGGTCACATATGTGAAAAGATGCACGGTAAGCTGCAGAATGCTATCTGCTTTACAGAAGGTCCATTTTTCTTCTTTCCATATTATTTTCCATTATATGAGTGGTAGAAAAAGAAATGAAGTTCATTTTCTGATAATTTTTTCTCTTGAAGACTGAAAATACACATTATCATTTTGAATTATGACTTACCACCCTTTTTGCCCTTTTCAGCAGAGGTTTAATTCTGCTTCATTTACCTCATCTCCTCTGAAATATCCCAGAGCCATGCAGCTCCAGTTGCAATAAAAATATTTCTACTGCATAATATAATCAAAAACGTAACATAAAAACTTAAATAGGTATCTGCATTGGCTGTGTAGCCATAGGTATCGGTATCTATTGCTAGGACCTCGCAGTGGAATAATCCTTCTTATTTTTGTTCTGGAAAGCATTTCGGCACTGAGCAGTCTTAGCTGATTTCCTTGGTACTGTTCACCAGCTGAACTGAGACAGGTGGCCAGCTGCTTAGTAAGACGAATGTTTATTCTGGCTAAAATCTGTGCTGCGATATCATGCATAATTAAGGGAAATGCATTTTACTGGACTGCGGAAGCTGAAAAGCACACAACCACAAGCTTTATGTTTATTTATGTTAAGGTTCAACTTCAGATCATCTACCCAGCTGACCACTTCAACTCCCAGGGATGCCTGCAGCGCGCAGACCCACGCGCCGGAACAGGTAGGTCCTGGCACGTAGGAAAAAGTGAAAGTTTCACCTTCACTGCTAAGTCAGCATCATCCAAGATTTCATACAGTAGCCACACTGCAAGCTGCAACTATCGGGACACTTGACTAACTGTTGATTTATTTAAATAGTAGCTGATGGTTTAAATAGTATTTAATTAAGCTCATATACCGCTAGAGACAGCACAGTTAAAACCAGCTAAGCTTTGGCAGCCTCTGTTCCTGTCGATGTAAATGGAGTTTTGTGTCATGGACAAGGGAATCGGGATGACAAAATGAAAACTATCCCTTGCACATCATGCCCTGGTACCTGGCAACAGGGAACTACCAAACGCTGCCGCCCAATCTGAACTGTCCATACTAGAACAACATTTTTCACATTACACATACTCTGCGTATTTTAGAACATCTGTAATGAAACATAGCTATATGTATGTATGCGTGTATACATGCACACATGCTCTAATACATATACATACGTGTGTGCATATATTTTTATACATATATATATATATTTACACACATATTTGGCTGCTTTCACACCGGAACAAAACTATATCTGTTCCCAAAAGTGGTTATTTGATCCCAGACAAGGAGCTTCATCCTGCAAGAAGATCAGACGTATTAGCTTCCAATACTTCTGAACTTCTCTTGCTGGAGCAAGCTTAAATCCCTTTTACATATTGGGTTTAAGGAGCAATTTGTTGTCACTGTTTTAAACAATAAAAATATCATTGCAAGAAGCTACGTGTGTTCCTGATGGAATTGTAAGCTCTTTAGGAACAATTTTCACATATTTTCCAGCAAAGTTAGACTGCTTTGTCCCAGATTCTAATGCTACCCTGGGGGGATTAAGCTGCTCAGAGGCTGCATCAAGTTCTGCACAAATCCCAAGGAAAACATACTTGCTCATCCTGGCTGCAAATTTTTAGGTGAGAGGTTGAGCCACTGCTCTGTGCTGTCCGTGGGCCAGCAGAACTATACAGTTTTGTGAAGAGGCAGAACACTGTAGCGTTTTTAGGGCTGGGACGAATAGTTTTCCTGAACTAGTACAAGAGATGCCACAGAATTCTTCAATTCATGGCTCTCCACGAAGCTAGGACGAGCATGCTGATGCAAATCAGCATGCAGCCCAAAGTCCTTAAATTGCTGTATTTGCTAAACTACTTTGTGATATAGTGACATAGTGCTTTTAGAGGTCTTAATCTGGCTATTTTTAAACCAACTATTAACCACAAGCTGGTATGAAACTGGCACCAAAAGAACTAAACAGCAAGCTTCCCTGCTGTTATAAGCACCTATAAAATAATTCGTAAACTTCTAAGTTCAGATTTGATAGAGTGCTTGAGCATATGCCAATTTAAAGTATATAAGAAGTCCCTCTGGCTTACATCTGGGAAGACTAGGGAGGAAAAGAACACTGTCAGCTTATGAAAACACATGAGAAAAGAGCAGTCTCTGGAAGTGTGTATTTACTAAATAATGTGAACTCATTACAAATACTTCAACTGGAGCTGTCTGAATCCTCTAACACAGTGGCCAGAGAAAGCTTTCGCAAATGTAAATCTGAATTGATTTAGACACAGAATCAGTTGATTTGAAAACTGATGAAAAAGCTATAAAACACTATGAAACCCAGCAGGCATCAAAGGGTAGGTGATATCTTCTGCCAGTTGACCTCTTACCAGTTTCTCACACCTGGGGATTGTTTTAACCTTTTAGATTTCCACCCGTTCCTGATGAACATCTATATATTTTGGGGCAGGTGGAGGGGTCTGTTCCTTTAATCTTGAGGAATCAAGCCTGCGGACACCACAAGTGGAGGCTCCAGGTGATCCTAGACATCAAGGGCTCCTGTGCATTGACAGCTTCATGTACCTGCCAGAAGCGAGGGTATTCTGCCCAGTTAGTAAGAACTAGTTAAAAGGAGAAACTGAGATGGGCTCTTACAACCCCTCCATATAAACAGTGAAGGGTAAGGCAGGACTGAAGGTCCCTTCAGCATCGCCAAATCCTCTGCAGGCAGCCACAGCACTAATTCTTCCTCCGCATTAGTGGCATTTCCAGCACCACTCCTGCACCCAGCATGTTTCCGCTCACTATCAACACCTTACTACACATTTACAAGGAGTGGGTGGGTGGGGTTGAATAACAGGGTCCTCCCTTACAGCATAGACTAGGAAGTATTTGGCAATTTAGCACAAATGAGTAGTTCAATAGTTTATTTTAAATGGAAGAAATTGGATCTGCAATAATTAAATTTTCTGTATTTTGAGTATTATAATAGATAAAACAAAATGATGTAAACATTTGAAAATGCAAGGACAATGCAAAATGACTTCTATTATAATACAAGGCAAATGCTGGCAACCGGAGGCATTTAAAAAGCAACAATAGGAAAGATATCAGATGAAGCATTAATTTATATAGCGTAATAGAAATGCAACTGCTCTACAGGTTTTTTCGTACTGTAAGACAAGAAAAAGATCAATTACCTATAGTCAAACCTATGAAAGAATAACTAATCCAAAGCATTTGAAAAGTAGCTTTGTATACCAATTTCCAGACAAAATGTAAGTATAATTTGATTTCTTGCTGAGCATATTGCTTTAATTTTTGTAATACTTGTGTTGTTTTGTATTTTTTTATATTATGTATGAGAAAGTTGCATGTTGTTGAAGTGCCCACTTCCTTTTAAACACTGGCACCATTAAATTAGAGCTATGTTAACAGTCACCATTCAAGAAAAAACCTAAACAAACGAAAAGTTGTCATTGTAGTAGGGCAAAATCTTGCTTTGGAAAATGAGGTAAATAAAAATACAGCTATAGCAATATAAACCTAAAAAGGTTTTCATAAAGCACATAAAGTTCCATTGCACCAATTCCTTTAGGAAAAAAGTTTTGCAAATATATATCCAAAGCAAGTGTTTAACTAAAGTTTTATATCATTTGAGTTTAGGAGCTAGTGTGTCATTTGATTCTTATTTTCCGGGTAACACGATAATACTCACTTAAAAACAGCAATTATGGGGCAACAATTGCATATATGTATATATGTGTAACTACACCTTCAAGTGAGTCACTGAAGATACATTTATGCTGATAAAATTACTCAAAGGGCAACTATACACATTCTGCATGAACTGCTGGAGAATGGCATTATCAATTAGACTTCAAAAAAAATCTTTTACAGAGCAGTTTCATTTCTGAAAATGGAAATTCGTTAAAAATTATAATAAGAATTAAAGAAGCTTGAATCAAATCCAGCCTTCAGATTATTCCCCTAAGAAAAAATGTACCGTTTATTTTCTAAGGATCTGACCTGACATGGAAAAGTTATTTAGGAATGTTTTACTGATGAAACAAAGAGGACCAGACATTGTAGCAAAGAATTAGATATAATTATATCACAAAAAGACAGACTTGAAACTTCAAAATAACTTGGAAGAAGGATTAAGTGTGTAAGCAAGTACTAGGACAGACATAATGTGATTCAAAAACTAAGCAATTAGCTAAATTTTCAAATTCATTAGAGGCTTATTAAACTGTGAGGAGAAGTTGTTATTCACTTGACTGTAAGTATTTAACCCTCAGGTTTTTATCCAGAAACAGGTACCAGTGATGTGAAATAAACAGAGCAAAATTCACAAAGCTCAGAGATCCTCAAGTATGTTAATGCCCTCTTGGGAACCTGAATGGAGGAAAACAGAAGAAGTTTAGATCACAAAAGAAACCAAAAGACAACTCAGAATTGTATGGTTAAGAGGCAAACAAAAGTTGCTGTACTTCCACATTTGTATTTGCAGTCTGTTTATGAAGTTTGGATTTAGGGCTTTCAAGTTAAATGTTTGCATTTTTATACAGAAAAAGAAAGAATTCTCTCTCTTGATAAATCTATGGTATCTTAAATCTTTATCCTTCCTCTTAGGTCTGGGTTTTTAAATTTAAAACCCTCAAAATATTACAATCAGTTGTAGTGCTGGAAGAAGGCACTTTGATTGCAGAAGTCTATTCACACCTTCTTAACCAGCTGAGATCAGGTAGCCAAGCCACATTCTTAACTCTACAAGAAAGCAAGAGACAGAATCTTAAGAAATTGTTCTTTAGCATTTTTAAATGGTTAACCATGCAGTAAATTAGATTAACCCTAACCTGGAACAGTCCTGCAGCAATGACAAATGGATAGGATAATAGCAATAATGTTATGATAGCATCTATTTTTTGGAGTATGTCTCAGGTATTTAGGTACCAACAACCTACTGTGGTACACAGTCCAAAGGTTATTTCTGCTACTAGATTTGAAAAGGAAATGAATTTTCCCCCATCATAAAAGGAATTGCTTTTTCATTGAAAGACTAAACATTTTCAGAATCCCTTTTCAATGAAAACCCAAATATTTTCACCACATACAATTTCCACGCAAATATTTTCAAATTTAAGTTAAACCTGTTTCTTCATAAAACCAGCTCAAGCTATTATATTTATACGATAGCTTAAAAGGTATTATTTTGGCCTAATATTTCACATCAAGAAAGCATCTGAAAGATGGCTTTGTTGAAATTTCTGTACCACAGCCTTCTAATCAGAAGAGAAATTCCTAAATGTTGGCTTGGGCCAATCCACCTTTTAGAAGAAACAGTCCAATAGATCTCTAGCCCTTATATGCAAAACTGCTGAGAAATTTTACTTAATTCCAGTTGTGTGGATCCCCTGCCTTCAGCTTGTGTTCATACAACATCTTTACAGTAATGGCAGCAATTACTTTCATGTAAAATAATACTATTATTACTATATGAGATGAATTTGTATCTTCTCATTTGCTAAATGAGTTTTGGTAATTAAAACCAAAGGTCAGTATCATATGACAACACAGGAGCAGAGCAATAGGAAGAGTTATGCAGACCAGTGGAAAAGGCTTGGGGACTTCAGCACTGCTATTTTGAATATGTCTGTTCTAGCACCAACATTTGTAATGATGCAAATCTTTCTTTTAAAACATCTTTCTGTACTAGCATATACTCTCCTTTAGAAGCTCTGCTCTTATGATTGGTCTTAGAAGCCAAACTTCCCTTTCATAGTAGTTTTTGACCTTGAAAAAGATAGGATGACTTCCATTAATAAAAGACTAAGCATGGAGACTTTCTTTAATTTGACAGCAAATATAAAATAGCTTAAAAAGAATCTATAAATCTCTTCTGAAAACTCTGTAATCATGCAGATCTTTATTTAAACTGAATAACTATTCAAGCCTGACTCTTGGGATGGTTTTGAGCTCCAGATTTAGACATTTAGCTATCTACATATGTGTTAGATGTCAAAACTCCTATTAAATTCAATGGAAATCTAGTAGACATAACCAACAGACCCTACAGAGCTCACTCAGCAGCAGATATCCTGCCCCCACCCCATGGGCTGGGCACCTCAGCGGCCTTGGAAGTTCCACTGGCCCAATCTACATGGCCTTGAAAAAGAACAATGTACCCAGCATAGTCCAGACCCCTAAATATGGGGGCAGGAAGGGGCTATCTCAAACTCGTGCTTAATATCTAGCTACTCCTTTTATGCCAAAGAAAAGCCCAAGTCCTTCCCCAGAGAACGAATTAGAATGTTTTAGTATTAAAATCAAATGTCCAATTTCTTAAAATGTTAAATACTTCTCTCACATTGCTTTATTAACATACCCACTATTTTCACCAGCAAAACAAGGAAAAAAATTAGGATTATGCTGTGATTTCCTGGACAAGTAAAGAGGCTGTGCAACTTGGCATGTTAGTCATAAAAACTGACCCTTTTTGCAAGATAATTATAAAAAAATGTTTTTATTGTCATGAATTATAGATCCAAGTCTTTCCTGTTGACTACATCATTGAATTCCATTGTAGGACCTTCTCACCCATAAATCTTGTTACACAGTAAATTTGAAAACTTACAAGTAATTCTCAAGTGTTCAAATGAAAACATGTACTCCGAATGCATGTGTAGTAATACATAATAAAGAAATTCAGAGCACAGCTTTTCAGAATCAAAATTGTAGGCACTGGTCCAATAGCAGAAGTTATTTTAGCTCTAGTTTTCTTTTTAAATCATCAACACCAATGAAGAACCCATACCAATGGGCTTCTTAGAAATCATATTTTAAATACTTTATGGAAGACACTGTTTCCTCTCTAGGGTTTAAGCATCACCTACCACGATCAACTTGATCCTGTGGCATTTAACTCATAAATAAGAAAAAAAAATAGATTTTTTTATTTAGGTAAAAAAAGTAAAGTTCTGACCATTCTGAGAGACACCATTCCTGTTCATCAGTCCTCAGTGAAAGTCACAGACTTTGGACCTACAGATACCTATGCTGAATTGCTAAAACAGATCACCTCTGAAGAAGGACCATGCCTGAACTGCCTGGCATGAAGCAGGAGAGATTAAATGCTAGACGCAAGAATAGGATATGAAGGCCCTATATGCAAAGCTTCCATCCATACAATGGACTTTCTTTAGGGAAAGCAGACAATTGATATATATGTTCACAGGAGGAAATTTATCTACATAAAGAAAGGAAAGACATAAAGTGAATCTCTGAGACAAAATGCACATTTGGCTACTTGTTATCACTTATGTTGAAGCCAAAAGCAAGATTAAAAGATGCACAGTTTATATTTTGGTTCTTTATTGCTATGATTTTCTATTTGTTTTGTATAATATACATTTTTGTGCTGTTGTGTCTGTGTGACCATCTTGCTTACATCAATATTTTCTTTTGAATAAATGTACTTCTATTTATCTCTGAAGTAGTTAACTGTACAGGCTACTCTTTCCTGCATGCTTTAGTACTGATAACTTGGATAGACATTAGGTCAATAAAACTGGTAGGTTTCATATGCTATATGTATCCTTAATATCCAAAGGAATATTCAAAGCAAAAGCTTGTTCTATCCTGCAAGACTATTATCGACAACCACCCACAATGTGGGTTGAAATATCTGTTCACAAAATTAAATTTATTCATTTTGTATGAAGGACCATTTTGTCCTTGGACTAGATCTTAGCACCACAAAAGCATTTAGCCACCCCATTTCATGTAATGATATTAAATAATACACATAGCTTCACTTCAATGGTTTATGGTTTTAACTTCAGCTCAGATTCAAATGAAACTCAGCAGCACAAAAAACAGGTTTATTTTAGTCTGAAAGAAAATGAGCCAATCAAAATACAAATTTAAGCCAAATTCTAAGTTCTACTAAGTACACGATGCCTTTGTATTTAACATTGCTTGTTTTACAAAAAAACCCGAAAGCTTTATTTGCTAGTATCCAATAAAACCAAGAATCTTAGCTTCTGTTACCTTGTTATTTTGCTCTAGAAGCCATTTTTTAGCAAAGTGATTCCTTCGGAGACAGCTGGTATCATTATAATGATCCAAAAGTAGGCACTATTACAGACGTGATATTATTTTAATAAAGAAAAATATTTAAAATTTGTAATGAGCATACCCAGAGTTTTCTTTCAGTACTCCAGAACATCCTAAATAGAAGGCTTACTTCTTTTGGCTTTCTTTAACTTCAAATAACCTTCTTCTTTCTGTTAACAAAAACCAACCAACCAACCAAAAAAAAAAAGGCAAAAAACAGTAAAGCAAACAAAGCAGTAATACTAAGCTAACAACTCAACTAAAAAGTTGTTTCTGAGTGAAATGTTTAGTTGAATGATATGAGAAGTAATTAATAAAAGTTTCTATTTTGCAACATAAATATAATTTAAAGTATGTTTATATGTACAGTGGGTAGATAACTAAAACCAGAGCTATTTTGAAAATAGCCTTTTACATGCTGGCAGCCAAGACTTTCAAAACCAACTCATCACTTTTGGTGTCCAAACTTGAGATAATGACAAAGGCTTACTCTTCAGAGAAGTATTTAGCAGTGTCCCCAGTCAGCACCATTGTATTTTAATCTGGAGAGAGGAGGAATCAGACTAATGAGCATTGGAGAGTCCATCCCTACCCCAGTTAATAGACAAGTCCCTCTCCTATTCCTGAGACTCCAGCTGAAGCTTCCCTAGAGCTGTGCATCCACCTGGCTTGGCTCCAGCAGTGGCAATGCTGAAGGGGCAGTGCGGCAGGCAAGTGAGAACTTGCTGTCTCCTGCCACTTCCCAAAAGTAGTTTGCAGGGCTCAGCCTGCCTGGGGAGAGAGGAATGGCCTGGGACACTTGTGACTCATGACTAGGACAGGACAGGACAGCAAGACCAGCTACAAGCTCTCTGCTGGTCTAGCCTGCCCAAGCTGTAGAGCTAGCTCCATGCTCACAAGCCCTAGTGTGGCTGAGTCATTCCCCATGGTGGGGAAAGGACTTCAGCACTTAATTCGTATCATGGTGGAAGTCTCCCTTCAGTACTCAGACCCTTGGGGTTGTTATTCTTATAACCACAGTTATTTTTAGTTGCTGTTTTTCTCGTTTTCTTTGTAAGACTAACTCCTGACTCTACTGCTGTAGCATTGCAGTGCTGGGCCTGGAACTAGTGACTCAGTTGTGGCCCTGTGGAAGGGCCTTTCCCAGCTGCAGTTGGATGAGGCCAGCTCAGAGCAGCTGGGCTGGCGTTTCCTACACCAACTCCTCTCTTCCCTGCTGCAGCTTGAGCTCTGGGGTATGAGTGCGTTCCTGCTGCAGGCCCCTGAGGCTGCTCTACTGGCCCTTTCTGACCTGCATGGATAGCACAAACTGTGCTCTTTTAATTACCATTAAAAGTTACAGAATTGTCTTGTATTTGGCTTTAAAAGCATTAAAAAAAAAAAAGACAGATAAAATCTAATGTTAACAAATGCAAATTAAGTGGAAGAATCTGAATTATGGATACATACGCTTAAGTTCTTAATCAACAGTTAATAACTATGTTGACAAGGTAAGTTTATATATTGCAACATCTAATTAGGCAAAGGCACTTCAGATCAAGCATGGGTAATGAGACCTCAGATGGTCATGCTTGAAATGAAATATAAAAGGCAAGGGAACCTGGGTGAAAAGGGACTTAAGTGTGTGCAACTTTTCCACCTGGCTTATTCTGTCGAATTATTGCACAGTATTTTCAGTTGGCTATGAGCAGAAATAATACATATCTAAGTGAGAAAATACAATTGTACTGAGCATTGGAGACCTGGGACCTGTTCCTTCTAATGGGCCTAATTTCTGGGTAGTAAAAACGTATAGAACGTGGTTGTAAGGAGAAGGAGATGGAAGATACAACTGAGTTTTAAAGAACTGATAATTAGAAACAGAAGTGTAGCCCAGTGGTAGGTAAAAGCAATATTTAAGAATCATGAAAAAATATTTTGAAGAGGGATTTAAAAGTACACACTACTATCATTAGAGCAGTGTCCAGAGGAAAAAGTATTAAAAAAAAATAATTCATATTAGGAACTTACTAATTGCTGCTGCTGCCCCCATCTAGTAATACCGTAACAACTTAAATATATTAAGTTAATAACTAAGATAATATAACTTTTAAATCTCAGAATTAATTACAAATAACCTTTTGGAACTCTACAGAGCGTTGCTGAATTCAAGCACTTAAGACGAGATACTTACAGAGCCATTGAGAATGCCCATAGTTATATTGGGCAGGATAAAACTGTTTTCTGTAGAATCAGAAAATCTGCTTCAGAAACATATTTACATTGAGTAACATCATTAAATTTTTTCATTTTAGTAGTATCTTTTGCAGAAGACAAACATTTTAAATGCACCCTTGAAGTACAGTAACATAACCAATGGTTAAGGCTAATTTTATCCTGGCTAAGGTTAATTTTATCCAGAGCAGGCTCAATAAGATCTCTTGGTTTCCCCATTTTAACTGGAACATGCTAAAATGAAAAAAATTAAAAATTCCTTTTTATCTCTTAATTCAGGTCCTTGTAGACTGGATTAAGGGGTCTATGTGTGTGCGTCTTTTACCTGTCTTCTTCTGGCACAACCTTTCTTTACAGATGCTTCCATGTTGCTCTCCTTGACTGAGGAAGTCGGTTTTGAGGTCAGTGTTTCACATGTCAGATCCTCATTCCCTGTAATCATCTTAAAGTATAGAAGTTTATACCTTCATTAGCAAAAAAACACCAGTATTTTTCTACTTGTTAAAATGACCTACTTTTTCAAAAGGTGCCCTCATAATACAAAGTTGAAATAAACTACCAAATTACATTTTATAGGTGAAAAAAGTGATAAGCACAACATATTTCATCCATGTGCCCAGTCTGTGGGATATCATCCTCATAAAAATTGCACTGAAATCAGCTCAGCTATTTATCTTATTGAAATGCAGACAGAAGCATAGAAATTTAGATTGTAAATTACCTCCAGCAGTCATTTAATCATAACTTTTACTCAAAACAGAGCTAAATTCAAAGTTAGATCACATTGCTTCAGGCCCCATCCAGTCAAGTTTTGAGAATCTGAAAGGATAACAACTCTACAACCTCTTTGTGCAACTTGTTCCAGTACTTAACCATTCTCACTCTAAAGAATTTTTTTCTTTATGCCCACTAGGAATTTTTCCTGTTGCAACTTGTGCTTTTAGTGAAATTGTAATTAAACCTGTATTTTCAAAACTTCCATGTTTGTCTAACAACACAATGCCTTACACACACTGCAGTCAGCACTACACAATTGCTAAGGTTAGAGATTCCTTTCAGGAGCTGTTCATGAATATGTTTTCATATGAAGACAGACTGAACACCAAAAATTTCACCATGTTAACCTCACACAAATCTTGATAAACTGTCTTAAAGAAAGGAAAACTAATTATCCCACCTTAAAAGTCCCAAATAAAAAAAGTGTGTATCTCAGACAACACAGTAAATCATCTTCCCTTTCAGAAAAAAAGCAGCAGAAGGAAGAAAACATTAACTTATATGGTAGAAATTTTAAAAAACTCTATTGAGAATGATGGTAGAACATGATGAAAGTCATGCTCTTTATTGCCTAACATTGTTTTAGAACATACTGAATTTGTGAGAACCAGTGAGAATGAGCCCTGTTATTTACCTTACCTGTTCAAAGTTAGACTTGGAATGATGACTGGTTGTCTTAGCAATATAGACCTTAGAGTGGCAGGCTGCTTTATTTTCTTCATTTTTGGAGATGCACACTGTATCATTTAAGACAGATTCATGAATATTTAACTCTACTCCTTCATTTGATCTCTTTCTTTGTTGCTGTGATAAACTGGAATTTGTCATTTCATTGTCTAATTTACAAATCTGCAAATGTACTTTCTTTGACTGGTGTTGTTTCTCAAGAACTTGCGTGGTATTTTGACTTGCAAACTTTTTTCCCCTTCTTGCACTGGAAGTAGGAGATGGATATGTATTCAGATTCAGATTGATGTTCGATTTCTGAAGCACTGACCCAACATTCTTAAGAAAAGAAGGAGGGTTTGCCTTTTCGTGGTTGACTTCACTTGAATTCCCACCCAAAGCCAAGTTATCAGAAAAATCAGAATTAGTCATTTGTCCACCAGACTCTGTTTTCCACCGAAATACAGGTATACCATGTTTCGTATATGTTTTCGCATTCATTACCTGAAGTACGCTGCTATGAGTAGGATTTTTGACTGACATATTTTGAACAGGTTTGTAAACCTGAGTTATGCTAGACTTGCACACACTTAGCATAGAAGATGAAACACCCATAATTTTTATTGGTGAATGTCTTTCAGCATGTTCTCTTTTCTTCCCATTCATTTGATTTGTGGGCTTTCCATTCATTTGCATCAACTTTCCTTTGAAAATTGGTATAATTTTGCTGACTTTTTTGGAGGGTAGTTCAAAGGCTGAATTTATAGACACTCCTAAAGATTTCACAACTGGTAACTCTGGTACTTCTGGTATTTGCCTCTTATTCACTGATTTCTCTGTTGCTCCAATGCTAACCTTTTCTGTATCCTTACGGCTACTCGGAAAAGCGTGTGTTTCTGGCTCTTTGAACAAACGCTCCATCCAGTGGCTGTTTTCCATACTGCATGGTGAAGAAATTCTAGGCAAAGTCTGTTTCCTTGGAGGAGCCTGCGTTAGAGATACTACACAAACCATCTCACCAGCCAATTTCATATGCTTAGATTTTATTTCCTGCAATACAACAAGAGTTGCTAAATTGAATGAACTGAATTTAAAAGTCTGATAGTGCCACCTAATGCATCACTATATCATACCAACCAATATACATCACAATATATAACCATACATTTTCCTATTTTGAATTAAAATTAACTATATTTTTAAACAATATTTTGTTGCCACTATAAATGAAGATTTGTCTTCTCCTCCCCCCAGTTCTTTGTTTATAAACTATGCTGGAATATCATATTTCTCAGAAGGAAAGACTTAAGTTACAGTCATTATCTTGGTTTAGTGCTTTCCAACTGGGTAATGCCTACCCCTTTTGAGGGGGTCTGCAGAGAGTTTGACTGACAGGGCTCCTCGTCTCTTAAGACTTCTAAAGGCATCCGTAATCTGAGCAAAAGACAGTTTGGATGTCTATAAAAACTGCAGATGACAAAGAGGAGCCATTCTAGCTTTGATCACTGAAGAGACATAAACAGGAACTGCTTTCTGAAAGAGGATTATAGTATTTTAGAATCTCTGCAATTTCTGTCACTATTCTTTGTTCAGAATTAATTACTTCATTTCTTCTTTCACACGCTACTACCAAAGAAATTTGAGTCTCAGCCTTTGTCGCAACTTCAAATTAAAGGAGTTTTGATTGCTTGCCTCTTTTCCATCACCAGCCATGGAGTAAATCTTACAGCTTGAGTGTTTTTAAATGTGTAAGTCCACAGAACTTTGTGGTTTTTTTGTTTTGTTTTGTTTTTTAATTTAATAATAATAATTTTATTGTTGTTATTGTGGAAAAGGTGTGAGAAAGTTCTGGATATCCACTGTAAAATAAGGTCTATAGAATTGCAAATATTTATATCAACTAATTAACACTAAGTCCAATTTTTTAATGTATTTGTGATGTGAACAACAACATAACAATGGCAAATAGCAATATCATATTTAATTACACTTTTAATTAAAAGTTACATAGTTGATAGTTGTTTGTTGTGAAAAGCATAGTTATATGCTCTCACTGTGTTCTTAATATGATAAAGACCACTTCATACCGTGAACAAAGTACATGCCATTAATATGTTTATAAAAAAAAGGTACACGCACCGGAGCCCTGAAGAGTTCCTGTGTAGCATAAAGTGCTTTACTTGTCATCTTTACTGGAAATCCACATATATGTGAAAGATTACGCTTCATGTCAGAAAGAAAAGAATTCAATACATTTTCTGAACCTGTTCTAGGGAAATACTGCACTGGCTGACTTCGGATGCAACTTAAAGGGTACCTGAGTAAGTGTTCAGGAATACATAACAAGCTTCTTTACATGTCTATAATTATGATTCATATTCGTTGAGAAGAAAGCATGAACATGTCTAAAGCTTTTTCAAAAAGGTGAACAAAAGCACTTATTTTCTGAAGGGACTGAAGCTTATAAAGTTACAGGATTTCAACATGATTATACCATACTAAACTACCACAGTAAAGATTACTCAATATAAGTAATCCTTAGCCTAGTCTTTCCTAGCAGGAAAACTCTCTTTAAAACAAGTCTTTGTTGGCCATATTCTTACAGGAATTTAACTCCTCCTTTTACATCACCATTTAGAGTGGCATTATCATGTTTACAGAAGCTGTGAAGCTGTTCTATTTGACTTACTATTATTCAATACTAGGACAAAGAGACTTGACTAAATATTTTGTTCCAATTTGTCTAGTGAAACAATTCTCTACTGACTTCTACAAAATTATGGAAGAAGAAAATGTGGCACATTCAAAAATGAAAATTTAGACCTTTGCTAGAAGTGTAGTAAAGGAAACGTAACAAAAATATTCTGAAAGGATACGTAAAGAATCTTTCCCCTATTGGTTTGAAGTAAACACTGAAGTATATTTTTGTCTCTTCAAGATCCTCTGGAAGAATATATCCATACTTAAAAAAACCCACAAACTTGTATTACAAATACAAACTCCATAGGTAAAAAAAGGGAGGGAAAAACGAAAGCAGTGTATATTGTTTCTTACCAGATTCTTCCAGTGTATCTGAAATTCTTTATATGAATGGAAAGGAGATTCTGGAGGAATTATGTGGCTGATGTTTATGATCTGACCCATTTTCATGCTATGCATAGGTAAAGAAGGGATGCTTAGAAAGGGTGTCATAAAACTCAGCTGAAAATATATTTGACTTTTTGGGGAAAAAAAAGCAAATAATTTTTGGCATTGAAAGTATTTATGGATTATTTTTATGTTTTGAGGACTAGTACCTTTAGCTCATAAGTTTATGACAGAACAATAGCACTATTTCCTGAAGTATGGAAAAGAATTTGGCACCTACAAGTCTAATTTTCTCTTGTCTGTAATACTCACTACGAGTGAATGTAGAGCAAAAGCAAATATATCATTACGTCTCATATTTTTATGGTTAACATCATAGGTGAAAATAGGGGTAGTTTGCGGCAAAGCTGGAAATATGTTTTTTCTTTATATTGACACTTTCTGCTAAAATAATATTTCAGAAAAATTAATTCTCTTGTATATCACAGATGTAGCAATTACTAAAATTGAAATAATATTTAAATGTGTAATTTATGATTCACTGATTAATTTTTCTCATTTTCTGTAACATTGAGACCATAAAACTAAAAAAGAAAGATTCCTGAATGTAAAACAGACTGTAAAACAAAAGTGTTCTTATCACTAGTATCAAATTCACAATTCATATGGGAAACATTCCAGGAAATGTTTGTTTCTGCTGAAATGTAAAGAGACTCCTACCTTGGCAAAACATAGCACCAGTTACTTAATATGGAATGTTGGTGAATAACTGTATTTTCATTGCTGTCAAACAGCTTTAAGGTGTTTGCTGAAATATCAAAATCTCCCAGCTTAAAACAGAAAAAATAAGTTAGTTGCAAATAATTCTACAGCAGTATGAAATTAAAATTTTCCAAAATAATTGTGTATCACAATACACTGAAGCTTATACATTATTATTCCTTTATCAGCTCTCACAGACTGATCATTTCAGAAGATATTCCCATTATCAAATTGCACACTATCTTATATTACAGCCTACACTTCCAAGAGTTATGTCAGTACAAGGTTTAAAGGTTATTTAAATCAGTGAGATTTAAACTTTATTTGAAGTGTTTTAATAAGTAAGAGTACAGAAGGAATTTTATCAAACTAAGAACTGTCTCACTTCCATGCACATTTTTTAAAGTTCACATCAGAAACCCATGTTTGACAGCCCAGTAACTGTGTATGCCACTTTGCCTTATCAAGTGCAAAGATCCAAGCAACAGAATTAATGGGACATATAGTTTCACCCTGTGAGAAGTCAAAAAACACCACGCATTTTCACAATATGAAAATATTTGACTGTAGAGGCCAATCAATCAAACACTGAGATTTGAGAAACTTTTTCTCTCTCTGTGATCTACCAGGGTTTGCATTTATTCACTGACAAGAAAATCTGGCCATTTCTGTTTTAGAATAGTATTAAAATGATCAAACTGATAATGAAGCCACATCATGATTGCTTCCATCATTGCTTTGTGTAATTCTGGAACTGGATTCCTACAGATAGCATTAATGTTTATGCTGTCCAACTAGGTCACAGAAGAAATCCTATTCTTCTATTCTAAGAAAGAAGAGTTTGGATCAGAAATACTTATTTTGGAAGAAACCAGCAAGCCTGACAAATATGCCCCTGTATGTATGGACATATTCAACAAAGGTGACATGGCTGCCACAAAGGATGGTAATTTTTCAACCTCAACCATGATTTCTTAAACAATTTATTAATTATGCTTATAAGCAGCATAGTCCAGGCTGCTCCAGTATTTTGGAAGCTGCATAGAAAAGGAAGCAGATTCCAGAATAATTATATAAAGGAACTTTAAATATAGTGCCGACAACTTACCTGTAGCTTTGCTTTTAAGATGTTACTCAAAACTGTCTATGTGTTACAGTGAGATAGTGAATGCCTTTTCTAGAAAACACTGCTAGAAGGAAATCTAGAATCATGAACACGCTTCACTACTATATTCTGCTAGCATTTTTTGAAAGGTCTCTTAGTTAGACTAGAATCTCAATTTTACAATGCTTGCTAGAATGCATCAATATAGATATTATATGGATCTTATGCACTTAAAACAGATGCAGATATTCAATGAATATGATTACTGTCATAATGCAATCAGAAATAAGCACTTCTAGCCCCATCATGCTAATTGCAAGTCACCTAACAGAAAAGAAGATAAAGATTAATAAGACAAAAATAGAAAATATACCTCAGGGGGTGGCAACCGAATTGAGCAAGGCTCCACACTGATGCAAAGCTGTCTCTCTGATACATTGAGGTCTATAACTAAAATAAAACCAAAGCGCAAAGCCCTGTTTTGAACTACAGTTCATCTGTTGGACGGAAAGCTAAACCAAATGTTTATTTAAAGTAATTGTTAGTCAAAATGCTGCATTTGAAAATCAAAAGGCTAGACTTCCTCAGCATGGAAATTAAAAATAAGTGCATTTTAACTGTGAAAAATTAAAATAATAATGAATTACCATCCATACAGTACACCTCTGTAGGAACTTATGGCTGTCCATGCAACTGGATGCTTGATACTCACATCCTTGATACACAAACAGCCATTTTCAAAGCCAATGTAGTTCTTACAAACATTGGCTGTATTGAGTCATCTAGCCCAGTATTATACATCCAGAAGTGGTCAATAGGAAAGACTATATGAGCAAGGCAAGCATTTACTGACACATCTCCAGAACATTCACCCAGCCCTGAGCAAGCTGTAGCATAGGGACTAAATGTATTACATTCCTCAACATATGTCCCTGTTACAAATTTAGGCTCCAACATCCCCCAAAGTAATCTTTGATTTTTATAGTGGAATAAAAATACTACTTTGTAATTTTTGTAACAGCTAAGCAGCATGCTTTGTGACTTTTGTGAACAGCAAAGGTAGTACATACAGGACAGTCACTTTAGCTCATTTCCTATCTGTTTTTATGGAACTTTCACATCACTTGCAAGACACATAATTTGAGGCAAGTGCATTTAATTGTAATAATCATAACTTTTAAAAGGTAAATTTCAATCTATGGCTGTAGATTAACAGTAGGAAAATTACTTTTTTTGTGGGTAAATTTTCAAAGGTGTAGTTGAGCTGACAACTATTACATACAGAGCATCATCTGCCATCAAGTGTATTTTGACAGATGTTATTTCAGAATTAAATACAAAAAGACATTGTGTTGGTAATACCAAGATCATGCCAGTATGAAAGTACATAACTATACCTTGCTCTCACAAGTTTACCATTAACAAAACACTGTACTTACCAACAGCATTTTGCCTTCCTGAATGAGACAAAAAATCTTTACCTTAATAAATGAAATAGATAGACATTATTTTCTAAACGATATGTCAAATGTCTTAATGCAATAAAAAAAAAAAGGAGAAATCACACAGTTTTGTTTGTGTGTGCTATGAACGCTGAAAGGTTTGTTCCTTTTAAGGAGAGAAAACCCCCTCTATCAATTAACTTTTCACTGATTTATTAACCTCTTATAAAAAAAAGAAAGATATATGAAAGTATATTAGTGGACAGCAATTTATACATCATTTTTTCCTTCCAGTAAGGAATTTATACATTGAGCTATTTTTAATTGACTAACTGTTAATAAATTTCTCAGGTTCAAAAGCAAATCTGTATAGTACTACTACATATTTTACCATATATCATCAGTTTTGCCCAGCTTTAGCAACATATATGATTAGACAAGCTGCATGTAGCAGGGTCACATTGCTGTTAGTCAATGTCTTTCATTTAAATCAGTTTTATACCAGCTACCATCTAACCCTCTACTTCTAGGTGCTATTCCTGAATAAGTTGATTTCATTCAGAGCGCTATATATTTTGAAGATACCGAAACAGGATACTGTTAATATTGTGGCTGGAAATAAGACAATAACATAAACACTTTTCTCAATGTATATTTGGAATGATCTATACAATTGCTGTACTTAATAAGAGCACACCACAGTATCTGAAACACATCTGTTTTTCCACACTTTGGTAATTCACATTTATCCTACACAGGAGTTAGTAGAGAGATGTCAGGCAGAGGAAGTACCATCTGAAAAGGCAGAGCTTGGTAGAAGGAGATGGTCTGACAGAAAAACACTTCTATATAAGAAGAGCATGCAAACTATGTGCAGAAGTGCCACTGATAAAAGCATGAATCTGAAAAACAGGCCCAACTTTTAGAAGACATTTACTGTCCAACAATATTTGGTTTGGAAATTATTAATCTGGTATGTTGCGTTCAGTTGAAATAATTATTTCAAAGATGAGAAAGAAGATGAAAAAGTGAATGATATGTCCATTCAGATTGTTAACTTGAATCATTGAACTTGGATAAAGGAACAATAAAAATGCAGTCAAAGAAAAAAATCATAGGATAAATGAATGAAATAATTTAATATAATGAACTAAATAGTGGTGGAAATGAAATAATGATGGAAATTAAATTATGGAAAATAAATACAACAATAAAGAGCTGAAAACTAAATGCTTGATCTCTGACCCAGGTGAGTCAAATACCTTGCACCAAGAGATGACCAGCCTTGTTCCATCTGGGTGCAAGTCTGGCTGTAAGCGTGTAGGAGAGACAGGTTTGGAGAATGGCTGGACTAACTGTTTGTGGTGCTTCCAGCTAATAACATCAGTGAGAAAAGAAAAATACATTAATAATTTAACAGATTTTTTTTTAAAGGCTTCAGTCAAAATTTAATCAAAGATACTGCTACTGCATCTTGGAGCCAAATCCTAGTATATGTTACACATCTTTACTTTTCATCTACTTAGCTACAAGATAAAGTTAGCACAATATTTGATGTAGGCATTTAGATTTCATGCGTCATAAAAGTAAGGTGCACTGCAATTCATGTAATGTTTTCACTGATAATAGACTTGGGGAAAAGACTAATTGGACTATATGGAGTACTTTACTAGATAGCCATCTCTTTCCAGACAATAGGCACAACATCCAAAATTTACATGTATTAACTCTGCTGTCAAACTCAAGACCAGAGACATTTTCTTGCAATCACAAGAACAATAGATAAACATAATTTTGTTCACCTAGCAGTACGACTTGCTTTACGGCTTGCTTGTCCTGCACAGCTTTCTGTTGACAGCATTGGTCAAGAAAAATAAACTAACTACAACAGGTTAAAAAGAGTTAACTAACACACATCCAGGAGGATGTTTCCAATGAGATCCTGCAAGGATCTGCTTGCAGCTCATGGTTATTAAATATACTTCATACTACTAATCTGCTGGTCTTAGAAAATTGAACAATGACAGGTCAGTTACATGTATCAACATAAAGCAGTTTTGTAAGGAAAGCATATTTGAACAGTATGTGTCTTACTAATCCAGATATACACTTACACTTCTTGAAACAAAGAAAAATACACCCAACTGGCTGTGCATATGAATCATGAGAGCTACTGGCTTTGACTACAATCAGTTTTTTGATGCAGCAATTTTAGTGCATCCACACATACATTCATAAACCCCGCAAACATTGCATACCAGAAGATAGCAAATCATATGCATAACGGTCTAAAAATATATCAGCTGTTAAGCTCATGAGTTCCATTTCTTCTCTATGTTTTTGTTTTGCTTCTCTGAGACTGTCCTATACAGGCTGGATAAACCCCAAACGTGAATGGGGAGACAGTTCAGCTGTCTGAACACCCCCACCTGTGGAACCTACAGAGCACATGCAGACGGAGTGACACCAGCAGGAGACCTGCAGATCTTTGGCCCGAAGGGCATGTCTGTCAAGGTCAAACCCCAACGACCCTGAGCAGGATCAGGATCCCACTGCAGCAGAGAAATGTAGTGAAATAGCTTAGGAACTTCTTAAAACTTTTGACTCTGACAAAGTATACTTACCATTCCCAGGTTCATAAAAGACATGTTGTCTATGGGACAGACTTTTTTGCCCTGACACTTGGCTTCTGTAGTGCAAATTGTATGCTCTACAAAAAATACTCATTTCTGGCAACAGCAATTGCAGAGAAGTGTAACAATCTTAAGAACTGTGACATCTTTCAGCACTTACAGTAGCTCCTTGTTTCTCTATGTAGGCTTGGCATATGCCTGATTTGTAAAATGGTATCTAAAAATAAATTAAAAAAAAATAAATTAAGTGTCTGAAATTAAGGGGTGTTTCAGGAAATGATAAATTAAATTCTGGTCCATCCGTGACTTCGTCAAAGAAAAACAGGCTAAGGAATAGTTAAAGCAAACACCATATCCTGTATTTTAAAGGATAATGATAACCAAAATTAGTTCAGGCATTTGCCATAGCATAATCTCATTTCCAGTGAAAGATACATTAACAAGCAAGCAAACAACTGCCCACAACAACATTGCAGAACTCTGCCCCTGCTGCTCTCATCGTGAATTGGGTGGCATCTTACCAACTGAGTCCATTCTGTTCCTCAAAGGGTTCACCATCTGAAAAGGCCATTTTATCAAAAGAGTTGAAGACATAAGCTGCCATCTACATTACTAATGCACAAAAATAAAAGTTTGCTTTAAATGACATAATCCTTGATCATCAAAGAAAACGCTTCTTAGAGAAACATGCATGTACGTGTGATGGATACACTTGACTCCTAGCTGTACTTTGGTTCAGGCTGACCAAGAAGCAATGGGCCTCAAGTCCTTGGGGCGAATTTGTGAGCTGGAAAGCCCCTGGCTCATGTACAAGGGAGTGGAGGTGTCTTGAGGAATATTTCAAAAGGTGGTTTCAAAACCCTAAAGTACAAGATAAACAAAGTACAGAATAAGATATAAGAGCTAAACTGAAGACATCTGTCTTGTCTATACTACTGACTAGCAGCCAACTACTTCACCCTATAAATATTAAAATCAAGATGGGCCCAGTTTGAGCTCTCCCTGATAGGCAGCTGGCCTGCATGTCAGGTGACTCTCCCCTTAGGCAGGGATGCCTCTCAAGGTTAGAGATTCTTTACCTAAGAGATCCTTCCTGACTCAAGGCAGAAAGATCCCTTATCCATGACAAATCCTCGGTAAGTGACTGATAGCATGCTATGAAGCACTACTAATCCATGTAGCTACTCAGATATTATAAACATTGTATGGATAATTCCATTAGACATGAACTGTTGATCAAGTCTGAGACCAACATTGGATCCAGCCACACCTAGGCTCCAAAAAGGAGTTTAGAAAGCAAGGGGGTCCACTCTGAACCTCATGATTCAATGGGAGGTTCCTCTTTACTCTTCACACCTCTGATCTCTGTATGAGTCATGCTAACTCAGTTTTCCTTTGTGTGTTTGTTCCATGCAGTAATTAATAAGATGAACCTTGTCATCAAACTTACTGAACCTTGTCAAACCACTGTAAAACTTTGTTAAATTCCATCAAACTTACTGAACTCTGTCAAATTATTATTTTACCTCAGTAAAACATATTGCTGCTTCTCTCTTTTGAGTGAGATGCATTCCGCTCATCCTAATAGTATGTAACTACATATACTTATTTACACACTGATACTGACCGCCATTACAACTGAAAGTTGATTTAGTGTTCCAATAACAGGTGCAGAAAGGATGTCTTGATGCAGGAATAATAACTGTCTATTAAAAAAAAAAAAAAAGAAAAAAGTTCCAAAATAATTTTCCATACTTGATTTTCTCAGCTTAAATTTATTTTTCTCACCTTCTGCAAACATAATACATTCCACTTTTAATTGGTTTCCAGTGGTTCAGTATAATATATTGGACTAGTCCAAGTTACTTGCTCTTAACCCACCCACAGTGGTCTAAGACAAAGACGACAAAGACTACAGGCCTTTGACACATGAACAGAACTCTCCAAAAGCATTTATTTTGCCAGAATTTCTCATTTCTTTGCTTTCCTATTAAAGGGAATGACATAACACTTGGTGAACACTAAGGAGCATACATATGCTTTCCGAGTATTCTTTTCACTCAGTCTCAACCTACATAAAGCAATACAATAACTCAAAAGATGTTCCTAAAGCATTCCAACTTTGCATGTGAACACAGATTAATTTTAACTATATATTAACTTGAAGTAGGTGGCCTTGTTAGTTTTAACCGATGACATTTAAAACATAATAGAAATGTGTTTTTTTCCCCAATAGCCAGCAAGTCCCCCATGGAAAAAAACATAAAATTTTGAACAATTTTATACTGTTTGCTGCTGGTAAGAATGTTGCTGATTTTATTACGGTTAACTCCAGTACTGCTAATAAAATCTTTCAATAACAACCACAAACAGCTTCTGAAAATAATAACCCTCAAAACTCTTTACCTGCAAATCTTTAGCTGTGTATTCCTTGTCTCAGTTTCCGGTATCTGAGAACTCAGTGTTACTGTAGTGGCACAGAGTTTTTGTAGCTCCGGCAGACTGACGAAGAACAGAGACTGGGGCCTGGTGTCATTCATGTTATATTTTTGATTGCCTCAAAGCAGCACTTGGGTCTTGAAAGAAAAATTTTAATTCAATTTTATAAGGCAGGTATTTGTTTCCAGAACTTTAGAAGTATATGGTATCGGGTAAATGAATAATCAATTACTTTCTGATTAAGGTTAGGTAGGCAATATAACATGATTTGGTCAACTAAACCAGACAGCTCAATATACTTTTGCTATAAATAATGCATTATACTTGAAAAAATAATTATTTACAAGAGTTAAAATATTCAGAGTAAAGACAATGACAAAACCATCCTTTCCACCTTCTTCTCAGTCTAGGTTGGAGCTGGAATATACCTGGGATCCAGGAGCTGAGGAATCCCTCTGTAATATTGGTCCCCTCCTGCCTGGCGAGAAAGTTTAATTCCCAGGAGCTCAACAGCGATCTCCTCACTAAGTCATACAAAGACCGTGGCTGGCCTGCCGGAGAGCATGAAAACCACAGAAACACAGAGGGATGTTGGAAATCTTTTCCTTTTTCCCCACAGGAGGCTCCTTTCCAAGTGGTACAGAGAACGTGTGTGCTCCCTGCTGAAATCCACCTCTCTTCTCAAGTGACAGGTGAACACTGTATTCTAACCTATGCAGAACTGAGTACAGTCTTACACCAGGCTGAAAGCCATACTAATCCAGAATCACATTCAGGTATATGATTAATAATGAACACATACAATGTGTTCTCCCATTCTTGCTCTCAGAGGAGAAATGTATGAAGAACAGCATTTTGCCTTGGTGGGAATTTTTAATAAGTACACTCCTAAATATTTATCAAAAGATGAAGAAAACATACCTGGTATTTGGAGTGGAATGTGATTAGACATATAGTGGTTCTACCAAAGCTGTCTCTCACATCTAAGCTTTGCCTTATAATAGAAATTATTGACTATATGTTGTGTTCAAGAGTATGAGGCAGTTTTGGGCTCAGGCCACAATCATTATCTTGAAGTGCACATGACCTGATATTTCACACAAAGTCAGAATACAGAGTACATGTATGTTCACTGCCACACCACTGAGTAGATGTGCTGCAACACCATCATTTTTGGAACTTCCTAAAAAGCACCAGAAAGAAGAACCGAAAAAACCAGAATTTCAGACTGAGAATGTGATCCTTTGATGCAGTATTAACAAAATCCATGTGAGCGGGAGTAATATGAAGTCATGGCTGTTACCTGGCCTGTTGTATGCCTGTTGTATGCTCCTATGTGTTGCAGCACAGGCCAGGCTCAGTGTAAAGGAACTAGAATATTTATGACGAAAAAGAACATCTAACATTTCATTATTTAAAGAAAATACACCTTTTAACTATAGCACCTTTCTCAAACAAAGTGTTTCAAAGAAAAACAGGCAGGTAGAAAGTCTGTTTGTTACAAAAAGCCAGGAGCAAACACTGCACACCAGAAAAAGCTGTTTTAATAGTTCTCCCCCCTCCAAACCCTAAAACCCTTTTGGGAAATGGTCTTACCAGCACAGTGAAGATAGTGATAAGTATTTTGTTTCCAAATTTTATGAAGTCACCAGGTATTCACCTGAAAAGCAATTTTGCAAATCGTGATCAAAAAATTATGAACTGGCGATATTTTTTTGAGGAACAATGTCAAAGATAACTTTGCTGTTCTGATTTTGCTTTGCCTTGCTTACAGTGTAACACATTCAAAAGATTAACCTCAGTCATATCCTAGAAAAATCATAAGGTCAGTGTTTTATAACTGTAATTTAAAAGAAAATAACATGTTTCTTTGTTTCTTACCCTTAAAGGAAAACACATTTCAAGTTTTTTCTAGCAATCATTAAAAGTATTTTTTTTAAAAATACCAGCCAAGACTATCACTTCATTATAGAATTCCAAAAGCTACAGCTTAAGGGAAAGAACTATTTTAAACAAATGAGAAAAAAATCTTGTCCCTTTGCAAACACAGAAAAGAAAGGCCGGGTCCCCAGCTTTCATGTTTAATGTTTAAAAGAATCCTAACCGGCCAACTGGGGATTTTTGTGGCAAAGATGTTGTCAAACACATGCTGCAACGCTCCAGTGATCCACTTGCTGTTTGAGGCCAATACCCCTGTGGGAACCACTGGCTGTATTCAGTGTAAGTTAAATCTTCCCAGTCATCTTAAAAGCTAATGGGACAGAGTGCTTGCTAATGGCTTCTCCCTTCAGGGGAGAGCATAAAGAGAGAAGTACCAGTTAACATAGAACTACCAGTTATAAATCATAGGAAATAAACCCAACTGCCTTCTGTACAAGTAGGAGAACTGAATGCGTGTGGGAGAAGTTACATCTTTAAATGCCGATAATCACAACACATGAACTTGAAACCACCACAGAGCTCCTGCTAAGCTGAACAGGACATCAGTTGGAGAATGGCTATCGCTGGTTTTCTGTCAAAACAGACAGGTAAATCACAGAGCTTGGTGGTGCTATTTGTTGTTTTCAGTAATGACCTGGAAGATGGAGTGAAGAGCCTCCTTATTAAAGCTGAGAACACCACCAAGCTGTGAGGGACGGTAGCCACTCTTCCCGTTAGGATGACTGTAATGAACTAGAGACGGGATCTAAAGATCGTGGTGGCATTCAGCGAGGAAGTATGAAGCTGTCCTGCACACAGATAACCAACAGCACATGCACAGGGTACAAAACAACTACCTGAACACCAGCTTTGAGGACAGGTGCCTCGACAGGTCACACTAGGTAAATTTTATGTCACTGAAGTTATGCTGTAAACAAACCCCACAAAAAAACCCATCTTCTAATCACGCCAGTGTACATGGGGCTGTTGCTGCTGAGGCACCCAAGCAGCGTACAGGTGTGACCCAGCGCCAGTAATGATGGGGACAGGGGGACCCATTCTGGCCAGCCCAACAAGCAAAGCAAGCCATCAAACCCATCTCAGGCCAGAGTGAAGGAACCGGAGTTTAGCTTCAACACCACTGAGGAAAACCAGGGCTGCGGGTGGGTGAAAGGGCGTCACCAAGAGAAGGGGAAGGCGCCGCTCCCCGTGCCCTCAGCCCACCAGGCAAGGCAGGGGGGATGTCACAGGGAACCCTCGCCTCAAGCCCCGCGGGAGAGCTCTCCCCAGGCAGGGCTCCTACCCCAGCCGGCAGGATGTGAGGAGCCGTCCCGCAGCACCTCTGACAGGGACGCTCCTCCAGCCGCCTCCCTTCACGGCCTGCGCGGGGCGACGAGGCAGCCGCGCGCCTCCCGCCTTCGGCGCGAGCAACCGCCGCGCGCGC
>NW_010973023.1:3703369-3703726 GCF_000737465.1 Haliaeetus leucocephalus | reverse complement strand
GGGGCGGGGCGGGAGGAAGGGGCCTGCGCGCGGGGCGGCGCCGCCGGCGCTGCAGGGATCCCGCCGGGCCCTATCGGCAGGCGTCCAGGGGATAACGGGGGAGGCCGTGACCTCCCGGGCCCGCCACCCGCCCGCATCTGCCGCCGGTCCTGCCGAGAAAACCGGCGGCAGACCGCGGGGAGGATCGGCTCGTCGCCGCGCGGCCCGGCATTCACCGCGGCCAACGCCTGCCAAAGGTGACGAGGGCCGGGGTGACCTCCCCCTGGCGGCCACGTTTCGCCCGATGCCCGGTTCGGAGCCCGGTGACGGCCCGTAAGACGCCGGCGGGCGCTACCCCGCCGCCACTCGCTCCTCAGC
>NW_010973023.1:3633515-3703352 GCF_000737465.1 Haliaeetus leucocephalus | reverse complement strand
CCCCGCGCGGCACGTGGCCGGCGGCTGGTCACGTGGAGGGCGCCGCTCACTCCCGCGGCGGGGGGGGGGGGGGGGGGGGGGGGAACGCGGGGGGCTGACCACCTCCCAATTCCCTCCCCCGCGGGCGACCTCGGTCGCCAGCCCGACGCCTTCTTTGAAAGGCATTTGGCTCCACCAATGAGTAAGCCGGCGACGAGGGGGCGGGCGGTGACGAGGGGGCGGTGGCGGGCGGTGATAGGCTTGCGGCTGGGCGCCAGTCGGCGGGCGCGCGTGGGAGCGGGGCTATAGCCTGCTGAGGAGCCGGCGGAGGCGTGGGGGACATGGTGGGCTCCAGCGAGGCCGGGGGCGAGTCGTGGCGGGGCCGGTACTACCGGCTGGAGGAGGTGCAGAAGCACAACAACAGCCAGAGCACCTGGATCATCCTGCACCACCGCATCTACGATGTCACCAAGTTTCTGGACGAGGTGGGTGCCCCGGGGAGGCTGACGGAGAGGCGCGGCGGTGGGGGGGGGAACGCCGCGGGAGCCCCGTGGGGCGGTTGCAGGCTCGCCCGCCGAACCGCCGGACCGCGGAGGGGGGGGCCGCTGTGGGAGCGGCGCAGCAGGGTGCCGCCCCCGGCCGGTCGCGATAGTGCCCTTTGAGAAGCAGTCGTGTGAGGGTCACGGGCCTTGCTGTGGGGGCGGCGGGAGCGGGCTCCGGGCAGGAAAAACCCGAGTGTGCCGGGCGCGCCGTCCCCCCGTCCCCCCCCAGCGTGTAATCCGCTGCTGGGAACTGTTTTCTGCCTTCCCCTGCCTTTAAACTTTCTGACGTCGTAGAAACCCCAGTTCCCCAAAGACATCGTGCTCTTACTGCTCTCCGGACGCACTCGGCGCTGGTGCTGCGAAGCTGCAAAAGCTCCAACTCTACTTAGTAGAGTACAGCGGTCGGGTTGAATGCTTTCGGTTGTTAGGTTGGGTTGTTCCCCCCCTCCAGTTAATGATTAATGCTTTTGATCACTTGATGATGATGAGCAACTGATGTAATCATTGGTAGTCATGGTTAATAAAGAAGCATTTTAGTTATTGGACTAAAAAATTCTGCTGTGGAGATGCAGAAATGCGACGGCGGAGCAATTTTTTTCAGTATTAAATGTAGCTAGGATTTATGAGTGATATTTTGAATTTTCTCCCTCACTCCAATTATTCCTAATCTGTAAAGATCTAGCATCCAATTAAAAAGTGTTATGGTAGACTTACATTAATTTCTTTGAGAGTATAGTATAGATTGCTAGTGACGTGACAGAATTCAAGCCTCCGTAGTTCTGTAGCCCCATCTTCATTTTTGTGATTGTAAACACTTGAAATTCAAAGTATAAATTGAGCATTTTGCAAATAAGAGGTCGACAAGAGGTTTTTCAAAGGCAGTGTTGACGGAGGTAGTATTTTGTTCTTAAGCTGTGTGCCAGCATGAACTGTTTGGCTTTTCAGCAAGGTGGATTGTGAAACTGATCTACTGACTCTTTCTTGATTATTTTTTCATCTAGCTCTGTCCCTGGTCTGGTTCCTCCTTCAGTTATGGAAATATTTGTTTAGTTATGCAGGCAAGGCCAGTTTAATTATAGAAGTCCTGAAGGAGAATGCAGTTTTTCATGCAGACTCAGAAACTGAAGTAGCTGTTCTTGGAAACTTGATCAGTTTTGGCTGATATATATTTGTATAAGCAATTCCAGATGGGGGGGGTGAGGAGGGTATTCCCCCCCCCAAAAAAAAACCCAAAACCCCTTCTAAACACAACCCAGGAAAAAAACACGCTTGACAAAAAATCCAGAATCTAATGAGCTTTTGGATTTTAGTTGCACAAACAAGCTGACAGCCTCTTCTTTCAGTACGTGTGATGAAATTGGTGAATATTAAGAGTTACTACCTTGTGCAAATTTCTCCAAGAAAGCCTTCATTTCAGGACATCGTTGCTAATTCAGCAGCTTATCAAAAGAATCAGTTTGTCTGTAAGCAGTGACATAGTTGTTTCTTGGACAACTGTGGGGTGTCTGATGCACTCTGGTACACATGGGTCAAATTTTGG
Organism: Haliaeetus leucocephalus; assembly: GCF_000737465.1. Classification (NCBI taxonomy): domain Eukaryota; kingdom Metazoa; phylum Chordata; class Aves; order Accipitriformes; family Accipitridae; genus Haliaeetus; species Haliaeetus leucocephalus. The sequence continues at coordinate 3,701,291 of NW_010973023.1, read as the reverse complement.
CCTCACACTAAACAGCTTTCAATAGAATATGGCTGCTTGTGGAGCTGAAGTTTCTGGGTCATGTTCTGAAACAGGAGTTGAATTGAGATTGGATACTTTGTTGAAAATAAGTTATCTAAATGAAGCTATACTCCTAAGGAAAGTTCTTGGATATTGTCCTGTTCATTGTGTTGGTGATTTTTGGGATGGAACCCTTGGATTAAAATATTTCATAGGAGTCTTTTTTTGAATGCTTCTGATAGCTGTTAATTTATCAAGTAAGTTGCTAATTCTTCTGACACTGTCAGACACCCTGAGGCATTTACATGTGACAGATGAGGAGAAATTGGAGCTAGCCCCTTGCTGGTGTGTTCTGGAGTACGGTAAATGCTTCTCAGTGAAATGGGGATTACATTAGCTGTTTCAGTAGCATTATTGGTTAAACTCAGTTTTACTTCTTGCATTTCCTTGCAGGAGTAGAAGAGCTTAAAATATTTCAAGAATTAAACGTAAGCTATTAAAATAAGTCCAATAGTATTAAAGAAGATACACCGTTAAATCATCACCTCATTCCTGCTCTTCCCAAGTAGCAAAGGGAAGAGCACTAGGGAGTGCAGAACTGGGAATGGAAGCTGACTTCACCAGTCCCATTTCTTAATTTGACAAGCAATCTTTCCAGTCACTGCATTAACCTATGGAAATATTTTCTTACTGATTATGAAGTTAAACTTTACGGTGCTCCAGTGCTAAAGACACCCTGGATGCTCTCATGCCTAGTAAGTGAAAGTATGCTACTGCCTTTCACTTCATTACAGTACTTAAAGGGTGTATTGCCTCTGTCTAGCTTTTGTCTCTTCATAAAGCTTGTAGATGTTTAGTGAAACCTGTTTAGTTTTGGGGAACCATCAACCTCTGTGAACACTTGATTTAAGTTAGATAGTAAATGGACTTGGGGTGGTGATGTGTATGTGTTGGGGGTGATGAGGCTGAAAAGGAGTGGAGGCATCACACAGTGTGACCATATTGGCTTTGTTTTCTAAGGACAAGGCTTAAAAAAGATCATTTGAAATACAGATGACATGCTGGAGGAGGAAAGGATTGTATATTTTGACATCTTGTCCTAGGGGTTACTGAATACACAAGATTCCAGCAACTGCTTTTTCTATAATTCTTTTTTTAAATGGCAGATCTTAGGGAAACTTTATAACTTGAATATATATCTCTGAATTTTCTTCAATTATCAAAGTATATCCTCTAGGAGAGGAAATCAAGAGACCTCAGCTTTTGGAGTGCAGTGTCTGAAAGCCCTTGGTATAAAAGACTATTTCTGAGACCACAAACTTCTGTATCTTCTTTTTCATTCAAAGGCTGCTGGACCTGTGTTACAGAAAATTTGGGAAACCTTTTTATAGTTTCAGGTCCTATGCCATTTAAGGGAAAATAGCTACTAGAAATGCATGTATACTCACAGCAGGATCTTATGGCTATATCTGTATTGCAGATAATTACATATGTGAATAATATGAAATGTCAATTAATGGATATGTTGGTAATGCTCAGTAGTATTTCTCCATAGTTTAATAAAGCAATCGGACTAGTCAGGCTTTGACATCAATCTAATGAGCGAATCAAGAGTAGCTGGGCCTACAAAAATAAAAATGAAATGATCAGTCTCTTGATCTACTTCCCATTGTGGTAGGAATCCTCCCTATGGCTTTTGTGGCAACTTGGCTGGATTCCTTAAACTAGGCAGAGAAGCTCACAAGAATAGGAACATGTCTACCTGAGAGAAATTCCTTGTTCTGGAAACTAACTATAGTATGCATTTAATATTAATCTAATACAGACTTTGTTTAGGTTACTTCAATTGGTGGTGGTCTCAAAATTTAGTGAAAACATTAATGGCCAATGAAAATGGGTTTTTCATAAGGTATGAACTTATGCTTCAATAGCACTGTTTCTAAACAGAATGGACAGCTCCCACAACATGTGTTTTGTAATGCCGATCAAATAAAGTATAGAAAAACAAATATTGTTTTACTCTGTCAGAATGAGAAATGTTCTCTCCACTATGTGGTGGTAAGTTATATTCATCCTGTGTGATGATATTGTGGAGGAGTAGCATACTACCTTCCATGTTCAAAGTAGTGAATGGCTTACATTGAAAGGTGCTGGTACTAGCACGTTTTGAAGTATGTCAATGTACCATGTGAATTCTTATTGCAGAAACTTGCAGTCTAAGGGTTAAAACCAGTGTTATCACTTCCTTAAGCTCTGATGAAGCTTGCAGGAGGATTTGAAAATGCTTTGAAAAATAGCACTTCTTAGCATTATGTCTGACACTGCAAGCTATAATTGTTTTGTAAGTGGGGAAATGGGCACCCAGCTACTGGGCGTTTCTTTTGCACTTCATATAAAACCCTAATGATGGTTTTAAAAAATGCACTCTCATAAAGAGATCTACTTTCCTAGGGTCCTAAAATTTTACATGAGTACAGAATTCCTGTCCTGTAACTTAAACAGGTGATGGAAATAACTTTGGAGGACTCTTTTCGGACTACATGAAAGTGGCCTTAAACCAAACAAGCATTAGTCCATCTGTCTTGCACAATAAAGCTTAGGTTCTCTGGGTGTCTCTGGCTCTGTCGCTGCCCCTTTCTGCTTCTCATTCCCTGTAGTGCAGAAAGTGAAACTCTAATCTATAACGCTGCAACTGGTGGAGACCTTTGCTAATCTCCCCAAAAGCTAAATGGACCTTAGATTTGATTCCCCCATTATGGGAAAGGAGAGGTGGCAGGAACTGTGAATTAGGATAGTTATACTTTAATAGAGTCTTGAACTATGGCACTGAGAAAGTCGCATGATTGTGGCGAGGGGGAGAAGAGCTGATAGGCATTCAGGATGAAGTAATTGCAGACTTCTGACCCAGATAAAGCAAATAAGCTGTTAAACTCACTGCTCTCATCTAAAACTTTCTAATGTGCTGCTGTCAGGAATTAATCTATGCTATGTACTAGTGCTGGCTCTGTACAGATATCTGTTATGCTACTAACTTAGATATCTGTGTTATTATATTGGGAATGTCCTAGGAATGAGCTAGACTAGCTTAATTTATCAGCAAAAGCTTTTTCATTTCCCTCGAACCACAAGTTTACCTGCAAAAACACTTCATTTATTTGTATTAGCAGGATTTCACTTTAGGAGTCACTATGTATATTATCTTGTGGGCTTTCCAGTTCCAGGGTCTATCCAGAGGCTCTTAATTAAAGTAGAAATTCTGGTAGCAAGCTTTGTTTACCAGGCAGAAGTGTGAACAAAAGTCCTGTATAAACAAACTCTGAGAAACTCATTGAACTGTGGAAAATGCTCAGCTTTTGATGGAAAAGTTACTTCTTGCCCTCTGTGAGACATTACAGTTGCTCCCTTTCATTAGGGGAGGTGAAGTTTTTTCATTAATTACTTGTATTACGTGCTAGTTGTTTGCAGAAAGCTTGTAAGTTTGCATCTTCAAGCACAGGTGCCATCTAAAAGGAAAGTGTTTAGTTTCAAAGCACTTTTATGTATGTCTAGTAGGTTACTAGTAACATCATCTGCTAGATGGCTTAATTTGAGAACCCTGTGTGATTCTTTCTACCTTAGTCTTGCTTGATGTGAGGGGAAAAATACTACCAGTTTTCCAGCTGTGGTGGTGAAGGTCAGGGTGAGTTTGTCCCCTTCAGCTGATGTGTGATAGCCACTGGTAGCAGTCACTGTGTTGACACTAACAATGTGGTTTTATAGACAGACAGATCAGTTAATTAGTTAGACCAAAAGCTAGTTCTACAGATAAGAGCTGGAGTGCCTCAGTGAAGCTGCCCATATAGCTACGCAATTGCTTTGTAGTGGCACAAGGGAGGGATTTGGGAACAAATTAGTATATGATCATTCTGTAGTCAGCGACCTACAGGTAGTTCGTTAAACTACTCTGTGAAATAGTTTTAATGTATATGCATTATACTGGTAGGTATCCACTTGTTTGGTTGACTGGTGAATTTGGGGGGGGAACTAGTGTAAACTATGTGATCTTGGTGACTTCCTGGAGTAACTGGTGTTTTATCTACTTGTACATGCTGCTAGTGCTTTATGGGTAGTTTAACTTTGCCTGTTGCTACTTGTTGATGTCTTGTTCGTTAAGCATGTTTTCTGAGGAGTTTTGCCACCTTCTCTGCTGAAGATGCCACATTTTTCTATTTTGGGGAGTGCAATTGTATAGCATGGTATTAAAAAACCAAACCAAAACAAAGCCTCAAACCCGAACCCCATGTTGCTGGAGGAATTCTTCAAAGACTTAGTTGTGGCAGTATCTGGGAGAGCCTGTTAGATCCAAGTTCAGCTTCTTAAATGTGCTATGCATTTCAAGGCACTGAACTTGAGTGATCCCTCAACTTTTGTCCAGTCTTTTCCCTGAATACTTGCTAGAATGGACTCAAGGGCAGAATTTTGGTGAGCATGGCATATTTGCACTTATTAGAATGGACTAAAGGGCAGGATTTTGGTAAGCACAGCATATTTGCACGTCTGCTTGCATAATCTTTACTCTGCATGCACTTTTTTAACCTTTTTTTACTCAGCTGCTGTGGCTAATCTCTTTATCAATTGCGTAATCTTGCTTTGCTTAGTCATGGCAGGGATCCCTTACCCTTCTAGCAGTGGTATCTTGCCTCTTTTAAAAAAAAGTGTAGGGTTGTGGTTTTTTGGTGGTTTTGTTTGTTGTTTTGTTGTTTTTTTTTTAATGCAACTTTCTTAATCTGTTAAAATAAATGTCTGCCTTGAATGCAAAGATTCAAGTTTTGGAGTTCTGGTACTGCTGGAAACTGGTAGTAATAGTGTCTTCCTGATCTGTATGAACAAGTCTTAGTTTTGTTGGAAGAGAATGATTGGTAGGAGATTACTATGGTGGATTTGAAGTAAATGCTAACCTGAATTGCCTAGACTAACAGAAATGTTTATGCCATTTCTTTAATCTACTGTCTAAGCATAGCCTTTCTGTTCAGCTATGCTCCAGGCAAGGTGATCCTAAATAGTAGAAATTTTGCCTATTTTCATCATTTTAGATCTTGTAGTCAGAAGCATTAAAAATGGAATTGAGGCTCCAAAGCCTTGTTTCCTCTGTCACTGGTAAAGTGTTAAACTTATTTCATGGTTGCCTTAATCCAAGGCAGTAGTACTGAAGTGTTTTCAACTGGCCTACCTAATAATTCCCAGTGTTTATGTAGTAATTTCCTACTTAAAAGTTGAGTGGTGAATTTTTATGGCATGTTACTTAGCTTCAAGTTACTTATTCATATAACAGATGAGAAAATTCACTGAACTAGAAGATGTGATATATCTTGCAGTATGTACAGAGTTGTTTGATGGATGGAAACGTGGAACTGCATGCAATCCCAAAAGTGCATCTTGGGGAAGAATAAAAGTCAATGGAGAACAGGTATTTAGGTTAAGGGAATGGTGATGAGTTGAGGTATTAGGAGACATGGGAGACGACTTTTCTATATCTTCAGGGTTTTATCAGTAATGTGGTTTTGGGATTCCATAATCTGCTGAAACAGAATTGCTATTCTAGTGTCTTGTATGAGCTTTCAATTGTGCATAAATAGTTCCAGAGTAGCTGGCTTACTAGATAATTATACAGTAATTTCTTTTGGAAAGGACCCTTGAAGACCATCTAGTCCAACCCCCAGCTCAAACTCGGATTAACTTGGAGGTCAGGTTCCTTAGCACCTTGTGTAGGCAACCTCAAACGGTGAAGATTCTGCGTGCTCCCTTGCCAACTTGTTTCAGTGCTTGATTGCTCTTCTTGTGAATAGCTTTTTTGTTAAATCTACCTGGAATGTTCTTGCTCAACTTATACCTTTTGGCTTTTATACTTTTGCTGTATAAAGCATCGTTTGGATAAAAATATAAATTTCCTGCAGAAGTGAGACCGTGGAATGTACCTTTAGATAATAGTTGGGCTGTAAAAGACACTGATTCCCATAATGTTCTAAATGCTTTAGTTGCTAGGGGTAATACCTCTTACTGCTCCATTGCTGATGGAGCAGAGACTTAGCTTCCTTGGTTTTGGCTTCAGAGAGTACATAAAGCTCTCTAGTTATTCGGAGAGGCTTATTTGCTCTAAGAAGACTAGCTCCTGATTTTGCAAGGACAATTTTTTTTAGAAATGTAGAAATTAAGAATTTCCATTTTTAGAATGTTTAATGGTTTTCAATAACAAATGCAACTATTAAACATTGCAGCACCCAGGTGGTGAAGAAGTCCTCAGGGAGCAAGCTGGGGGAGATGCTACTGAGAACTTTGAAGATGTTGGCCATTCCACAGATGCAAGGACACTGTCAGAAGACTTTATTATTGGGGAACTTCATCCGGTGAGTATGTGAGAGTACCAGTACTGGCTGTTGACTATAGTGTTTTTGCATCTAGTTGTTTCTCTGGTAATTTACCTCAAAATAAAGGATTGCTGCTAGTTTGGTTGGATGCCAGCCCTGCAGCTGTTTGTGGATGGACCTGGACTGGAGATAGGTTCCCCCAATGTGAAGGGATTTGATTAGTGTAGCATAAGGATTGTCACATCTAAATGTTTGCTGCTTTGAAATATTTTACAGCTTAGTTCTTGATTAAACTGAATATGGAATCATGCCATTTCTGGTGCACCCTGTGAGCTTTATAATGAGACTCTATAACCCCTGACGGTGATACGTGAGAATGTCTAGGCCTTTTCTTATGTTGATATGCAGAGTGATTACTAAGAGCCACTTTCATAATTGTAAATATTTATGCCAGGCTTCCATCTGGATCTCAATCTTGGCTCTTCGTATGTATGTTTAGAAAACAGCTACTGTAAGCATTGTACTTCTAGTTTGGTGCTCTGTCTTCCCCCTCTCTGGCTCACCTGGTTTTGAGCTGTATCAGTGTTCCCTACTTGTAGCTGTCAGGGTTGTTTATGATCAGTTCCCACTGGATCATCTGTCACTTCCTCTTTTCTATACTGTCCTTCATGTTTCCTGTACGTCTAACACACACCTTTCTGCTGTCTCAAGTTTTGAAGGATTTATTTCTAGCTACAGAGCTACTGCCTTGGCTTCCTTCAGATAGGCCTTATTTAAGCTCTCCTGCATCTTAATAGTTGAAAACCACTTGTTAGTGGTTTAGGCTGCTAGTGTGCCCATCTGCTCTACTTTACTGCCCATCCCTGCCTCTTCTTTCTTCCTCTTCGATCTGTTTTGTGTATGTTTTGTCTTGCATTTGGGGTAAATATCACTGTCTTGAGTAGCATATTTCACAGTAAGATTCCTGATCTTATATCTGTCTTAGGTCCTCTCTTGATAAATATTAGTAGTGTAGCTTCTCCTAATATGAAATAATTGAGCTCTGATGCATGTTTGTTAACATTGCAGGCTTTTCGTCTATTTCAGATGGCAGTTGATGCCAGTAAAGTTATTTAACCTGGCTACCAGTCCAGTTCTTCTTTGTTTGACAAGTGCCTGTTTTCATTTGATATGAAACAAACAGCATGATAATTTAATGTACAAATACAGCACTGTCAAGATTATATACTGTTGGGCTTTTTTTTGTAATGAATGTGACCATTTCAAGTAAAACTGCATGAGGTTTTGGAAGATCCATAGAATTTGGGACCTTTGCACTGGACATTGGACCAAACCTAGTTAGAAGACTTTACCCAATAATACGAGTAGACTAATATGGTTGCAATCGGTGTATAAGCTAAGGTTATGTGTACTGTTTAGAGACAAAGGAAATGCAAAAACATGGGCACAAGAAATAATGAGATATGTTGGAGACTTGGGTTTCTTGTCTTTATTGTATACTGGGAAATATTATTTAAGGAAGTGATCTTGTTTATGGTACAAAATCATACACTGACATCTATGTTCTTGCAAGTCTGTTTCCTAGCTAAAAATAGGTACACATGAACAGAATAAACTGCAAACTGAATTTAGTGATAAATGTGGGGTTGTTTTTTTTTTAATGCTTTGGGTTTTTGTCTAAATGTTTCTTGCTTGTTTTCCTGCAGGATGATAGAGGGAAGCTTCAGAAACCAACAGTAAGTGTGTTTCTTGAAATGCCACCTTGTTTCCCTTGGGCATTAAGGACAGTGTCTGTCTGTAAATGGTATACCCCCAGAGGCAAAAATAATTCAACTTGATTTAACTGTCGTATTTCAGGTCATAAATCTCTTAAACCTGTTGATCTGGCTTCATATTATTCTTCCTGTTAGCTGTTCTTTTCTTTAAATTGTGTGGTTTCGAACCAAGAGGTTACTAAGTGTGATGGCATTGCACTGTAGCAAAAAGGTAAGCCTAGAATCAGTCAATGGTTTTCTAGTATTCAGTTTACGAAAAAAATTGGTTTATAGACAAAACAGATTAAACTAGTAAGTGCTTGTGGGGGAAGAAAGTGATGCTTAACAAGATATTGGTAACACTAGTAGATAGAGAATGTAGAGGCATTTGATTGCTGTACTATACATCAGTTGTTTTGCAATTGTAAACCCTTTTCAAGGTGAAAATACTGTTTGATTCCTGACTTTCCGTAGATTTTGCTGAGTGTCCTGTCAATTCAGTATTGCACTTATTTTATAATGTTTTTTTTCCTATCTTTAATGGAATAAAGTTGTGTTGGCACTCAACTATCAAACTCATAAAATTCAGATGTCCCTTAAAGGAGCAAGTGCATCAGGGATTAATTTGTACAGTTGCTGCTGCTGAGTGTATAGAGGATATTTGCTCAGGTGTACCTAACAGTACAGCAGTGCATTTAGGAAATAGCTGAAGATTATTTTTAAATGAAGCGTAGTAGGAATAGGATCTTACTCCTGCTGTTTGAGAGATTACTTTTAAGAAACAATCACTTTTGTAGGGTCTTCCAATAATATGATGTAAATTGAAGGAAAGAGTAAAAAAAAAAATATATATATACACACTGAAATGTTTGCTGTAGCATTTATTCATTTTATTATTAAGTACTGGAACTATTATACTAACAAAAAATAAGAAATAGAGTTGTGACTGGAATTCAGAGCTTCTTCCCACTGAGAATAACATCTGCTATTCTGATTTCTTTTGAAATTCAGGGTAGTTTACACTCAAGCTGTAAGAGCAGCAACCATCAAGTTGCTGTAAGAGCAGCAACTGAGAAACAGACTGCCCAGTGCAAGTTGTAGTATACAATACCTTGATTAAGCTCACAGGAAGTTAGTAAACTGAAGCACTTAGAATATTAGTTTGGCCAAAGTGTGGTCAGTTGGGAGTTAAGATGTATCCAAATGACTTTTTACTGCATTCCCGTTTGGCTTATTCCCTTGTTTTAGTGCTGGTCAGAGTTATCTACAGGACATGTAGGTCATCCCTCCTTACAGAAGGAAGCTGGAGCACTTTCCTCCAGCAGGATGTGTGGGTGTAGCTGATAAGACAGTTTCACTTTGGGTTGCACTCTGGGTGCCTGACGTGACAGGTTAGCCCTGTGCCCTGGCTCTCCAGGAGCTGTCAGAAGGCCTTGTGTTTTCAAATGTCCTTCTCATCCTTGTACTGTATTTAAAGTACCCTCAGTGTACATGTCCAGTGTCATAGTGTTTAAAAACAAGTTTTCATGAGCTGGGCTATATTTCTCTTGCTGCCTTGACGTAAGGGGAAGCCATGCCCTGGCCCTGGATGTGGCAAGACTGTTGTAGAAGGTGTTAGGCTTGATAGCGTGGGCATAAGCTTTTCCATGCTGTTTGGCTTTGGGATTAGTTTTTCATGGAGGTGTTAACAAAACCAATATAGTTGTAATCACTGAGTCTTATTCTTTTAAACATAGTATTTGTCACATGTAAACCTATGATGATTTGGGTGCTTGTAAAAGTAGTCTGTTTGAACCTATGAGAGGATGTTAGGAATCTTTTGCTTTTTAAATGAATTGCAAATATTCTGATACTGAGGCAATTAATTTTTCAGTGATGGATCTTTTACCAGTAAATTTAAGTACAATTTTAATGCTTGGATCTTTTAAATGCACTTAGGGCCATGTGCAGTTAGTAGTATTCAAATTAATAAGTCTTCATATAAATTGTACCTAACTGGGATTTGATCTTGTAGTGCTGCTTTTTCTATGGATACTGAACAAGAAGTCCAAATAGGTATCAGAAACAACTATAATAACTTGACTGATTCTTATGCAGTCTGAAACACCACACTAAAAAACTGAGTTTAATAAGCCTCGTGGATGTAAATTAGTAGCTTTCTTCATTTAGGTTTGATATAAGAAATATTTGTGTATTAATTCAGAGTCTTTTCATTTAGATTTTAGGCAAGTAAGGGATCTTTGTCTTTTAGGTGACTAAAACTTTTTCAAATGTAACCTAAGGTTGAAGTTAGCTTCATGGAAAACTTGCAGCAAAATTCCTTGCAATGATACTTTTCTTTAAATAACTTGATGCAATGTTGACTACAGAAACTGCTGCTAGGTAGCTTCTAATACAACAGTCTGTTACCGGAATTCTGATGAAATGCTTTCCAAATGCAATGCACTGAGTTGTTTTTTAAATTAGTCCCACTTAATGAGTTTTGAGAAATTGAGGGGCTAGTTAAGATGGAGAGGGGGGTCTGCCTGATGTAAATATCTTCTTATGCTTTGCTTTCCAGGAAACTCTTATTACCACTGCTCAGTCTAATTCCAGGTATAGTATGACACCTGATGTCAAACTTGAAGTTCTTCATGATTATGTTTCTGAAGCTTAGGAAGCCGAATAGTTTCTATGTGCTGGAAGCTTAGATGTCGGAGGACAGTGCATGAAAATTTCTGTTCTACATAAAGTCCAATTTGGCATCTATGTGTACCACTTTACAAGCATGTTAGCTTACTAGCTAGATTTTTTTTCCTCACACTGATATGTATCAGTATCTACCAAATGGTTTATATGGCACAAGCCTTAATTTCTGGAGATTTATCAGGTGAGTAGAAGACACTTGGTGCCATTGCTGCCTTTTTTTACTGGCATGGATACCTCATTTTAAACATTTGCTACAAATGCTGCATCTGAAGCAAACAAGAGGATTGTGTCTATAAGAAGGAAAATCTGTCAGAACTGGGGGGGGGACCACTTTGTAACACCACTGAATCAAACTCTATATCCTGCTGACAATTGCCTATTGCTGAAACCTCAGAGGCTGTTCCATGCCCCTCTGAGTGGGGAGCTTGGGTGCTTGAAAGTGTCATGTGATGCTGCTACTTAAATGTCTTTTGAATGAATTATATTCTGGGCAGCACGCCATGACTTTAAGGGTGTCTGGAGTCTTCTCTAGTAAGCAAACTTCTTGTAAGCTCTAGTACAAAGCCTTAACAGTACAAGCTTTTTAACTTGGCTAGACTATTACTGGCCAGCCCAGGTGTTCTATTGCCCTAACTTTGAAGTATTTGTTGGAGTGGGGAGGAAGGACTTCTTTAAGCAAGGAGTCCTTTTTTTTTTTTTTTCTTTATTTTTTTCTTTTCTTTTAAACTTGCTGGTTGTCACTTCCTAAACTGCTGTTTCAAAAACTTGCTTCTAGTTCATGGTCCAACTGGGTGATCCCGGCAATAGCAGCAATTATTGTGGCCCTGATGTATCGTTCCTACATGTCAGAGTAAGCGCTTTACTGAGAACTAATGCAAGAAGAGACTGATCTGGGAAAGAATATAAGCAATCCTAACCCACTGTGTTTCTGGAAAAAGCCTGGTGTTTGAAGAAAAATTCAACTTTTTCAGAAAACTGAACAATTCTTTTCTGCTGTGCACTTTTCATAATGTTGCCTTCTTATTTGCTGTTCTGAAGTGATAAAAAGGCAGCATTTCTCTTTTAGTATAACAATTTTATTCTCTAATGAATTATTTCATAACTGTATTGGTTTCTGTGTTAGACTATTGTTTTGTATGTAACACTGATTCTGGTTATTTCTCTTTAATCTGTAATGGGGTCCATAGGACTCTCTTTACATATAAATTTTACAGCTTTAAATGACTACCAAAACTGTGTACATGTATTTGTCCATGTACACAACTTCACTTAACTTAAAAAATAATGTTGTCTTCAATATAGTATGTTTGAATGAAATGCTAACTAAATGTAATAGAAAAAGCTGAGTGGAGTAGTAGGTATAGGTGCCTGTAAGCAGTTGGGCCCTACTAATCAGGCTATAATGAGCTGATTGTCTTTCCTTTCCTCTTGACATCTGCTCTTACAGTTGTTGTAGATAATCCTCCTAGCAAACTGTTCTGTTTGGTTCCCGTTGAAAAATTCAGGGGAAATATGAAACCCAATATTTGGCCCAATTGTGTCTGTCTCAGTTTTGTGAAAAGTAGCTCTTTTTTTCAAAAAAAAAAAAAAAAGAAAAAAGTAACTGCTACTAAATAATACTGTTCCTGCCAAGCACTCAGGTGACTCTAAGAATTTGTTCTGGAACTTTTAGACTCTTATAAATTCTTGAACTTTGTCATGTACATTGTAGGGGAAAAAATGATACATGGAATCTGTTCCTGACTGTTCTGTGATGTGCTCCTTGGTGCTTTACTATGAAGAAATGACTATTTTCACTGCTAAATACAAGATAACTGAAAGTTTGCATTTTGTGGTGAACGTTTTTAGTCATATGTAAATGATCATGAATAAAAGTTTAATTGCTTACTCTTGCTGGCTTAAATACATTCATTTCAAACTTTTTTTGAAGGCCTTGGAAGGGATGCTCTTGCATATTGGGACACTGCTCAGAAGTACCTGTTTGGTGCGTGCTGAAAGTTGAGGTATGTCCCTTATGCAGGGAAGTAGCATGTAAAAAATAAGACAGTGTATTATGGAGCAGTTAGCATAGACAAATGCTTTCATCAGCGTGACCTCAGTACCAACTAGTGACTCTGCAGTGGTTTGGCCCTGCAAGCTCTGCCACCCTGACGTTCACCAGGACTCAAAAGACTATTCCAAGGGCTGCTTCTTGGCAGCACCAGGGAAGATGCATGAAGTTTAGGCTCTGTGTCAAGTCAAATCAAATTGAAAGGTAGTACACTGTAAACATGAGCTTAAAAAAAAAAACAAACATAAAATTGGGGAAGGAGAAGTGCTGTGACTTCAGGAGATTGTCTTGTACATCTGTAGGACTATGTCAATACAGGAATCCTTTAAGAATTCTTTATTGTGGGATTCCTTTTGTGGGAATTCCTTTACTGTTATAGCAAATAAGAATATCTCATATAGCTTCAACTATGAAAGTGTTTAGTCTCTCTTACATTTGTATTCATTTGTTCTGTCAGACTTGGTTTACAGATACAGACATGTGCGCTTATAGCAGATCCCATCAACTTCTTTAGTTGGAAATTTTAACCTGCAGTGTAAATGGCAGTGTTTGGGATTGTGTCTAGCACTGACTTATTATATCCTCTTTTTGCCCTAGCTTTTCCTCTGAATGTGGTGAAGCAGAGTTTAAAAATTGAGACTTTATTGACTTTTTTTATAGATAACGTTTAAAAAGGATATATTAACTCTGAGTTGGTATTTAGATTCATAAATCAAGTTTCAAGTACTGAATTTTCTGTTAGTTTTTAAAATAACATTTTAAGTTCACATGTCTAGGTGAGGCACCCCCCCCCCCCTAAATTTCAGACTGGGATAATTACGTCCACATCAGCAGACAAGGTAGTGCAATTAAAGTGGTTCCATAACGCAAAATGCTTGCTGTGAAAGGCCTTTTTTCCATGCTGTGTATGTTTGGGGAGTTTTAGTACAGTGTAGCTCTGCTTGGGTCCCATATGCTGGATGTTTATGTAATCCCCTGGAGTACCTATGCAAGCTCAGTCCCATCTAAAAGCAGTCAAGCTGGCACATGCAGGGTATTTCCACAATGTGAACCAAAGCGCAGTGAGTGGAGATGAGTAGGCAATGCTTCAGAACTGATACAAGCTAAATGTTAATGCAGATGTACACAGCTCGTTCCTTGTAGTTGGTCTGTTCATATTCCTTTCCACCAGTGCTGACATAGGTTGTTCCTCAGAAGTAGACATGACTGTTTCAGGTTTTTAAACGTAAACTGATAAAACTATAAACTAAAAAAATGATCAGGCTTACAATTTTCCTTTTTAATACCCTCAGGTTAGAGCTGCTTTCCATAGGGGGTCATACAGGAGTTTTTATGTGACTTTAGCTTTTGATTATGAATATGAGAGGAAGAGAAAAGGTATATGGGTATGGTGAGGAATGAATGATTCTGCTATTGAAAAACTAGTCAAGTGAATTAAGGGTAGTCAATGTTCTTACAGTCCGACAGCAAAAAGAAAAGAATGGACAGAGTCTGCTTTCTTCTCAGAACAAAATCCTTTGTCCCCAGATCCGATCAGAAGGTACTTGCTCTAATTGGCAATTAATACTAGTATTTGTTTGGAGAGGCTGGTTTTGGTGGTTGATTCTTTAAATCAGATGTTGTCTTGTGTCGTCTACTTGTACAATTTCACAATGTTTATACTGCCTTAAATTATTTAAACATTGAGTTTTTGGCCTTCATTTGCCTATCCTCTGTTGTTCACAAGAATGCATAGTGGCAGAGAGCTCCCTTAAATGAAGATGGCCTTGGCTTCCTCTTGGTGTCTGTGGAGTAAAGCCAGCATGACTTGTTCACTTGCTCGCTCTGCTATGATGGGGAAAAAACAGTATGCTGTCCCTTTCTCTGGCTCACTTGCTTTGGCACGCTAGTCCAATGCCTTTCTCTTAGTTCTGAATGCTGTGCTACAGTCAGGATTTTGCAGAATGCTAAACAGAAACTGGCAAGGGGGTAAAAGCTAGGCAAATGGAAGCTGATCACAAATTTTCTTCAGAGGCAGAAAAATGGAAAGGTGCAATTGTTTTTATTTTCTGAATGTTTGACTACTGAGGCTAAATGAATGCTTATAAATTCTTGGCCATTTTGAGCAAGGCTGGCAATAAAGATTATTAACCAAAACTCAGTGAGAATGAATGAGCTGTATCAAAATGTCATACAAAACATGTAGAACATTAATAGTATCACAGCATTTTCTCCTGAATAGAAAAGGATTTCAGAAATGGCATAGAAGGAACAAGGAGCGCAAGGAAGCTCATGCTCCTGTATGCCTAGTTCTAATGCCTGACCAGATCTGAGGTGAAGCTGGTAACTAATAGATCATGTATTTGAATTTTACTCTCCTTTGATGCTATATTACATTCCTCCTCATGATTAATTCATTATGTGTTGAAATACTTTGAGTTTTGAATGACCTGGCTTGTAAGTAAGTGAGCAGACAAGCACATGAATTAATGAGAAATGTTGGAACATTGGATCTTGGTAGATGATTAATGCTGGATTTTCTGTTCTTTCTGAAAACTAGTTAGACTTGTTCTTAATCTTCTTGCGTGTAAGAGTGTGCATAAAACAATCCTTGACACTTTCTTTGCTAGCTTTCTAAAATTGGGGACATACAGTGTGACTACTGGTCTATATTAATAGCTGCTAAAACAAAGCTCAGAATGGACTCAATTGCACTGCAGAGTCTTGTGTATAAGGAGTAGCTTTTGACTTTTATCTGGTGTACTATACTTTCTGTGCCTGTATCTTATAGTTTACTGTGCTTAGGCAGACAGCATACTGCCAAGAGCTGTCAGCTCTGTTCCCTGAGAGGAAAGTAGCACTGTCAGGCAAGAAGAGTTATGCACAGGAAAACCTTAGGGAAGGTTTTTTGGTATCTCCAGACGGACCACCACAGAACTCATGCAGACCCCCAGAGTCCAAGAACTATACCCAGTAGCACCATTACCACAGAAATCTTGACTTTTTCCATAGACCCTAGTCTATGAATAAAACTGATTGATTGACTGATCCTGTTGGAGGGTGAGAGCACTCTACAGCATCTCTGGAGTTCCACCTACTTAGGTCCTAAATAAATGCGGCCTTGTATTGTTTGAAATTACAAGATTTTTACCTGTCAGCTGTGGGAAAATGTCTCTTTAAATAGAATGTGTTCTGGAAACTGCTTCAAGGTCTAGGAGGGGGTGGTTAGAGAGAAAAAGGTAAGCAAGCCAAGCAAGGGGAGTACTTTTGTAAATGACTTCTTGAAAAGAAGGAAATCATTCTCTTATCACATTCAGTTGTCACAGATTTCTGAAGCCAGTTGGTGCTTTTAGTGTCACTCATCTGGTCTTAACATGGCTTGCAGGGATATTGGTAAGAGCATGATAGGTGTGTTGTCTGCATGTGTGTTGAGGGTCAGAAGAGCTTAGCCTGCTGCCTAGAAGCCCCCAGGGTGGTGTAAATTGAATGGATTCCCAAGTTGTATTTATCTGGATCCATTTTCAGAGTAGTGTTGCAGTGGGTAACGTTCTCTGCATCAGTCTGAGGAGGACAAGCAATTTATGAATAATAAAGCGAAGTTGGTATTTGAGCAGTCACAGCTTCTGGGATTAGAATGAGAAACCTTATTTTACTTTTAGGTGATTCTGTAGAACTACTTTTTGACCCTATTGAAGTAACAAAGACATTTGAGTAATATAGGTTATTATATACTTTGTTGTCACTGTTGAGGAGATCTTTGGTCCTGAGGATATGGGTGGACAAGTTAGTAGAATACAAACTAGGATGTGTAGATTTAAAGTTAACTAGCTACTTCCAGGCACCTCCTGGTGTTGGGCTGCTCTTAGTCTTAGTTGCATTCAAGATAATTTATTGTGCCTTTGCTGAAGGATATAAGATCACATGCTTGAGAAGCTCAACATCTAGTAGATGTGCAAGTCTGACCAAACAAGACCTTCCTGCCTCCAGGTCCCACAAGAGTCTTGATCCAGGATGGTGTCTCAGATTGCATATAATACACATCAACAGGGTCAGACTCTTCACAACAAATTATGCTTTTTCATACAGTAAGTTGGGAACTGCAAATAAGTGTCTGCAGGTGACAAAGAGCAGGAACAGTCACTGGAGAAAAGAGAGCCTGTGAAGCAAGGACTACCATCCAGGGTTTTCCTTCTGAGCTCTGTGCCCTAACTGCTAAGCTACAGAGTCCTACTCTCTCCTCTCCACTATGAATCCAGCATTGTTTTTTCTACTGGAACAGATGAACTGCTTGAATATTTAGCCTGGTTCTTGGACAAAGTTTCAGAGCCTGGGTGAACTCTGGCCTCGTTTAGAGTGAGCTTGGATGCATCTGCATCATTCCTGTAGGCATGACCTTACTGGTTTCTGCTGGGCCTCGCTGCTGGTTTGCATGAAGCATGAGAATACAGCTCCAGACTTGTCGCACACTTCAACATGGGAACCTTTCATTTTTTTTCTTGAAGTTGGCATGAGCTCATTATGAATTCCTTAAAAATAGATGGCCGCCTTACTTCCAACAGCTAATTTGAATCTAAAAAAAACAACATAGGGTTAACATTAATAACAAACCACCAAACTACATTCTTTTTGTACTTTAAAATCCACATATTTTAAACCCGTCAGTGCAGGGACTTCACTCTTGTGTGTAAAATACCTAGTACAAATAGGCTCTGATCTTGTTTGGAGTGCTCAATAGTTCTAATTACACTGCTGAAAAGCGTATCAGTAATGGGGCTTGCAGGTAAGCGGTTGAGTGTAAACTCCCTTATAAATACAAATTTATATACATGTCAGTGTTAGGTTTTTTTGTTTGCTATGTAAACTACCAGAACAATTAAAAATCTGAAGTATGGAGTGAGTTAAGACTACAAACTTTGTCTTGAAACTGAGCACAAAATAAGACGCCACGTGTGAACATTGTGATGAACTGCAGCTGTGTGCAGTGCTATGGAGTGTTATTTAAAAGTAAGCAAGGGGAGTATGTATGTTGCTCAGCCTGCTATTTCTTCTGGCATACTTCACTCTAGTCATCCTGTCTTTTGGGTAAACCTTCCCTTAATAATCTCATTTTGAATCCACTCATGCAATGCTATTAGAGGAAGGCTAAATTTACCTTAATACTTGTTTTATTAACACATAAAAAAAGGACTTGTAGGTTTTTAAAGCATCATATAAGTGTTATGAGTCCTAGCATTCATTGATTGTATCCTGGCTGTGATGTGACCTTTGGAGATCAGTGACCAGGAATGTCATGACTTAAACAGGATTTCCACAGAAATTAGATTGCTATATCATAAAAATCCTTTCTTTTTTAATTTAAAACTTTAAATAAACTTTAAACTGAGGCAACAGTGTCCATTTTAGAGGGATCAACCCAGTCCATGCAACAAAGTGCTGTCTAAATGCTCTGGAATAAGGATAGCTTTCTTCCAGAAACATGTTTGCTTAGGCATACGAATTTTTTAGTATCTTGTTGCTTAAATCAGCTATGTGTATACCACAAATCCATTCAAGCAGCTGCTCAGCATAAGACAAATTTTGTTTCCTATGAGTATAACAAAACAGGGGTTATCTTATCAATGTGTTGTGTTATGAACAATATAAATAGAAAGTTTTAGCAGCTTTTGTTTAAGTGGCTAAGACATGAGCAAAAGATATACTGTATACCCTGGTTATCGTCCTCGTCCTGATTTCTCCATTTCATGAAATAGTTTGAGTTTTATTATTACAATTTAGTGTGCCCAAGCCAGAGTGCAGGCATTTCATATATCTGCCATAGTAATAAACATTTCATTGGGTACATTCAATGACTTCACAAGGTCAGAACTTGATTTCCACTCCAAAAGACAAATGAGAGGTTCACCAACATGTTACATTACTTTCTTTTTTTTTTTAAGCTGTAGTACTCCAAATACTGAAGCTTGCATCCAAAAGTTCCTACAGTTTCTAATGATATTGTGAGTTACCACATCACCAAGCAGTTCAGAGATGAGAAGTATCATAGTAAAATAGAAATAGTGTATGGGACTCATCAGGGCTTTTTAAATTGTTGGCAGTAGAAAAGAATAAGGAAGGTAAATGCAAGTTTAACAAGTTTTAATTGGTAAAATAAAAATATGGTTTGGTCCAGACAGCGAGCATCAAAGACACCACATGGATTTGAAAACTCTGAGAAACTCTTCTCAGTAAGTAAGAGTTGCTTTTCTTATGCCACCTTCTGAGTGTCCTGCAACACTTCACTGGTGCCGGTTTTCAAAACCAAAGGATTTCTGGAGTTATCTTTGGGTAGTGACAGTCGTCCTGCCCTGCTCCTCACACGTTGCAGCTCCTGTACCCTGCTACGCCACCGCACCCCAGCTGCCAAAGCTTCCACAGGTGTCCGGGGGTATCCTTACTCCAGAGCATTTTGGCAGTGCTTTGTTCCGTTGATCAGGCTGATCCAGCAAAAATGGACACTGTTGCCTCAGTTTAAAGATGCTTTGCACCAGTGAAGCTGCATTCCTGAGAGGCCTTGTGCTAGTAAAAGAAGGCCACCTTCATCCACTTGTTCCATCTATACTCTGAGTCTCTTGCAACCTAGTGCCGAGGTAGCTGTGCTTCTCAGAAGCACAGTCATGAAGGAGGCACAGTATTTATTAGAAACACTTGAGCAAAGTAAACAGATTTACTGAGTTAACGTAAAACTTAAGGTTGCTTAATGCCAAAACCTAGTTGGATTATTGTTCTGTGCTGGTGAAAGGACTTTGATGTCTTCCTAATCGTTCATCTAGCTGCATATATGTAGAAATACATTAACCACTGAAAAAGGGAAAGCTCTCAAAAAAAAAAAAAAAATTTCAATCCTCAGGCTTATCTGCTCATCCATGAGAAGTGAGCACTGTCTTTTTGAAAACTTCTGTTCAAATTTTTACCTAAGAACGAATAGCTCGCTTCTACCTTCTGTCTTGAGTCCTTAACGCCGCCTTCTGTGGGGCAAAACCTGTGTCTGGATTTTGTAACTGTGCCAAAATACATCTGAGACACACGTATCAGCCCAAACAGAGCTGCTCTGTTGCCAGACAACACAACCAGTGAGAAACAAAAGGTTTTCTAAGAGGTTGAGGTGATCTATTAATTTTTTTTCCTTGTCAAGATAAAATTACAGAAGTATGTACCATATGGGGTTACCTGGCTTTTCTAAGTGCTGCTGGTGTGTTTTCTTCCTTCAAAGCTTTTCCCTCCCCAGCATGGGTGATGCAGAGCATGCCACAGGCAGGGGCAGCTGGGGGATCAGGATAAATACCTTACTCGGTCCCACTCCCTCAGTTTTACTCTGCCTTTAATTGAAAGTTAGGCAGAGGCAGAAGAAAACTCAGCCTTTAAAAAAAACATTGGGCCAGATGCTGCTTGACTGTAAGTTCAGGCTGACTCCCGCTGACCTTACTGAAATAACAGAGCTCTGAGTCATGTAGGGGCTTGCTCTGTGCCCAGGGGACTTTTTGGATAATTCTCTCATTCTTAGTGGATTTTATGTTTTTTTAAGTACTCAAGGTTCAGAGGAGGAAGAAATGCTGCACACCTACCACAGAAGAGGAGCTTTTGTATTCATGTGTGTTTTCTCAATGCTTGCCAGTGCTGGCTTGTTGGCTGAAGGCACTTGCTGACTAGCTCTGTGGCCAAGGCTTTAATTAGCTACAGCTGATGGTTTTTAAACAAATGTCTGGCTATAGAGGATTGGGTCATAAAGGTGATATTTAACGGCTGCCTATTGTGTTTCCATAATTCTTTCTTTTCTGTTGGTATGGCTTTACTTGCAAGACTCCTTTCACAGGCACCTCTGTAGACTGCTAAGCTCTGAGAGAAAACATTTCTGTGAGAGGAGTTTCTGTTGAAGGTGTGCCAGCATCAGCTGTGTCACGCAGATGCATGTTAATGAAAAGAAATTCAGTGACCTTAGAAGCAAGGCATCATAAAGTTGCACTAAGGGAATAGCATATGCTGGGATCCTTGCAGGAATCTTGTTGAGTTTATTAACTGTCAAAAAGGTTTTCTACAGTGATGAGAAATATAGTTATGTCAGGCTGTGGGCTGAACTGGAGAGACATAATGAAGTGGATATCCTGAATGAGAGTAGTGTTGTCTTTTCTTCTGTAAAAAATACCATTTGCTAAAACATCCAAAGCTGCAAGAAGATGGAAAAAAACCCTTAAGATCTATTTTTTTTTTTCAGCATAATGGTAGGTCAAAATATTTCTTGGTCTTAGTAAGTTATTTGTAAATATGAAGTATATAAACAGAAAAGATTATAAAGTGATTTATTTTTTTTAAAGTAAGGTCTTTACATTTGGGTTTGATTTCTTTTAAAAAAGAGGGGAAATGATAAAAAGCTTTTCCCTCCTACACATTCAGTAAATTTTTTTACACAGTGTCTATGTGTAGAATAATTTTCATATAAATGTAAGTGGGAAAGGCTTTGTTCTTGAAGGTTTTTCTATCTTTTGTCAATGCAAAACTTGGATAAACCTCTTGTCCTCTCTCTATCATTGCCCTACAATAGTAACAACAATCAATCCTTTTATGATTATCCAGGCAGTTTAATTTATCTTTCCTCTTCTTCCCAGTTGCCCAAGCAGACCAATAATCTTTTGTTTACTTGAACTTTAACTGTGTCCTTCTGGACTGTGTGGAGGCAACAGTCCCAGGACAGAGTCCAAGGGAAAGGAGTTAAATTGACCCTGTTACATGACAGCTTCATTCAGAGGTTCACTGCTTAATTAACTATTTCTGTTGCCTAAGAGCCATTGTCATGGTCCAGGATCCAAACTGGAAGGAAAAACCTTCAGAGTCATGCATTCCCACAGACCCAAGCCAAGTCCAGAGACGCCAGAGAACAGGAAGCCCAAGGGAAAGGTGAGACTGTCTTGGGATCAGTGAACTGATTTGGGCTCTCCCTGGGCAGCCTCTCTCTTTTTCCCTGCCTGTTGGCACAGCATGACCCTTTGCCAAACTTCAAGGCCCCAGATTCGGGCAGCGGCAGCAGAGGAGGTGGGAAGCTGCAGGAGTGCTGGCGGTACCAGCTAGACTCACCTCCAGCCTACTCCTACTCACCAGTGTATGCAAGCCCGAGCCATCATCCTCACCCGCAACCTGGCTGCAGCTGGGATTTGGGATACGCCGAGGCAACTGATAGGTTAGAAAAGGTGGTGGCAGGTTAAGCTGTCAGCTGGTGCCTGCATGGATCACTGAGCTCTGCCTCTGCACAGGGTCACTGAACAAGGATCGATGCTTTTGTTAGAGTTAGGGATGCCTGCAAAAATGTAGGTGCAGACGTGAAGGCATCGCAGTGAATGACATTGGTTTGGCTCAGCCACACCTGAAAGACCTTTTGGAGCCTAAGCGCTGTGCTTTCTGGAAAAGCCCTTCAAACCTGAGCTATGAACCCAACCTTAAATCAAACTCTGACCCAGCCTTAGCCAGAGTCTAGCAACCATTGCCACCCTTTGCCTAAATACATCCATGCTGGTACAAGCCTTGTGACATTCAAAATCTTCTTATGGAGGAAGGGAACACTGAGAATTTAGTGTTAGTATAACTGAAGTCTTAGCAGTCTAATAAAAAAATTGTTATTCTGCAGATTGACTTTGTTTTTCAAAAGAGGAAGGACGGAAAAAATTAGGAATATTATTATTTATGGAAAGCCTCAGTAGTAATGAGGCTGTTATGCATGCACTGTCTAGGCTCTACCCCTTTCCTCTAGTGTCCCGCTCACCCTTCCACTGCTCCTCTGGGTCACTGGCTTTAGCCCGGGGGGAGCGGGTATGGCAAAGCAACAGCATCCTGAGGGGGATAGGTATGGTGGTGGTGGTTTCTTCCTCCTCCTCTAGGATCCTCTTGAGGTCATAGTCATGTTTCCCAACATGTTTCGTGCTTTGTTCTTTCTTCATCAGTCTGCAATTCTGTTTTACATCTGAATTTACTATATATGGTGTATTTTACCTGTGTTAGAAACTTGTTCTTTGTTCTTTTTGTTACTTTTTGTTACTCCTTAGACGGGTTTTGTTCACCTCCCAGGTCTGTACTTCTTTCACTGACCACTGGTGTGTGGGTTATAGCCCTGCAGCCCTCAGCATTTACCCCATGCCCCATCTCCATCACTTTGTGCATGTACTCCTCTACCTCACCTCTTGGGAGTCCACCTTCAGGGCCTCCTCTTTCATACCAGGCCTGCATTACATCATTCTGCTAAGGTCATAAATATTGCACGCTACACTGAACAGCTGCGTGTTACTACTATCTGTATAAAAGCTGTGGTTATACTGTATGAAGATAAGCAAAGCAAGTTAGGCATAGCTACCTGGTCACTAGAAAAATGGCTGTTACAGCAACAAATCAAACCAAACCAAAGGAAAGCTTTGAGCAAGTCTAGACAAACTCATGCAAAGCCAGACTGATAAACCTCTGCCCCGAGGCTCTGCAAAGTCAAAGCAAAGCCTGTGTCTTGTTACCTGCAACAGCTGTGCTGTCTTTACAAGGCTGCAGCCCACAGTGTGTCCTGGACAACCCATTTTTTAAACCTGGGTATCCATGCTGTCCTGAGAAGTTATCCCAGACCTAATCCTGGTCTAGGCATCCTGTGTAGCCTCAAGTGCTGAAACATCATGGTGCCAAACATGGAGAGTAGCCCTCAGTTCAGCCCAGCGAGCCCTTGCCAGCTCAGTCACCTTCCTGCGTTAGGCTTCACAGGGTCTGAAACCCCAACTTGAGCCTATGGCTCCACATGCACGTGGCTCCAAAATTCTTCCCAGCCTCCACCTTACCCTCGGAATGAGCCTGTGACCCAGCATGACCATCCCCCATGGGACAGGGTGCTGGTGCGGGAGTCCTCGCAAGAAAGCAAGTTCAGGCTCATCCAGAGACCCATGTAGGTGTTGACCCCTGGTGCCTTCTCAACCCCCTTGGGTTGCGGCAGTGCACCCTCATCCCTTGCCTTCTCCTTGGCACTGGGGCAGTGGCCTCCCGCGGTGGTGGGGACCCTGCCTGAAGCCAGATCTTCGCCTTGGCCTGAGGTCCCTGCCTGAAGCCCCAATGCCTTCGGCTCTCCTGCGTCAGGAGCCACCAACTCATGGTGGCCTCAGAGAGGTGGAGAGCGCTGGAAGTGTTTGGAAAAATGCTGGTCTCGGTCAGAGGTGGCAAGGTGAATTTTGGTTTGGCAGTACTAAAGGAGGTTTTTTTCTCTCTATTTTGGCCTAAGTTCAACATGGGTCATGTGCTGGGACCCCCCTGCCATGTCAACTTTGCAAAGAAGCATGGGATCCTTTATGGGTTTGGTGGCCAAGTTTTTGCAGATGCTAATTTTTAATACTGTTGGGCAGGAGGGGACGATTCATTCATTTCATAATGAACGTATAACAATCTTGGCTATTGTTTCAGTAGCTTGTATTCCTAACTTTATCCCCAGTCTCATTCCTTCATCAGCCTGATTTCTAAGCAGGGGATATATTGGAGGGTGTTTATGTTTTCGAGCCATTTAGAATAAATAAGATTTATTTGGGGGTTTGGTTTGGAATTTGACAATTTGGGAGGGTAGTGATGCAGGTAGGAATAGTTTTTATGTTAGTGCTCTGGGTTTGAGGACTGAGGAAGCTTTGAATTTATTGCTGTCTGCTTCGGACTCCAGGTTTTCTGAAATGAGGTTTGATAGAGTGCTTCTGACACATATTGGTTGCTTTCAAAAAAATAGTTATCTTGGGCTACCATGAGTTCAGGCTAACTCATGGGGCTGCTCCTCTGAGTCTCTTTTAGAAGGATTGCCCTTTTCTCCAGTGGAACAGGTTGGTGTAAAGAGCAGCTACACCAAGCTATGGGTGTGCACTGGCATGATCTGAGGGCATTTTTTTAAGTCTCCACCTTCAAAAGGCCTGTTGTCCAGGGCTCAGGTTAGCATTTGTGCATTTTGGGCTTGCAAAGCACCTTTTTTCCTAGTAATAGGTACAGTTTGATTGGGCTTTGCAGGAGTAGGTTTTTTCAGTGGTCTAAATGTAGAGGTAAGTCTTACATTCAGAAGAAATGCCCAGTTTTGTTGAATGTGTCCTAGCTTGATTTTCCTCTTGAGCTGATAGAAGATTCCTTGGATAATTTGTAGTTAGAGTTAATTACAGGCTTCAGTTAAGGAAGTGAGGAGTTAGGGCAATAAAATAAATATTTAAGACATAATTTTCTAATTTCTATATTGAGCTTTTGGTTATTTATTTTTGACCTGTAAGTTCGGACTCTTAGACTATCTTGAGTGAACTGTGTTGAGGAAGACAGCTAGATCAGCTTTGCCTTTTTAAGCATGTGTAAAGGATTAGGGCTATGGGTTAGATGCATTTGGTTTGTGGGAAGTTGATGTGAAGAGGTAATGTTTTGTTTTGGAGGGAACTGCAGCTTTTTTGCTTTTGGGCTGCAGTGATAGGACATTGGATGCGAATAAGGGCTGGGACAGACAGGGAGCTGATTTGGAAAGCAGCATAGGTTGATTCTGGTTGGGGGGCAGGTGATAAGATGTGTGCTTGGGTTCACTGAGCAAGGATAAGGCCTCAGTTAGAAGAAACCCCAAGGGATTAAGTTTGGGACTTCTTGCCATATTCTGGCCTACAGTCGATGGGGTAAGATTATGGCTGATGCTGCAGCTGTGGTTTTAGCTTTTGGAGGCTGGAGACCAAGCACAGGACAAATGCTCTGGTGGGTCATGGCAGCCTTCTGAAGTCCCAACAGAGAAATGGCATGCAAACTTGAGGACAGTATGGCACAGGCTGTGTTAGAGCTTGGGTTAGGTTCAGAGTAAGGGCTACCTTTATTCAGGCAATGAGAAATGAGGCCTTGTTAAAGGATGGATTTAGGATCACGCTTCTCAACCTACTGATGGGTTGATGTGCTGGTGTCCTGATTTTGGCTGGGATAGAGTTAACTTTCTTCCTAGAAGCTGGTGTAGTGCTATGTTTTGGGTTCAGTATGAGAAGAATGTTGATAACACACTGATGTTTTCAGTGGTTGCTAAGCAGTGTTTAGACCAAGTCAAGGATTTTTCAGCTTCTCATGCCCAGCCAGCGAGAAGGCTGGAGGGGCACAAGGTGTTGGAAGAGGACACAGCCAGGGCAGCTGACCCAAACTGGCCAACGGGGTATTCAGTACCATGTGATGTCATGCCCAGTATATAAACTGGGGGGAGTTGGCCTGGGGGGGGATCGCTGCTTGGGAACTAACTGGGCATTGGTCAGTGGGTGGTGAGCAATTGCATTGTGCGTCACTTGTTTTGTATATTCCAATCCTTTTATTGTTATTCTTTTTATTATTGTTATTATTATCATTATTTTTTTTTTCCTTTCTGGTCTATTAAACTGTTCTTATGTCAACCCACGAGTTTTACTTTTTTTCTGATTCTCTCCCCCGTCCCACTGGGTGGGGTGGAGGAGTGAGTGAGCGGCTGCGTGGTGCTTAGTTGCTGGCTGGGGTTAAACCACGACAGCTGGATACTCTGCCTGAAAGTGAGGACAAGAGGAGCTGATGGCAATCCCAATTTACAGGAGGCCCAGGCTAGCAGAGAAGTCAGCTGGGGTTACAGCAAGTGACTTTCCTGATTTGTGGTCATCTCTGTGTGATGCTGTCTCACTTGCCTACTGCTCCGTGGAGAAGTGGTGCTATGTCAGCCACCTCCTCGGACATGCTCATCCTCTGATGGTAGTCCGCCTGCTGCTGTGCATGTTGTGTCATCCACAACCCCTTAGCTGTGTAGAGCTGCCTGGGCTAGGTCTACGCAGTCGGGACCTGTGCCTCGATCCTGTTTTATTTCCTACTGCTGGTGTACTGTTGCCGATGGTGTCAGAAGCCAGATGAAAGTATTACCTAATGTCCAAAACTAAAGGTCCTGAAAACCATGCCTGGGTGTTGCTTAACCCTGGAGTCTCTTAGTATCCACAAAAAAATCTTTCCGTCTGGCTTAAGTTTCCCCAGTGACTACAGTAGCATCTGTATGTGTATCCAGAGATGTCCCAGTATTAACCAGGCTGAGCAAATTGGTACCTTGATCATGTGAACCATAAAATAGATGTCCTTCTGCTTAAAGTCCCCAAGGGCTTCTGGGAGGAATGGCTTTGGTATCCTCTGAGAACATGGACAGCGTGCTACACAGGTGGGGCAAAACTTTTCTTCTAAGAGATGAGGGGCAGGTGAAGGGAAAAGGAACCTACAGTCTCTTCCTCATCTGACGACAAATACTCTAATGTTGTGTGCTGCTGAGCCCAATAGCCCTGACAGACGTGTACTGGTGGATTTAGCCCTGTTCTGCTGGAGGTGTCAGCTCTGTGTATAACCCAGTTTACAAATCAGCTTAT
This sequence comes from Haliaeetus leucocephalus, assembly GCF_000737465.1. Lineage (NCBI taxonomy): Eukaryota > Metazoa > Chordata > Aves > Accipitriformes > Accipitridae > Haliaeetus > Haliaeetus leucocephalus. The sequence goes on along the minus strand of NW_010973023.1, from coordinate 3,674,086 downwards.
TAGTACAAGCCCATCTTCATAAGTGAGAGGTTTGCAGTGGCCGTGACTGTGACAGATGAAGAATGGAGACAGGGATGGGCTCAGCAACCTTCGGCGGTGAAGGGAGACCTTCAGCAGGGTCAAGAACATCTGAAATTACTGTGGCTTAAGCTACAGCAGCCCTTGTTTTCTAGTCTGGTCCTGTATTTCACCTGGCTCCTATCTAGCTGAAAAATTTCATGTAGTTATTCAATATTTTGTGTATTTAAAACATTGCCTGTGCTAGCTTTTTCCAAAACAATTCATATTTTTAAGTAATTATATTTTATAATGCAAAATATCAAGTTTGCATAGCCTTTCAAAATAAATGTGGAACACATCAAATGCTACAACATTTTGAAACTTATCTTGAAATGAACCTATATTTTCGCCAATTGCTTTTATTATTTTGCTTACTAACAACTCTGAGCTGGTGAAAAGGAATTTTTTTCCCCAGGTAATTTATTAAAAAGCCTAACTAATTACTTTTACAGCTCTTTGAAAAGGCTCGTCGTCAATAAAGAGCAAAAGAGTTCAGTCCTGCCAGTAAAACTTTGGATGGTTTGGTTGCCAGAAGTCTATTAATCAGTAAGGGAAGTTTTTCGGAGTCTATGGGGGAGAGAGAACCCAAAAGGAAACATCTTTACAATTTTAATTTTAGCCCTTAAATTGCATACCTGTATATAATGTAATTATTTTTTTCCCCTAAGGGAAAAAATACCCATGATTTTTGTGATATTGGGGTGAGAGAAAAATGCTGGAACTGGAAAAGCAAAATTAATCACGGAACAGTAGATTATAATCAAAGCCCAGATCTGAGTCTAGCGAGTGGGATGAAGTGTCATTGCTTTCACATGATCCCTTCTGTTAGTGTTCTTAATTTATTTTGCAGATAAACTCCAAAAGGTTAAGTCCTTGAGCTGCCTGTGCTCTGGATCTAAGCCACTTGTTTACAACAGAAGAGGCATATATCTCCATCCTTGGAGATAATCAGAACTTGACTAGACGTGACCCTGAGCAATCCAATCTACTTTTAACGTTGAATCTAACTTCAAGGTTGGCACTGCTTTGAGCAGGGATGGGACTAGATGAGATCAGGAGGATCCTTCCGACTGAGGGTTTTTTACGAGTTTCTCTGTATGTGTGTATATATGTGTATGCAAACAAGTACCGAAAGAAGGCTACTCCTTGGCTAGAGCCTAAGGATATAATTTTCCCTGAAAACATCGGCATGAAATTTGTCATAAGGCATTCTGGCTAAATTAGTGAGTAAAGAAAATGATTGTCATTTATCTTGCTATTCTAAAGCCTTTAAGTATGGAAAATCAGCTGTAGGACAACCAACCCATGTGAGTAAGGGGCTACTATTTATGGATTTCTGCAAGTTAAATTTCTTTTTCCCAAGATATTTGTTTCTTAGAGGAAAAAAAAATCTAGAAACAGGCTTGAATCCTGGGTGTTTTGTCATTTCTAGCTCCACAGCAGGCAAATCGAGAAGTCCTGCCTGTCTGCACAGCAGAAAGTGATGTGCAGCAGCAAGACAGAGGTGGTGGCCTAAGGCAGGGTTGAGGCAGGTTCTTGGTGTCTCCGCCAGCCTGTCTTGATCAGCCTTTGCTGACAACCTGTTTGGGATTTCCCTAGTTTTTTCCTTTTCCTCCCTCTATTCCTGCTCTCCTTCATCTTCTTTTCTCTGCCAGTTGCTATTATCTAGGAGGGGCACTTAAATCCCATATAAGTCCTTTTTAAATGGCCATAATATGTATGCTAAAATATATATTCATAGGAGAATAAAATACTGTTAGGAGAAAAAGCCTCCTAGGACACATTACTGTGTCTTGGTTTTTCAATATGCAAACACAGAACTACTCCAGTTTTTGGAGCAGAATAAGAAACTTTGAAAGTTAAATGGATTTTGACAGGTATTCAAAACTAGATTTATAGCAAGTATTTCTTCAGTCTGATGTCCGAGGGTTTGATTCTTCTTAGGTTCAGGCATTCATCTGTGAAGCCTGAAAATCTTGTAACCTAATGCTCAGTTGCATTCAAAGAAAGTTGTGTAAGAAGATGAAAATCACTTTGTAGTGAGTTAAAGGAACAGTATAATTGGGAAATTATGTAGAAGGCTGAACAAAGCTTAGGGTGTTGCCAGTGTAAGTCAACGTAACCCTGTATCAATCCAAAGATTTACTCTGTCTTTTAGCATCTGTGCATAGGACGCCAGAGCAGCAAAGTAGTTACTAGTGTATACCACTGCAGTGGAGAGAAAAACAAAAAAACAGAAGGCATGGATGGCGAAGTGAGGATCTATCTATCAAGAAATCACTCACAAATCGCTTTACTATTTCTTTCTTTCATAGCATGAAGCTCAGGGTTTAAAATGCCCTGGTATTTAGATGCAATATTTGAATGGTAAGGAACATAACACTATTCAAAAAGGAAAATAAAAGTATAAGAATTGAATTGTGGCAACTATGTTTCATTAAAAATAAGGTTTTGATTAAAAGGAGCGTAATCAATGCCAGCTACGCATGCAATACCGATTTTTGTAGTGCTTCACCACAGAAGGTCACTGTAAAAACAGCATGAAATGGTATTTCTGGAGACTAGTTCAATGTATTATCTTGAAATGAAACATTTAAACTTGAAATGGACCAACTGTCATGCAAAATGGCAATGGCTCATGCAATCCTTTCCTATTCTCTCATTGACTAGCTTTGACTCCTACTAAATGAGGTCAAAGATAGAATGTCCTACAAAATCCCAAGAAGCCAGCACTGAAAATCAGGTTTGCTCCCTCGTTAGCATTTCCCTTTCATTTCTTTCTTTCTCTTAGCGACGCAGATCATCCTCAGCGATGCGAGGGCTGGATGCCGGGGCAGGGGCCGGCTGGGACTCTCCCCTTGGGGAGCTGGGCGAGGGTGGGTGCTGCGCTTGCACCGACCGGGGTGTGCGGCAGGAGCTGGAGCGAGCGGCTGCCCCCGGCAGCGGGCTCGGGGGCGGCAAGACAAGGATGTAGGCATCCAACGCGGTCATGTCCCGAAAGCTCGCAGTCCCCGTGGCAGACAGGGAGCGAGTACAGGAATACGTAAGGTGACATCCAGGCTATGAGGCAGAGTGCAAGAAATGTGCCTTCCCAGCACCCCAGCTCTCTGCTTGCCCTGCTTTTCTTTTATGACCATTAATTTGCAAATTGGCTTTTTGGTCCCAGGCCTTTAAAACTGGACGGAACAAGGTGACTTCAGTATCTTGTTTGATGGTCAACAGCAACAAGAGCTCTGGTGCAAGATGGAGACTAGCTAGGGAAAGAGCAACTGGAAGTGGTTTTTACAAGTGTCTCAAAATGTTACTTCCAAATATCCATGGTTTGAGGGCTGGTGGTGCACATAGGCTTCACTATCTCCTTTCCTGTGCTTTTGTAGGGGTGATAGCTTTCTGTCCTGGTTTTGCCTTGGAGAAACTGCTGCAGGATGATTGGACTGCTAATGTTGGCCATTTTGGGGTTTTCTCTTTCCCAGAAACACTTGTGGTCCAGCCTCTTCCTTCTTATTTTCTGGTGTGATGTGATGAGACTAGAGTCAGTTCCCCTGGGCACTCTTCTTGAGAAAGGGAAAAACGGTCTTCCCTAGGCCATACTCGGTAGCTACAACTTTTGCATCCAAACTGAAGCCTGTTGCACATTTTGCAGCTCTGGAGAATAGTGTGCCTACCAGCATTACTGAGAAGAGCACTATAATGGATTTCCCTCTAGTGATGGAATATGTCAACTACAGATTATTCTACATATTTAAAGTACTGGCACAGTAGGAGTCGTTGTTTCTCCCTTCCTTTCAAACAGCCACTTTGAGAGGGGAAGAAAAGAGAATCAGAAGTTTATTGGATATTGACTACTATAAAGTCAGTATAAATAACAGGACTCTTTACCATAAAAACAAACAAACAAACAAACAAAAAAACCCCACAAAACAAAAAAACCCCAGCAAACAAAAGCAACTTTTTCAAGTTAGAAATTAAGTTGTGCACTGAATACACCTTCACACCAGGTTTGTTATTCTGGATAAAAACCCACTACCTCTTAAAGCAAGGTGAGTATCATAATGTATTTTCTGGTGGAACAGGTAACTCTTTCATTCGTTCTTCGTGTTTAGAAAATATCTCATCATCTCCAGGCCTGAGACTGTCCCTACTTTAAGAGTTGTCATCCTATGCCAGGATTTTAAAGTTATAGCAGAAACAGGTGCTTCAGGGCTGAAAATGTTAGATTCAGTTGTGGATTCATCTAATTTTGCTCAGCCAATGAAGAAATTATTTACTTAACCTGAGCACAAAATGCATTAACGCATCTTTTGCTCTATTATTTTCTAAAGGACTGTCACTTTTGGAGTCAACAGTGTGTATTATTTCCACTGAATAATTTTTACATTATTGGCTACTGTCAAATAAATTTGGCAGTGGGAAAAAGGTTTTGGAGATGCTAAGTTTGCCACTACTTGTAAAAATAGCTACAAAGGAAAAGCCATTTATGCATGCCCTGAAGGACAGCAGTGTAGGAGCAGAGTCTGTGTGGACAGAGAGTGCCCGTGGAAGGCTGACGCAGAGAGTACCCAGTCACACCTTCACTAGTGGCTCATGCCAGATTAGATAGCAGGTAATTTACACCTTGCTCGAGGTGTCTCTTGTGTGGATTTTCTTGGATACAGGAAGGTGTGAACACAAGGGAACAAGGCTAGAATTCAAGAATTTTGGGAAACTTGAGATAGGGATCACTTTCATCATGGTGATAAAAGAAAGGTGGTACATTTGGGCAGGAGTCACTGAGTACCATCACTGCACAAGGAAGGATCAGAGGACATTTGGGGATTGCAGGTCCAACAGTGCTGCAATAATGTACCAAGGATGGGAAGCATGGAAGAGGCTGCATGGGTGGTTGTGGAGCTGCCATAGCCAAAGGTCTTTAGGTTAGACAGTTTATTTTTAGGTGTAATTTTCCCTGGCCTTGAAACAGGACCTAGACTAGTTGACCTCTTGTAGTCTTTTACTGCCTTATGGCTACATGAATGATGTTTCCTGTGGTTAAATCATAATGTCTGATGCTTGAGGAAGAAATATTGGCTTTGTGGTCCCAGAGTGATTCATATAAAAAGTAAATAAAAAATGAAACATAAGGAAATGGGGTCTCTCTAGTCCTGGTTAATTTGATGAGTGCAGAGAACAGAGTAATTAAAAGATTAGGTACAAAAATTTTTTATGAGTTAAGAGCTAGTTACAAGTTACTAAATGTTGAAACACTGGATAGGCAGCCTGATTTGCATAAATAGCTTGTATCCTGATTAAACCCACTTTCTTCTATATTATCCTTAGTCCTGTAGGAAAGGCTTGATGCAAAGTGCTAAAGCGGGGTTAGCTGTGCACAAATTTTTGGTTGACCCTGACTTGTACAGTCACTCGCCACTGGCTAAACCCTGCCCTGTTCCTGTGTCCATTAGATGATCTGAGAGAGGGGGTGAGGCAGAGCAGAAAGGATAACGAGCTTTCAGACAGCCATCCGGGACATACCAAACACAGTTTTGGAGGATTTCATTGCCATAGCGTGCAGCTTTGGTAAGGGAGGTCCATGCTCAATGTGTCCCCTGGGACCACCTGCTGCTTTGGGGGGGAAGGACCCCACTGCCTCCAGTCTCCATCCAGGCCGTGGCAGCAGGGCTGAGAAGTGGTGTGGATAAGACAACTGATGTGGTTTAAGCATCCCGGTTTCGGCAATCCTTGGAGGTTTTCGAGACCCGACTGGACAAAGCCCTCAGCAGCCAGGTCTGACCTCAGAGCTGTGAGCAGGAGGTTGGGCTGAGACCTCCTGAGCATCCCTTCCAGCCTGAATGGTCCTGCGAGCCTGTGACCAGGTGCTGGGCTGCTCTGCAAGTACCTCCAGACCGCCCAGATCACATCGCCTGTATACCTTGTCTTCCTTTTTCCTATCCTCTCCTTTCTTGATCATCTTTTCAGCTGCCCTTTTACACCCCTTTCTCCCCCTCCCCCTGTCTCCACCCAGATAAACACTTTTTCAGGACATGGTTTAGCGGGCATGGTGGTCTTGGGTTGATGGTTGGACTTGATGATGTTAGAGGGGTTTTTTTCCAAACTTCATGATTCTATCCTATTCTATTCTAGATGTGGCACTTAGGGACACGGTTTAGTGGTGGACTTGGCAGTGTTAAGTTTATGGTTGGACTTGATCTTAAAGGTCTTTTCCAACCTAAATGATTCTATGATGCTATGATTTTTCCTTATTGCTCCCAGTTTTGCTGCACCTGGCCTCAATTTTGCTATTTGTGATAGATACCCTCAGCTTTGGAGGGCATTACTGAAATGGATCCCCGGACCTTGCTGGCCTTGCGAGGTACAATGCACCCAAAAGTCCCCCACGCAACTTTCACGTTTGGTCCTTGCTCACACACCTTCCCCTCAGCCTCCTGTGAAATCCAGCCATCCCTCCTGGCACTGCCCCAAACTTTTGCCAGTTTCTCCCACTGTCATCTGTCACCTCCAGCAATTTCTTCACGTCCTGCTGAGATCAATAGCGTCAGCGCAGGCCAGGGACCAGCTGTCTACCTGCAGCTATGATACATCATCTAATTTCTTCCTTTCAGCTTGCTCCTTCAGTGATCTGCCTACACATTATACTCATATTATTTAACGTGGTTTTGTCCACAGAATACTCGGCATGTGTGGGAAGACAGGGTTAACAAATATTTAAAGAGCTTCCACTGTTTTTTTTAATGTATTTTGAGAAGCAGTATTTTCTGCAAACCTGGTAAGGGGAGGTGGGAGAAGGAGGGACATTACAGTTGCCAGATACTATATACATCCTGTGCACTGTGGTCACTACAATTAGAAAAAAACCCACCATCGTGATAATTTTAAATTTCAGTCTCAGTAGTCATGAGATATTTATGTGAACACGTAACACAGCAAAAGTATCTCCCAGAGCTGGAAGGGTGTAGAATCTGAAAAATAGTCAGCATCACTTTAGCAAAACCTGAAAATCATTAAATATTTAAACTAGTCTCTCAGAGGATTTTAATTATATTTAAAGAACAATTCTTCTCTTGCACATGAAAACAAGAATGGTGTCTTCTGTGTCAGTAAATTTGCATCCAGGCTGTATGTGAAGTCAATGATGCATATTTTAGAAATTAAAATATATTATTTCTGTCTTTTAGAGTTGTTAGCATCACAATACTGATGTAAAAAGACCCATCTGTAATTAGATCTTTTTCATGCCCTCTGATGAGATCACATCTTGTGAATTTTGGATATATTACCATACATAACTTCAGGACACCACACATTTTTTTCAGCAGCACATTAAGTGCGTATCTTCTCAGCTTTACTTGCAATAACTGGGGACTTTTGAGTAAAAAATCCCTAATGTAGGCAAGACACATAAGCTGACAGCTCACAACAAATTCTTTTTCTCCTGCAAGTGCCCTCGGGACCAGAATGGATGTTATTTGCAGTCAGGAAGCCAGTCAAAAACTCTCAAGCCACTTCACAGTTTTCAGCATAGTTTAAATAGCTTAACAAAAAGTAGGATACAATTGCTGCTGCTGGAACATGGAAACCGTCTCTCCTGTGAGACCTTAATTAATGAAGATGAAAAAAAAAAAAAAGAAAAAAACCCTGCTAATTTGACAGCTCTCTGGCAGGCTTTGTAGGGCTGACTGTGTAAGAACTGTTTGACCTTGTAAATTCAGCAGATTCAAAATGCATCTGAGAGACTGTAAGTACCCAGCCTCATTCCCACACTTGCTTAAAACCAGTCTGTTCAGAGCAAACTTACATCTTCAAGTACATATAAACCTTCATTAAAAAAACTGTATATCAGAGGTTTTATTTGAGTAGATTTTGACCAAATTAATTTTTTTACTGAATTGTATCCAAAGTACCTTTCTTTAACTACATCTACACAATGCTGCATGATTTCAGTTTATTTAAGGCAAGAATTGTTCTCTATAACCATTTTGACTTAAGGCATGCAGTAGCCTTCCTTAAATCAGGAAAGCCAGACCAACTTCTAAGTGCTTTACAGCTTTACATTTTAGCAGCAAGATGCCAAAGCAGCTTCGATAACTGTTGTGTCAGTGAACAACAAGAACAGACCACAAAAGCTTTAGATAAATACAAGGAGAAGCAAGCTATTAAATGCATTTCAGTGCATATTTACATGTGTCAGAGTACTCTAAGGCAAGGCGTACAAAACTGTAAAAATAAGCAGCTCCCAGAGATGAGTGGTATGTCACTGCTTATGTTTTCGAGAAGGGTGTAAAACACAACTGGGCTGAAATGTCCCAAAAGAATTAATCACGATTTATTCAACTAAAGTACAGGATCCAAAATGCTCCTCATCTAAACTCATTCCTGATAAATAAGGTGAGAAACAGGACAGACTCCACTAGGCAAGCAGCTATCACTTTTGCCCTTGTGGCAGAAGAAAGGGGCTATTAATTTTCTGCTAGTAACCTGCAAAGGAATAATATGTTTCTATGCCCCGAACTATCAAATCAATCACATATAAAAACAGGCCAGCAATTCTTTTTCTTTGAGATTTATTCTCTTCCATTATTTGCAGGTAGCAGACTGCTGTCTCAGGCCTTGGCGGGAGCTAGGAGTGAACCAGGGCAACCCATCACCTCCAAGGGACACAGCCGAGAGAAACGCTATCAAACTTTCTTTACAGTATGGCGGTAGATACCGCAACAGTTCACTCTCACAAGTGGCCCATCTATAAGCTGCTGATCAATATGAATTAATGGCAAATTTGAAAGAGCCTTTTCTCTCAGACCCAGGGGAAAAAAAGGTTTGTACCTGCAGCTGAAAAATATTTGCGGTAACAGCAATACAAATACATGGATTTTGCAGCCAGAATGAGTTACCCTAAGCACTGGGACTTAATTTTAATATATAAAAAGCATTTTTTGCAAGCATTTTTTACTAGATCAGAAATTGATATCCTCCATGAAACTAAAACAAGCAGAGTGAGCTTGTTCACATTTGCACAAGACAGATTCTGAGATACCTGTTCCACACTGTGTATATCCTAGAAAAGGTACCTACCAGCACAGTTGTTGTATAGTTCCCTTCAGGTTTCTGGGTGGATATCTCTTGTGGCCTTCAAAAGTACTCATTTTACAACGTTGCTAGGGCCCTTTGCTATAGCAGAGATGAATTTTAAATTAGTAGCATTTTTAAGCTAAAATGCCCCTTTTCCTGTTCAACGTGGCAGTTTAGATTTTTCTGGAAGACAAATTTAGTATAAAATCATGTAAAGTTTCTGGAGTATGAAAGTTTATTCATTCCTAGAATTGTATCTTTTGGGAAATGTCGTGGTTTAACCCCAGCCAGCAACTATGCACCACACAGCCGCTCACTCACTCCCCCCCTCACCCAGTGGGATGGGGGAGAGAATAGGGAAAAAAGTAAAACTCGTGGGTTGAAATGAGAACAGTTTAATAGAAGTGAAAGGAAGAAACTAATAATGATGATGATGATAATAATAATAATAATAAAATTACAATAATAATAATAATAATAAAAGGATTGGAATATACAAAACAAGTGATGCACAATGCAATTGCTTACCAACCCATGCCCAGTTAGTTCCCGAGCAGCAATCCCACCCAGGCCAACTCCCCCCCAGTTTATAAACTGGGCACGACCTCACATGGTATTGAATACCCATTTGGCCAGTTTGGGTTGGGTGTCCTGGCTGTGTTCCCTCCCAAATTCTTGTGGCCCTCCAGCCTTCTCGCTGGCTGGGCATGACAAGCTGAAAAATCCTTGACTTTAGACTAAACACTACTTAGCAATGGCTGAAAAAATCAGTGTGTTATCAACATTCTCATACTGAACCCAAAACATAGCATTATACCAGCTTCTAGGAAGAAAATTAACTCTACCCTAGCTGAAACCAGGACAGGAAAAAAAAAAAATTGATATGTTCCTTTGGTGCAAACTTCTCACCCAGAAGGTCATATAAGAACCTATATTTTGCTCAACCTGTGTTATTTTCTGTTTGGCAATGATTTGGCTGCTATTAATCCAGTCATGTTTGAATATATCCTTTCTGTCATATGTGACATCTAAAAGCTCAGACACTGGGTACTGTTGGTCTGTAGGCTTCAGTGTACATTTTTTAATTAAACAAAAGAAGAAATGGAACAATCCAGGAAAGGAAAGGAGGAAATTCTGGTGGTGTAGCTCCTTAGCGGTATAAAATTGTGGCTGGCACGACTGGGTTAGAGAGAGACTGACCACCCTCCCTCCCAGTACAGCACTGGGGCATCAGGTGAAGCTGCCTGGGGCCACGCGGGAAGGGCAGAACGAAAGCAGCTCTTGATGCCCCAGCTAGTGGAGCAGCACTGGAGGTGAGATCCTGGACTAGGTGGTTCCTTAGTTTGAATCAGTACAGCTTCTTCTCATGTCTTTCTCTTTCCTTTACTTTGAAGGGGAAAAAAATCCACTGTGGTAAGAAGCAGATGAAGTGGACAAAGCCCTGAGCAACCCGGTCTGAGCTCAGAGCTGGCCCCGCTGTGAGCAGGAGGTTGGACTGAGATGCGCTCATCTCCCATCCAGCTGGAATTATCCTGTGATCCCGAATGGCAATTTTTTTCATGTGAAAGTAGTGTTCAGCCATTTCTTCAAAGTTATGCTATGTGATGCAAAATTTCGTAAGAGTAACTTACAGTCACCTGTATTCAGTGGTTGTTTAAGAACTTTCCCACTGTTTATGAAAATTAATTTTTCTTTATATTTTAATTAAATAACTTCTGGTGACCTTCTAGTGTATCTCTGGTATAAGAATCCCCTAACGCTTATCTGCCCCTGTTTATTAGTTTCCTCAGGGAAAAGATGATCCTGTTTTGCATTTCTGGAAAGTCCCTAGCTGTTGTTGATGAACATGCTGCAGATATTTTAGTTACAACATATTTTCGACTTTTAGCTTCCATTTAATTTATTTCCATTTACCATTTGTTTGTATATTGGCAGTGCTGGCTGTGGGTGTGGGATGTGTTAGCTTCAGATTACTTTCGTAAGAGTAGTCTGTCTGTTCCATGACTTCTCAGGTCTAAAAATACAGTTTGCAATTCCATGATACAGTTGAAAGTGAAGCGGTGGGTGTGCACACGCTGGCTTTCTGCGACAAACACTCCGTTGTGCAAGTACAGCGAAAGGTCTTTGGGTTTTAAATTCTTGGCAACCTGTGAAGCTAAATACATGCTGAGAACGGCTGCTCAGAAGAGACGAAGTAATTGCCTTAATCAGACTCGAGAGCAGCCGTGGCTGGTGTCCACAAAGCAGAGGGTGAGCGTCAGTGAGGGGGCAGGGGTGAGGGCATCACCGTTACCTTCCCTGGGGCACCGAGCAGTGTATGATAACCTAACACGTGCAGGGGTCGGACCCATGTGTTTCCAGGTTTTTGTTGTGGGGCTACGCATCCTGGGGAGCGCGAAGTTGTGCGAGGTGGTTTTCCATACCTTGTTCTGACATAGTTTGGTTGCACTGACTTTCTGATGGCCTGTGGGTACTTGACCTTTAATGATGAGTTCAGCAAGTGGGGGTCTAAGCCTTAAGGTCAAAGGCAGTGTGAACAGCAGGGTCCAGCAAAAGTCTTTGATGGAACAGAGACAGGTCGTAGCCGTGGGGGATTTGAATCACGTGCAGGTCGTGTGGCCTGTGGATTCAGAAAACATTGCTGGGTGTCCTCCCTGCTCCATGCAAAAGTGAGAGATCCCACACACGGTCTTCACGGGCTCTTGGGCAAAGCTGGAGGAAAGCTGTTGAGCATAGTTTCTGTGGGTCCTGATGACTTCTTAAACTGAAGTCCATTTTGATTTTATCTGAGGATTTGTCTACACAGTACAAAGCATTTGTACTGGGCTGAGACAGTATGGTATCTGGCCTGAGCCACAGTATGATTCAATGTTGGCGTGGCATGATGCTAACACATCCATGCTGCTTCAGCTGTCTCAGCTGTTGCAGATATCTCCCCGGTACTGTGTTGTACAGTGAAGACATATCCTTAGTTTTACATACTGCCACAATACTCCTGGAGGTATATGCTTTCAGCGTATAGGTGCCTTGTGTTCTTTTTAACCCCTTTTGGGTGTACAGAAGAGGGGCTGGCTGGTTGAAAAATGGATGACTGCACTTCAGGAAACTTGCAGAAGACTGTACAAGTGCTAAAAGCTACTGTGATTTCATTTAATAGTCTTAACATTTTCTCCTAAGTGACTAAGAATTGCATTAAGAAATATTACATAGATTGTATATTCAGTATATGGTCATGTAAACTAGTGTGCACTTTCTCTTGAATTTTGCCATGATATGCTAAAAACTTTTGCATCTACACTAGAAAAAAAGTATGTTTTGAACTAATAGGCTACTTCTGCTTTAATGGTGGCACGACAGAGAAGGATTAAAAGTTATTATCTCTCAACAGTTACTATGTTTTCATGTGTATATTCTTGATGGTTATTGTGCGATGCAACACATTTTAATTATCATGTTTGCAGTTATGCCAATGTAGGTACTTCAAATTCTTTCTTCCTGTGTTATTCAGGATCGGTGCCTGCAGGCTGACCTGCCAGGATGAATTCCAGGCAAGTCTGCAGTTAAATATTTGGGAAGAGCCATCCAGGCAGACGTAGCTCAGCTAAGGCAGTAGGAGTTTTGCCATTGACTTACTGACTCTAAGGTACTACCCATGGACTTGGAAAGACATTTCTTCAGTTGTCAGAAACCATTAGGCGTATCTAACTCAACAGCTCATTCCTTTGCCTGTTGTGGCCTCTTTGTCTCAGTTACAACAGAAGATTTGTGCTGAATCTGTTTCCTGTTCACACACAAAAACTTTGAGTTATTTGGCTTTAGCCAGAATTAATATTATCCTCTTAGGGGCTATGTGAATTTGGTATGAGTCATAGTTTGTTGACATACAGCATGGAAAGAAAAATACTAAAGGTCTAGGCAAGTCTGCTGGTCATTGGGAAAAGTTTGTAAACTTGTTAGCCTTGTTTGGAAGCTGTTTTCCCATTTTATAGTACGTAACTGTAGCTATGTAAAAAGCGATGCATGATGTAGACAAAAGCACTATGAAATCCTATGTCTGCTTTTTGTAAAGATCAGCTGAACGTGTTAGGTGATGAATAGAGAAAAATTATTGGTCTTGTTCAGAAAGAAAAAAAGAAACTGCATTTCTAGCTACCTTTCATCTATTTTTCATTCAGGATAAAATGCCTGTCATTGCAACACTGCTATGTAGTGTGAAGCATTAGATAACCACAGAACAGTTTTGAAGCAAAGACATAATTCACAGGTCTGATTTTTATATGGTGATGAATCCCCACAAAAACGGAGCATCAGCAGATCTGAGGCAGCAGACATCACTGTGTAGAGGAGTCAGTTGTTGTGAACCCTCCTGCTGTCCATAAACTTCAAGCTGCCTTCTGCATGTCATAAATTCTAAAGAAAACACCAAGGGGAAGAGATTTTTCCATTTCTAGAGAAGAAATGAATTTAGAAATTTTCTGTATTTCTGTAAGAAGGAAGAAGCCTAGCTCTACTTCTTTAGGAATCGTCGTAGAACTTTCATTGCTCTGTGCAGCCTCAAAGACACCCATGTTCCATGGCCAACAGGTGATTAAGCACTTTTAGTGGAACCAAAACAATGAAGATTAAACAATTAAATTATACCTTCAGTTATAAATAATCCTCATCTTGTCTACCAAGTGTTCTTATATCAAAAAGAAAGACTCAAAGTATCTAATCTACTTTTCCTACTTTATTTTCTTGTCTACTCCTTGAATTGGATTAAAATTGGGTAATAAAAATGAACTTTTCTTTCCCTTTTGTTTGTAGACTTTTACTTGAGTGCTACTTGTTTTTTCAAGAGATGTGCATAAATCTTCTGTTTCTGGAGTCAAATGATTTATCCAAGATTCTCAGTTTACAGGTTTGTAGGATCTGTGACTATGATGAAAATCTGAGCATATTAAAATTTAATTCAAAAATCTAAGGAGATAAATAAGGAAGATAAAAAGATAAGAAATGTTTTTCAAGAGGCTTGATTCATGATTGTGAATAGGTGGTGTTAGAACAATCACTTCATAAAAGCTATGGTTGGTAAGACTCCATTTTCTCAAAAGCGTAATATTTTTTCAGGGTCTTAAATTCTGGGCTTGCAAAATCTAGAAATGTCCTTTGAAACATAACATTTATTCCTTAAGGAGAGTCTTCTTTTTTGGAGTTTTCAGTGAAACAGCTGAAGACAAGAAGAGTTCCTACGTGTATCATGAGGAACTCCAAGAGACACCAAGGCCACAAATAAGACAGAAAGACCTACAAACACACATGGATTTTTGGAATAGATGAGGCTGGACCTAAGAATTCTGCTGACACTTTCAAAGTCCGAGGACAATAGATAATGAGAGATCCTGAAACCATTTACTTTTTCAAATAAGCTACTGAATTACTGGACTTCCAGAGTAGATAGATAATAGAAAAGTTTAGAAGTGTTATGCTTCACAGCTCTTCACTAAGCTCTGGAGTGCTAGAGATAATAACTGTAAAATTATAATTTAATGATTAATAATTTTAATGACTATTAAGAATATTATTTACAGAAGTCTGACAATAAGTTGTTACAGGCCACAAAAGTTCAGGTAGTAGCAGAGAGACAGTCACATCACTGAAATCATTGATGAACACATGTGAGTACATCAGGTGCTGAATATTGCCATTGACTGCCCAGGCAGGGAAACCTGGCTCCTTCCAGTTCTGCTTGGAAGTGGTACCAGGGCAAGTTGGAGCGGAAGACAGAGTGGGAAAACCAGTTTCTCTGGGGGTGTAGTAGGGTATTTTGAATTTAGAGTGAAAAATGTTCACTGTTTTCAGCATTGGTGGGTGAAGAAATCAGTAATATGTACAGCATACAAGCGCTGCTGCTCATGAGGGATAAATGCTGAATACAGCTGGACCTGTTTCCAGGAAAGCAATTAACTGTATTTTTTGTTCATTGGTCAGTGGCAGACTGGCATCAGGAGGACCAAAAAGACATAGAACATGTCAGAATGTGACGTGTGGGATAAAAAGTCTCATTCTTTATTCTTAAGTAACTTCTTTCTAATATCGGTACTTGTGCATCTCACTGCTACTGGCTCCTCTCTGATGGATGTAATTTTCTGATGCTTGCTTTATAGCTGTTCAGCACTTTTATTGCCCTACCATCTGTTCTAAACAGTTAAAGACACTTTTATTCTCAGGTTTTCTTCAGGGACGTAGAAGAGGCATCTGTCTCCAAACACTTAAAATCTCCTAATATACATTTGCAAATTATTTATGCAAAATAACTCAGATGATACATTTTCAGTAGGATTTACAGATGTCTGACAGAAATATAATTTAAGCCTTTAAATAAAACATTGTTGAAATCTGGCATACATGCCAACATGGAAAACTGCTCATTTTGTGTAAGAAATTAATAAAGTTAGGCTGAAGTTAGTGGAGTTCTTAACCCAAATCCTTAGGTTTAAACATGCTCTGAAGTATTTTGCTGAATGAGGACTCTGAAATAAATTTTCATTGCAATTTTTTGAATCTGTAGTCCGGACAGTGCTAAATCTACAGAACACATTTTACCAAGACTTTCCGTCACAAAGGTCTGTGTAAACACCGATTAATCCAGTTACCACATATGGGAACTCTGAAGTGGAAAAAGAGACTTGTTAAAGGCATCAAAGTGGAATTAATGAGTCTGAGCTGGGCTTAAAACTAAGGAGTTTCAGTTGTTAGGCCATGGAAATAAATCCTGTCCTGACCCAAGCGTATCAAGGGAAGAGATGATGGATCCCAGTGGGTCCTCACTGCTGTCTGCTGGCAGCCTCCTCCCCAGCATACCCGCAAAGCGCAAGTTGTACGAGTTAAACTGTTCGTACAGGTGCCCTAAGACAATTCAGTCATTTTTTTCAAAATTTTCAATTGCTAGCACTGCAGTGTTTGCAAACATTCGATAAGACCTGTTGCTAAATGTCTTGGGAAAAACATCCTCTTCCATTGCTATAGACCTCTGCTCCAGCCCCTGCTTATCACCTTTCCTATGGCAATAGGAAAACCTAAGGGCTTATCGAGGTGACGGGGTGTAAGTGAGACACAGTGGCTGCAGGAGCCACCCGTCCCCAGGGTGAGGTGGGATGTGCTAATTAAACCAGATCTGCCAGTCCCTGCCGCTGCCAGGGAGGTCTGCTGGGCCTGCTGCAATTACTGAGAATAAGTGGCCGGTGCTCTCAATGTACTGGAGGATACAAAAGAACAAATCCATGTTGGAATAATTTTCTAAATAAGTTTTTTTAGTTGTTGATATTCTTCTCTATAGCAGAATCCCACAGCTCTGCTTGAATCAGAAGTCATCCCGTGGGTGCCCACGTGGAGGTCCCAGGCTCCCCGCAGCAGCTGCATTGGGTCTGCTGAATGGATTTTCAGCAGCGAGCTGCTCAGCTGGCGTCACCTTCCTGAGCGTGAAGGATGCAAGGATTTGGCAGCACACCGAAAAGTTGCAGTCAAGAATGAGTAAGATGTTACCTTTTAAAAATAGGATGGAAAAGTTTTCCAAGAAAGCTATTCCCTGTTGCTTGCCATAAATCCCGTAGGAATGGATGAGATGCTGGGAAAAGGCTGTTTGCGAGGCTCCAGGGGATTTCCTGCTGCCCAGCAGGATTTCAGCATGGATACGACCCAGCAGCCATGGTGGGGGGGGTATGGCCACCCTGGGGTGCCTGGGCTTGGGCACCCCAAGGCATTCGATGGTGCCACCCCATTCCGGTTACTGGGGGATGACTGCAGGCAGAGGGCACTGGCCTCGGTCTGTGGGAAGCAGGCATGGGTAATTATGACTTTTTTGTGTATTGGCAAAGTTTGTCTGGATTTTTGTGGGAATAAAAGGCCACATATCTGCTGCAGAAGCTGTCCACGGGCAAATCTGAAATCCCTGCTTCGAATTGGAGGTTGCTGGAGCTGCCAGAGGAGGGTCTTGGTATTTTACATCAGGCAGAGGAGAAACGGAGACACGGTTTTTGTTCAGCCTCAGCCTCAGAAATGGGCAAACTATTTTGGCTGAAGCTTTTAATGAAGGATAGTGGGGGAAAATCGACAGATAACAGATGTTCATTGTGTAAAATTTAATTCCAAATTGTTAAGGAACTGTAAGCAGGACTTTTGTAGCTTTTATAGTTGGCTCTATCACTTTGTATTTATCAAACAATAATTGCTAATACTGCGTGCCTTCTGTTCTCTCTGTATGCCCTTCGTTCTGTTCAAATTTCTAGCAACAGAGCAATGCCATCAAATTTAAAGTGCAGCAGCTGGAGACAAAGAGAGTGTCCTTAATGGCACAATTTTCATGCAAATACCATACTCAGGGAACTAATTGCAAAGTTCACTAGCCTGAAAGACAGAAAACTGCTTGGCAAACAAATGTCTTCACCAGGCCAGTGCATTTGAGGTAGAAATATCTTAACTGCCTACAATGCTTTGACTTATCAGTCGTTCATGAGGGAAGATGGATTACAATGAAGAAAAGCATTAAATCAAAGTGGCTGAGTCCATAACTCCTGCTTGTGGGCAGCCCACAGACTCTTCTCCAGGCCCTTCTTTCACAAGGCCCAAAAGTCCCCGAGTGCTGCTTTTCCTTTGTGGTGGGTTGACCCTGGCTGGTCGCCAAGTGCCCTCCAAAGCCGCTCTATCTCTCCCCTCCTCAGCTGGAGAGGGGAGAGAAAATATAACGAAAGGCTCATGGGTCGAGATAAGGACAGGGAGAGATCACTCACCAATTACCGTCACGGACAAAACAGACTCGACTTGGGGAAATTAGCTTAATTTATTACCAATAGAACCAGAGTAGGGTAATGAGAAATAAAACCAAACCTTAAAACACCTTCCCCCCACCCCTCCCTGCTTCCTGGGCGCAGCTTCACTCCTGATTTTCTCTCCCTCCTCCCCCCAGCAGTGCAGGGGGACGGGGAATGGGGGTTGGGGTCAGCTCCCCACACCTGGTCTCTGCCGCTCCTTCCTCCTCTGGGGGAGGAGGACTCCGCACTTGTCCCCTGCTCCACCGGGGGGTCCCTCCCACGGGAGACAGTCCTGCACCGACTTCTCCAAGGTGAGTCCTTCCAACGGGCTGCAGTTCTTCACAAACTGCTGCAGCATGGGTCCCTTCCACGGGCTGCAGTCCTTCAGGCACAGACTGCTCCAGCGTGGGTCCCCTGCAGGGTCACAAGTCCTGCCAGAAAACCTGCTCCAGCGTGGGCTCCTCTCTCCACAGATCCGCAGGTCCTGCCAGGAGCCTACTCCAGCGCGGGCTTCCCACAGGGTCACAGCCTCCTTTGGGCATCCCCCTGCTCCAGTGTGGGGTCCTCCCCGGGCTGCAGGTGGAGATCTGCTCCCCCGTGGACCTCCCTGGGCTGCAGGGGGACAGCCTGCCTCACCATGGGCTTCCCCACGGGCTGCAGGGGAATCTCTGCTCCAGCACCTGGAGCATCTCCTCCCCCTCATTCTTCACTGACGTGGGGGTCCGCAGGGTTGTTGCTCTCACATCTTCTCACTCCTCTCACCAGCTGCTGTTGCCACAGCAGGTTTTTTCCCCTTCTTAAATCTGTTCTCCCAGAGGCACTACCACCATCACTGATGGGCTCGGCCTTGGCCAGCGGCAGGCCCATCTTGGAGCCGGCTGGAACTGGCTCTGTCGGACATGGGGGAAGCTTCCAGCAGCTTCTCACAGAAGCCCCCCCTGCTACCAAAACCTTGCCACACAAACCCTATACACCCCTTTGTGTGGACAGCCAGGCCATGGCCTCTGCCACTGCCAGCAATCCTGTGGGTGATGGAGAAGAAGATGGAGAACTACCACCAGCCCAGGACTGCCACCTACGTGGTGGGCTGCTCTTTCCAGGACTGTGATGTTTGATGGACCAGAGCTGTAAGGGGCTTGCTATCCAGTGTTAACACCTCTGAGATACCACTGGCTCATCTGCAGTGTGAACTTTTGACAAAGACAAGTGAGAGCCTGCCAAAATCGACTGAATGAACTGGGGATATAAACATTATAACTGGAAAATGGCATGATGCTTCAGCCCTCCCCATGGCTTTCCCGACTGAGCTACCTGTCCCACATCGTGGCTGGTCTGGAGCTGATAGTAAGGAACCTGGGAGGGGTTTTAAAGATAACAACTGGTGTCTGAGGAGGTCTGGAGAGCCAAGGGAAGTACAGACATCTAAAAATAGTTTCCATGCTAAGTAGGAGTTAATCTGTTTACACCGGGCATGTCTGTATGAAAACAAGTCATTTCTGCAAGTGTAAACGTCTTATACAGTTGAAAGAACTCTCTGATATAATACATTTTCTATGCAAACTCCAGGTGCAATTAAAGTCAAATTCAAATTTTAACAGAAGCATCAAAAATATGTGCCATGTGAGCACGCAGATCTGTTTACGCACTTGCCTCTGTTGAGTAGCAATGTCTATGGAAATATTTATACGCTCCATTAATTGGGACAAGAAAATAATATACATCTGTTTAGCATTGCACACTATAGTGACATTCTTCAAATAGTAATGCATTTGGTGTTTGCCTTCTCAGGTCCACGCTGGAAATGCAGTCCAAACAAACTAAAGATGTGAATTAAAAAGGCAAGAATTAAACTGCATTACACAGTATTATGTGGACACTGTTAGCCAGAATTACAGTATCCTTAATTCAATCTGCTTTAGTTCTCTTTTGAAATTAAGTAAATGAAATTAAGGCCACTTTAGTTTTTTTTAATTCTGAATGAGAATATCCACACAAAAGTGTAAAGAAATTAAACCAATCCACCTTGAAAGACTCATTCACACACATTTTCTTGAGGCTGCCTCCAGAAACCATACCTGAGTCACATGTGGAGTTCAGGGAAGACTTTAAAGGCTGACACCTACAGCTCCTCTCTTCTCATTTATCGTCTTTTCTCTCAGTGTTGTTGCCCGGAGTCAGCAGATGTCAACGTGTGTCCATTCCTTAGCTCACTGCCATAACTAAAACCACTGTTGGTTGCCACTGGGGTTCTGATTTTGGGAAATGAAGTATGTGATGGCAGGGTGCTGACCTAGCAAGGAAAGTGCAACGGTTGCTTAATATGCAATATCACTTTTTTTTTTCTTCCTCCAAAGAGACAAAAATGAGAGGTTGCTTTATATTCGCAGTCAGATTACATCTGAGTAATTGCATAGGCAAAGCAACTAAGACTCAAAATGCCTAAGAGGTTTCCCCCAGGTTAAAAGTGTTTTCTAGGTGGAGAATAATTTTACAACCAGAGAGGGAAGCAAAGGCTTAAGAGGGGATGCAGCTTCTGCATCCAACATGGCAGTGAGCAGCTTAGCCACGGAGCTGACCCGAGAAACACAGGCAGGATGGCCACAACATGTCACCCAGAATTTTGTGACCGCATCTTGGGGAGCACCTCCTGTGAGTCGCTGATACAGCACTGAAGTGAAGCAGTAAGCCAAGCGAAAGTACACAGACCTCTTGGGTTTTTTGAAGTATCAGAATGTGAGACTTTTGTAAAACAGGTCATGCCATGGGGGGCATATGCAGCTTCTGGGTCACAAGATAAGGAGCTCAGCCTAGAAGGAGGTTTTGCAGAGGGTGACCGTAAGGTAATTTTGTGATTAAGCTTATTCTTGGTTAGCTGATCCTGGACGTGCCCCATGCAAGTGAGGGCATGTTGGGGAACACGCAGGAGGGGAAAAGTGAAGAATGCATTAAAAAAAAAAAATCTACATCCTTTCCTTGAATTTTCTTTGAGGTATGGGCTTGTCTTTGACGTTAATGCAGGTCAGTTACCCCTACATCTATCACCTTTACTGTTTTTCTTATCATCTCCTTGAATTATGGAGGAAAGTATTTATATTGTGGACTATGAGGCTACCAACTACCATTGTCAGTTCTTTTTGCGTTTCAAGGAATCACTGAAACTCTTTCCTCAACAGTTGTTTATGAAGTGTAGAAAATAGGTTGAAATTTGTTGCCTAGAATGTTAAGTAAATGTACCATGTTCAGATCAGGCACTCACAAGCTCCTTTTTAATACTAAAATATGCTATATGCAGCATAAACTACAGTTTACATGAGAAACTTCAGTTTTCATGACTTGGAAACATAAGTGATGGGCCCTGAAACCGTGACAGCACAGATCCACAGCTATCGATAGAGCTCCCATAATTAAAGTGCTACAGGGAGCACTAGTCTGTGTGATAATTTCTAAAAACTGACGAGCTCTAAAAACTCCTGAGGATGGAGAGTTCTATCTCGTTATTAAAAATGTCTAGTAATTAAAACAGATTGGGAAATAACCACCCTTCTTTGTACTTTCCTTTTGCTTTGCTTTTGTATGAAGGCTTCGAGCCAAAAGATCTGGCAGTGCAAAGCTGCCATTCTTTGGTGTCTAGGAAGGTGGTGCTAAACTACAAATTATAGCAAAAGCTGAGGGAGTGTGTATTCTTTGCTGATAGAGGACTTACTGATGGTAGTTACTGTTTCTTGAAATCCGGAAAGATTGTAGAAGGAATGTTGTAGGGAGTCAAAAAGGAAGGTGAATGGGCTTAGGGTAATATTGTCTCCTAATAAAGTTCCCAGTTCAGTGTTAGGAAAGCTTAATCCGTTCTGCAGCATCTGTTACTTTTGTCATGTGAGAATAATCAAGATCTCTCAACTTTGTGGCTTTTTTCTATGATCAGTGAGAATCTATTATGAAAACTCCTAGAAAGCTTCTTTAATGTGCATGGACATGAAATAACGTAAAACTTTCAAGTGTTGACTAAAAAGATAGTTGAAGTTGTGAGTGTTCCCACTTACTTCCACCATCTTTTAAGCAAATGGTCAGTGAGAGCTGGGTATGATGCAGCTCGACCTGCTATTTACAGTGAAGAGATATTAATCAATTATTGCTGTCCTTTTTGCTTGTGAACTACAGATGGGCAGATGATTGCTTTATTGTTCCCATATATTTGTTCAGTCTTACAAATAATTTGCTTATTACCAACACAGTTGAGTTTGTGGATTGTTCCCCGACCATTTGCTGCAATGTGCTGGTTAGTTCGGGTGCACAGGCAGCAGGTCCTCAACAGGGATCATCTGCGTAATCCTTCTGGAGCTGAAGCAGCTGTAGATCAAGGTCTATGAGATGCACGTCTGAGACACAGACCTGCAAACTTCTCTTTGCATGTGCTTCACAATATCCACTAAAAGTCAGCCAAGGGAGCAAAATCTTGACCACTCCACCTGTTTGACCACGTGCAGTGTAAGATAAGATACCTGTGTTCAGCTGGATCTTATTTCCAGACCTGCTTTTCGTCCCTCCCTCTCACCTAGAGCAGTTGTGCTCAGCAGGGACTCACTCTGTACCCTGTCCCTGCCCCTGCCCCTGCAGATGAGGAGCTGTGCTTCAGCCTCGCCTGCTCCTCCCCAGCCAGAACCATTGGGTTAATGAAAGAAACCTTCCTCAGGGGTTAAGCTATAAAGAGGCAACCCCCCTTGCCCCCACAGTACCGTGCGATGGTTAGGCTTAAAATGATCTTCCAGATCACATTTTGTAAATTACACCGTTGTCATTTACAGTAGGTGGCAGTTCAATGACTTTTAATTGCTATTAGTCATGCAGCCCATTATATTGTGGAGCAACGTGTGTGCTCCCACTCACGGCACGTGGTGCTATGGCTCCTGTTCGCATCAGAAGAAAGCTGCATCCAGCTCAGAGAAACGTATTTTATTCTTTATATGCATAAAGAAGTTCATACTGTCCTCGAGTGATGGGTTTCATTCTGTTAGGCATAAGACCCTTTGGTTTGCTCTGGTTTTTAGTCTGAGCTTAAAAGTGAGCTTCTGCTTCTTGTCACGTTATTCTTCAAGTCCGAAGAGCTTTTCACTAAAACCAGAGATTAATTGCTGCGCAGGGATGTGGGACGTCCAGGAATACCAGGCTTGGACTACTGGACACATTGGCCCTTCATTATCAGTGCTAATGTTATCAGTTTCCTGTGAAGCTTCCTGTAAAATCATGGATTTCTTGAGGTATGGCCTGAGAGAAGGGTTGATACCATGATTTTTTTTAATGTCATGACATCATAATTCCTTTACTCAGCACTTTAATAGACAGGAAGTGATGAGATCTTCTTCCTGGAAAAATGCTTTTGAATACCTGACTTGAAATGTGTTTAAGAAATGTGCTCAAGAGTTTCTGAAAACCCATCCCTCTGGGTTTCTCAAACTCACTGTTTTGTTCTGCGGGCTCCTGCCTACCTGTCCAGGCTTTCTGCAGCTTCAGTTCATTACCCAGTTCTCCCAACACCCATGTGGGAGAGGTAATTATTACAGCAGAGAGAAAGACAAAAATACTCACTCCAGGCCCACAGAAGGGATGGGTGGCAAAATTTCCTTTAGAATCAGTATTCCCTGAGTCCCAACCCTGTGCTCATTACTGGTTTATGTCATGCAGAAAATATCTGTATCATTACTGACAAGTCCTTATTTCTACTAAGTAAATTATTTCAGCATGAAAGCGTGCTTCTCATGTAACCCTGTACATTGCGGCAGTGATGTATAGGCAGTTCCAAAAATATCCACGTTATTTCTTGTCTTTAAAATCCCAGTGAGATCTGCACAAGTCACTGCAGAAAGCATGGCCTGAGGAACATGCGTGGTACGCAGAGGTCTGCAGCTGGCCTCCAGCAAACTGCCTCTTATTCCCAGGGAAGAGATGAATGATCCTTGAATTAGAGACAGGAACCTTCCCCGGGGCTCCAAGACTGAACAGAATATCGTTTTTAGAAAGCCATCAAATGTCTGCCATTTGAAAGGTGGGGAGTCCCACGAGTATGACACCAGCGGGCACAGCAGCAAAACTCTTTATAAGTCATCATAATGACCTCAGCATTGATATGTATGTGCCGGTTGCTCCTGAACTCTATTGCAAGCAATAGTCACAGCAATGTGACCACATCAGACTGGACATGCAGCAAAAGTATTTAATGCTCTCACACAGCAAGATTGCTCATTGATTATAGCGTGGCCTGACAACGTTCACAGAAGTATGTTAAATCTAAAACCAGACTTCACTCCGTGGAATACATACTCATTTTCTTGACATTATGACATTATTTCATTTTTGGGGGTATTAGTTTTTCTTTGATCTTGTGTGTGTATGTGTTGGTATTTATGTGGTAGTGGGTAATTATTTTGGAGACATCACGTAGGAACACTTTGCTTAGGAAGCACAGGGCCAGTCCTCTGTGAAAAGGAAGTCACTGTGTCACATCCCTCACGTGGGTGGTACAGCACGATGGCTAGCCTGTGGGTAAACGGGGTGACTGTGACATCGGCAGTTGGTTTAGAATTAATACTTTCAACATGCAAATGCACGTTTTTACAAAACCACAAGACCCAAATCCATATACCTTCTTTTCGGTATTCCATCCCAAAGGCTGACAACCACCAGCAAATGCAGCACTACTTTACTGGCCTTTACCATTACGGTGCAGGATGGAGTGAGGGATTGTCAAGGAGAAACTGCCATCATGATTCACTTAGTGCGGGAGAGAAGATTAGAGTTGACTGGCTCTAATCTTAGCACAAGTCACATCCTTGTGCTTATCTGATTTCTTCTTTTTAATTCATCTTGAAGTATTTGCCACTGAGAGATGTCTGGAGCTTTTGTAGATGTCAAGTCATTGAAGGTTTGGATGGGGTGCTGGACATCAGTTAAAGAATGAAGGGCTCGATTTGATCCACCATCCAGAATTCAGCACTTGTGAGTTCCACGTGGCTGATGCGGATCACTGTGATCTCAGGAACATCACTGGAGACCTGCTCTCCCGTATGACTTGGTCAGTGATGGTAGGTATCTGTTGCTGAATGGCCTCAGAAGCTGGTTTGCTTTGATGTTACATGAAAAGCTTACCAAGGTGAGGTCAAGAACACACACACACACACACACACACACACACACACACACACATATATATGTAGGTAGGTATTTCTATTACGTATACATAATACACATTATATAACATATATGCTCTACATTATATATATGGTTTTATGCATATGCATATATACGTATTTATGTAGAGACATATGCCACATTAAAATGCAAATAGTTGCAGAACGTGGCAGAGGGCTGGTTTGGATGACGTTGTTCTTTGGGATTAATTGTTCAGTTTTTGATGGGGCAGGGATGAATTACTTGACTTTTATTTTGGATATAAACCATTGTGTATCATATGGTATATTGATATAATCATACCTCCAGATTTTCATAGGCAATACCTTGAATGTTATGCTGCCATTGTTTCATGTAGAAATCAGGCACTCAGTAAAATTAAAATTATTTCCCTGAAATCACTTCACTTTATTTACCTTAATATATGGTAAAATATTTGGTAGCTATAAGATTACTTGTCATCCAGATGATGCTGAATTACAGGCTGTAGACATTGACTTCATACCACCTTTAAAGTGAGTCAGCATGATGGAAAAGTTGGAGAAAGCCACGGGAGAAAAGCCACCAGCTCTAGAAACCTTGGAAACTGAAGGTGTAATATTTCTTCCTCAGCTTTCGTTCTGCTAAATTAAATATAGGTAAAGAAGAGAAATGCAGACATGGAAGTTAGGCATAATATTTTGAAGGAAAAGAGAAATATATGTAGAAGCTGGCAGGACTCCCAAAAAAAGTGTTAAAAGAGGAATTCAGGGAAAAGAAGTGGGAAGAATACAAAAAATTAGTAAAGTAGGACATCTTTCACGGATGTTTTCAGGGAAAAATAGTTGGGGCTTATTATGAGGCTTTTATGCTCAAGACAGTTGATAGAAAGCTGCTTTCTGTTTTAAATCTTGAGGTGTCTCAGCTATTTTTCTCCACCACTTTTATCCTCACCAGTGTCACACACCTGAATACGGTGGCTTTGCAGCCACGTGGAGGAGGAGAGGGTGCCTGGACCTCACCAGGTGTCACGCCAAAAAGCAACTGGTGGCATTCTGCACATCTGCGCTCTGCCGTTGGGATCTGGCTTCGTGTTATTAAACACGAAGGGTAATGCATGGCCCCAGACAGCATACAAAATAGCAGTTCGCTTCCAGCTCCTCTATGGATGTTGTAGCGCTAATGAAGCAAATCAGATCTCAGGGAACGTAGCCACGTATTTAGTATGTGTGTAAAACAGCTGTAATAAGATATTGTTATGGCTGAGACTGTTATGTTTCTAGTGGAAAAAAAGAATTAGGATTGAAATTGTAAACCAACCCCATTCGTATAGAAAGTGAAAACGCGCTTGGCTAAATGAAGGTTAATAGAGTTAATTGTGGGGAGTAATACAAGAAGGCAACTCATGCTAGAGAACATAATTGTGATTCAGATAAAGGGGAATTGTAATTAAATGGAGGTCGGATAAACATGATTATCCGGGAGAGGCTTCCCAGCACAGTACCGGGAGGTTTTAAGATGCGGAGGCAGACAAGCGTACGTGATCTGGAAGTAGAGACGCCATCGCCGTCAGCGCCCCCGGGTGCTCCCCCACGTGCGGCGATGCCAATAACAGGCAACAAATTGAGTTAATTTTAAAGCCTGTTTTGCCTGCAACTGTAATTGGCAAGCGATCTCCCCGTCTTCATCCCAAACCCCCAGATTTCTCGTCCCTGCCGTTCCCCATTTTCACCCCCATCCCGCCGCGGGGGGAGCAGCCGGGTGGGAGTCTGGGTGCTGGCCGAGGCTTAACCTGCCGCGGTCCGGCTCTGGGCCACGGAAGGTGAGGGCATCCCCCCCCAGACAGAGGGACAGGGGTGCGCCTGCTCTCCCCCCTCCACCACCACCTCGGGCAAAAGCCTGTACCGAAGTACATACAGCAAACTTCCATAGAGATGGGTAAATATTTGTACTTGCCATATATGGGAACTAAACCTGGCATTTTCTATTAGTTTAAAATCCTTGATATTTTCTCTTAGGCGTATTGTGTCATCTCCTTTATGTAGATAATTATAAGCTTGCTTACCACGTTTTTTCCATAACTGGTATTATTTTTTAGGTGGATATTTAAAATGAAATGCAGTAGCTTGATACTGAACACTGCGAGGCAAACAGAGGCTTTCCAAACTAAAACAGGTACTTGTGCTTATTTCTTTTATTTTTCAAGTTACAAATGTTCCTTGATGACCTATATGAGATGAAGGGAATTGTATGTATTCCTCCTAGGACAACCACAAGACTTCCAGACAAGCCTTTTTTTTTTTTTTTCCCTTTTTTTTTCCTTTTACTTGCAAAATATTTTTGCTACATTTTCAAGTATATATCATTACTGAGAAAATTTAAATATATGAAATTTGAATACAGGATGGTATTAATTCACATTCTTCTAGAATTCCTATAGATTATTTTACACAACACATACAGAACAAAAAACCCCTGAGAACTTACTAAGAAAAACTATCACATACTTCTGCTGTTCAATTATTTACAGTACAAATTGGAATAATTTTTTCATAATTCTTAGTACAGTGTATCATAACGATATACATTCCCAGCTGCCTCAGGGCAATTTGCACAATTTGGAGTTCTATTATTGTGTTTGGAGCAAGTGAACATCCCTCTAGGGACTAAGCCTCCCATTCCCCCCCAAAAAAAAGAGGGCAGGGAGATCTTTTTGCTTTCAATTTTCTCTGTTTTTCCAGTGCCGACTATATTCTAGATCTTCAAGCAGGCTTCACAGCCCCATACACAGAGGCCACTTATGAGCCCTTACTGTCATCTTTAAGCTTGCTCCTTGAAACTTTTTATCTTTTAAATTTTTTTTTTAATCTTTGTGCTTTCCTTCCGTATTTCCATCAGCTTACAGGCTGCAATGAATCCTAAAAGGGGACTTTGAGTCAAAATGTGCCCCCAAGTTTTTTTTTGATGTAATCTTTAACAGGTTAGGTTGCTGATAATTTACACATTGGAATAATTCCATAAGTATTAGGATGGATGGCATCCCTTGTGATAGTGAGATGCAGCTGAGAACAAAGTGACTTGAAATTAATTCTGAAAACCCCCAGCACATCTTCTTTGCCTTTTTATTTCTGCAGCTGGCATGTGATACAATAATTATCTTATTCACGTTCCTGTCTTCTCTGCTTGTTAAGTGAGTTTGTTGAATTTTCTGGTATCATCAGACATGCATTTATATGCAACCATTCCCAAGATCATGACTCCATTGCCTAAATTGGATGTTGAAACTTGATTTCCATGCTGGAATTATTTATGTATCAAGGTCATTTTAAAACTCAGTCACGCACAACAACATTTTTTCCTTCCCAGTCTAAAATTCCATTTTCTTTGCAAGACCTTCTGTTTACTAGACCTTAGTAAAAGAGTAGCCATTTTTTTATATTTTAAAGTTTTCACAAAATTAATTTCCTGAAGGTATATTTCTTTTTGTCATGATACAGCAAGTATACACAGGTCCTAGACTCATAGAGGTCATGTAGATGACAAAGTAACATTATTATTCCCACAAACCAGCTCAAAGGATGTTGGCTGCCTATACTATATACACAAGTTTTGACATCCACAAAAATGAAGGCAGAGATGGGAAAGTTAAGACAAAATTGCACACCTACCTCAAATACATTCTGAGTAGTCTGTCACACAGTGTTTCTGGAAAAACAGCATTTCACTGGTGAGTGACGTATTTTCATTTCCTAAAGAAGAGGGATTTGAGTATATACGTATTTCTTAATTCTGCAACAATCAAAACCCAACTCTGGAAAATGTGTTTAATTTCCATGAAAATGTCATTGTTTTGGCTCTGATTTTCTGGCAGTGATTTTTTTCCACAGCTTTAGTAACAATAACATGACAGTTTTACATCAGAAAGTAACTGGCATATGCTGTAATTTTGTGCTTTCCCAGAGAAAAAGAGGAAAGAGCTTTAAAAAGGAAACAACGGAATGTTTATTGCTTGTGTTTACCGAAAAGTGAAGCTGAACCTTCCAGTTACTTTCCTTTCTCCCCAGCCAAGCATCCTCCCGTGCGAGGATGGAAGACTCTGAGCTGCTTGCCACGCAGAAGGAGCTCAGCACGGCTTACTGGTAGCACAATGATCCAGTGAAGCAGGGACAGCTTCTTAAGGAACAATCTAGGCTAACAGTCTTCAAAATTACAACAGAGGTGTTCTAAAACATTATGTTTAAACTCAGTGAATGCAGCTGTTCTCCTCCAGTGCAAAACTACCACCAGGTAAAGTGGTACCGTGGAAGAGATCAATGTTCTCTGTAACAGATGTCTTGCTGGACTAATCTTCTTCACCTAATTGTGGTGAAGGTGTCCCCATATATTTGCTTGCTTTAAACAGGATGGGAGAAAATAATTTTTTAAACACGGATCCCAGCTTGGTCCATAGGGACCGACAGAACTTCAGCTTCACAAGGAATATGGAAAGAAGTAACTAGTTCCCACAAGACCTCTATGTTAGCAAGAGCTATTTAACTTATTTTTCTGCAGCCAAACTACATACATATAAAACTTTAATATCCTTGCAATCTCACGGGGCTTAAATAATCTTGCTGGTGATAGGTATCTAGCTAGGAGGAGGATGATAAATCAAGCTATGAAGTTCCTTTTTTTTTCTTCACTGAAGAGATTTTACTAGAAGAAGGATTCCCAAAAGCTTTTCTCTACTGAGGTCTGAAAGCATTTCAGCCTTGTATTTGTCATTTCTCCACATTAAGAACACTAATATATTTAAGCCCAGGTAAAGGTGGATTTCGTCTGCTACTTTTTATTTTGCCTTCATTTTATCAAGTATATTGTCAGCTTTTTCACAAAGCAGGAAAAGTGATATCTTTTAGAGTTGTGTCCCCCTATTCAAGAAATAGAAAGAAAAATATCCTCGTGTATCCGTTTAGCTGGCGAGGCGATGCAGGCAGTAAAAAAAATCATGAGGCAAACTTTATGGACCAAGGACACATCCTCATAAATATTACTTCTAGACATAGACAAGATGGGAAGGAGAGAAGTTTAAACGGAATATTGTGCTTTTCAGAATGTTTTGAAGGTAACGATATTTAAGGCTAGATAGTTTTCTTTAAGAGGCACCAGCAAAGATCTCACCACCATTTGGCTTCATGAACATTTTGTATGTGTACGTCCATCTCTCTTACTGTTGCATTTAGCTAGCATTTTGGTATCAGGGCTTGAAAACCAAGTATACTGATGGAGTACACTACTTCCTGGGCACTTTAGTTATCCCACAGAAAAGGCAGCTTTAAAGGAAATACCAAATGTTCTCCTGAAATTACAGAAGAACATTTCTAGAGCTAAAAATCCCCTCCATTTATGTGGCCTTTTGCCAACAGGAGACTAACTAGCACTGCATGGTAAAAAGACCGCCTATGTTACACAATCCATCCAGGGCCACAGCCCATGTCCCTGATGATAAATATGTGAATGTCAGAAGCTAATTAAAGATACTGAGGTCTTTCTCCCTTTTCTCTGGGGGGGTGATGATGTTGAGGGAGGTGGCCAAGAGGAAAGGAGATTGTCAGATATAGGGCTGCAAGTATTACAGCTCTCCTAGCCCGTGAATAACTTTTAGATAGTAAATAACTTTTTGACATGATAGGGTATGTAATGCAACTTCAGCAAAGAGGATGACTGAAGGCACCCTGAAAGGGCTCTGTACTCCTTCCCACCAGGAGCGACACTGACTGACCTGCTATGTTCCTTGGACTCCAACAAAATAAAAGTCGGTTAAGCTGTAGTTAGGAAAGGGCAACTAGCAGTTCCATTACATTATAATGGCAGTTTTACTTTTCCACTCTTTCAAAGCAAAATATTATCCTACCTCGCTAGTATTCTGGCATTTACGAAGCAGTATGATATACAAAGATGATTTATATATGATGTACTCCTCCTCTGCAGCTTCTTTCCAGCCTGAGAGATGTTTTCTTTGTTAAGAAGTATATGGAGGGTGCCACTGCGGCTGTGGATCCTGCTGCTTTGAGCAAGTGTGCTCACCCACCTCTTTCTTGGAACTCCACAGGAGAAAGATGAGTGGTGAAAACGACAACTCCATGTAAGTACAGGATGAGAAACATTTTATTTATAACCCTCTCATAGTGGGTCTACCCTAACAAAAAATAAGCTTGAAAGTAATCCCAACTTGTTTCTCTGGATTCTTCAGTTTCTTGAAATGCAATTAATAAACCAGAGGTTTGTACTTTGCTTTTAGACAGTGATAGCATCATGGAGAAATCATGAAGGTCAGTTGCACTGTGGACAACTCCACATCCATCTGTGTCTTTTAAACGATACTTGTGCCTCTTCCTTATTGCCAGTTTTGGTCTGTCTCCATTTTTCTCATACCGGTCTGGACTGGCTGCCAAAGGGCCAGACAGAATCATTATGTTGACTTTGCTAAGACTTCTTCTGACACCTGCAGTTGTAGCATTTTTTCCCAGCTAGGGAGCATGATAGTAAGGCCTGACACAAATGCCAAAGTATGACAAGGGCACTTAGTGCAAGAACAATGTATGGTACTGACAGATTTACAGACAACTTTAAAAAGTTCTGATGTCTCAAAGGGACCAACCAACCAGGGATCTGATTTCCAAATAAGACAGTTCTTTCACGCAACCCTTGAAATACATTATATTTCTGTGTATGTTAGGAAGTCCTTGCTACTGAAAAAAACTGTAAATAAATCTGGTTGCAAATAATCAAATTCTTAGTTCGTCTTCTCAAGCTGAAGCCAAACATACACATAAACCCCAATGGCCAATTCTTCCTGTTTTACCACAACCCCGACATAGAATTTCACGTACCTGCACTGTTGGAAAAACATCATTATGTGAGGTCATCATCTTTTCCTTCCCAGAAATTTTCTAGTCCTGACAGTTTGTTTCTTCAGTGCAAAAAAGGCTCTAAAACAAGACAAAAGTAAACCTAACGGCTGGCCTCTTTCCTGTACCTATACCGTTTACTGTAGAAAAATGTTTCTTACATCTTGCTTTAGGAAATACTTTCTCGAGCAGTGAAGCCCACTGAAAACAAGCCACAGCTGGATTAATAAGAAAGCAAAGCTGGGATGCAGAGTTACAGGAAAAAAACTAGCCCGTCTGTTCTGTTGTTGACATGAAGGTTTACAATGGCTTTCAGGCAGCCTGATATGGTAAAAAGTCATAAAGGAAGGGCGAAAATAGTATTACATTTTCTAGTTTAAACTGTGTATTTTTATGTAGTCTTCCTTTGTAAAAGGTAAAGAACAATTACATTTTTACCAAGGTACAGCATGGGCTTAAGGCTAGGAATCTTAGTATGATTATAAACTTACATAGCTTGCAGTATTTCTGATGTGCTCTGACAACAGGCTCCATCTTGCATTCATGACAAAACTCTTGCAGAGATGGTTTTCAGTAACCACCACGGTATGACACATGCCTATAGCAAATGGACGTAGGTGGTGGCAGGTAAACGTGGCATGTAATGCTATCAGTCAGTACTGCAGCAGGTTGCAATGAAACAATGAGGGCCTCAGATACTTTTTTTTTTTTTACTGGGTTATAATCAATTATGTTGGTTTGAAAATTTCTTCTGAAACAGAAGTTTTGGCAAGTGTAATGCTAAGAATTGGGAAGAGTCATAAGTGTAAGTAAGTCAAAAGGTGTTATTGACTCTCCTGCTTTCAGGAAAATAACATGAAGAACAATGGGAGTCAATTGCTTTCATTACTTAAAGACAATACCTTTCCAGATGGACATTAATGATGTCAGTAACTGTAGGCAAAGATAAAAGTTTATCAAAGTTACTTCATGGTGATGATATCAAGTACCACAACCATTTCTCATACAGTAGGGAGCCACCAACACAGACTTCCATTGCTTTTGACTATGTGTAAAATTGTGGGTTTTAGTCTTGACAAGCATCCATCAAGGGATGAAAGCCAGCAGACAAATTTATAACTCTGCTGAAACTAACGGATATGAAATCACTTTGGTCAATCTCAACTGATGTTCAAAGTTTTGTAAAAATCCCTTTGGCCTGCACAGTAGAAGTCAGTTATGTTGTATACAGCGTAGAAACTCCAAAATGCTTTGCGGTTTAATGCAGATGGACACTGCTGGCTGCTCCGCTATAATGGATGGTTACTCTGCTCTGCTCACAGAACTGGGATGAACGCGTGACCCCACTGAATACTGTCACACAATATGACGATCTGACTGAAGTCAAGGTTGTAGTGATTAACATAAAGCAAAAAGTTATCCAGGTCTAACAAAGTATTATGTTTAGTTATGATTATGCAAATGAGATTACTGGGACACAGATAAACAGGATGGCTAAAGTCCAGTAAAGTATTACTACAGGTCTATACATGATATTTGTGGCATTGTATGAGGGAATATCGTATGAACTTTAGAACAGTCCAAATGTACCATTAAATGAACATATAAGGGCTGATAATCGAACATCAGTGTATATTTAACGTAGGGATAATTCACTAGTGAACTAAAAAGCTCATAATGTATGATAGTAACTACCGAAAAATGCATTAGTTGGTGTTTAAGAAAGGGGTTAAATGTAAGAAGCTAAAGCTTGAAATTTTTTGGCTGGTGCTGCTTGACAGATCAGCACGACTAAGTCTGATTATTAATACACAGGGTTACGCTTGCTATCTGCCATGCTGCACTAAGGAAGAAACCCAGGTGAGAAATATGGTCATGAGTTGAGCTTTTGAGTTTGGGTAAACCTATAGGAATCTGATTCCCAGAAGATTTAGATTAGTTAATGGAAATATTGTGGGCAGTGCTGAGCAGCTACAACACTGCAGAGCAGCATGGAAAACATTGGAAGGAGCAGACAGTATCGCTGTTCTGTATGCCATTAACTTCTTTAGAAGACACCAATAACGGAAGTCTTTATCTTCAGTCATTTGTCACAGGTGTGCATCTCCACAATTCCTATCCTTACATGCCTTTGCGCTAGATCTCCTTTGCACCACTAACATACATTCTTATTTTACCTTCTTACCTACAAAGGCATCCAGAATGAAAACAGTGAGTTTGTCTACGCATAAAATACCACTTTCTTTATTGCAGTGCTAGTGGGAAATCCAAGCAAAGGAAGACAAAGAACTCCCCATCCAAACCTAAAATCTTGGAAGACTCAGCTTTTGGGTGTGCAGAAGTATTATCCAGCATTAAACTGTTTATTATAAGCCATTATCTTCCCGTGTCAAAAATATTTGCCATAAGTGATGGCTCTACTATATTTCATTGGCTTCACTTCGAATCCTGTATCTGTTATTATGAAAGACCTTAATGGAGGCCCTGAGAGGCTACTTCCTGTAACACAACCCCAAAGTTGCAAGATACAATCGAGAACACCAAACAATTCACGTGTAGACTGGCTACACCAGTATCATCCAATACTCAATGAGATGGGACAGCAACTTTCATCATGGGCTATCTGTTGTCTTCTATGACAATGGTTCTTCTAGGATAGGTGTCAACGTCCACAAATATGTAGCGGACCTCAAATCTTCCTCTCTCAGGATTCTGCAAGGAAAACAATTTCAGGCTGTTTGTTTCTCCTTGGTAGTTTAAATTCAAGATTAAGCTTGTCAGTTATATCAAGCAATTGTACATACCTCTTTGACTTCTACGTGGACTGTTCCCCGCTTCCCTGGTTCAGAGCCCTCAATATAGAACTTCAAACGCATATGTTTCAGTCCATCCTTTACGTATTCAACATGACTAAAAACAAGTCAAAACAAAAACCCAACCCACCCAGCAAAAATACATATTATATGCTAGTTAAACTTCAAATTTAAACTTTTTATTTAGAGGAGCTGCTTAACTATTTTGTGAGAAAGTGTATTCCAATGCAGTCCTTACGCTACCAGGGGTTCCTTCTCTACTGCTCTTACCAAGCTCTACTGTAAGCATATAATGACTAGCGGAGCAGTTGAGGATTAACAGACAAAGTGCTTAAACATCCTCACCCCAGTCCTCCCCTCAAAACTCAACAGCAATCCAATGGCTGAAGATTCTGGAATTTCCTTGTATTTATTCTAAAAAAACCCCCCAGATTCAGAGCCTGGCATCTAGAAAGGAACACCCACATCACTAAGTGGATTTTTTTAGACGCTTTAAGTTACCAAGCCAAACCACACAAAGCATGTTTTGTGAACTTACAGATTGGTTAAATCACATAAAACAAAGAGTTTACTATATGCTTTACTTATTTTGGCAATAATTTTGTTCTACTGAAGTTGTGTAACTTTGGCTTCGATATCAGATCTCCAACCTAAATGCTGATATTTAGACTGGAGTTAGGTTATGCTCAAGTATTAGATAAATAGAAAGGTCACGTCACTTTCAGGGTAACCCCTTCCAGAAACTAATGGTCAAACTAGAGTTCTGGTGCTAGTTTATGTTTCCTACTGAAATTAATAACTGCTGCATACTACCAAGCTCTTATTTCCATCAGTCACGCCTAGATACACACCGTGAATTAAACTTCCAATACACTTCAAGGTGACACGATGGGTTACAAAGAACAAAGATGAATGAAGAGGCTTACTGCAGTAAATTCATATTCGAGGTGTTCATACACAAAAAAAATCTGTACATTTTTGAGACATTTAAGGTCATCCTTATACTGCAGACACAAATTCTACAACCTTGCCAAGTCCTTAGCTCAAAAATTTATTTAAAATACTACACTTCCAAAATGATGGAAAGTAAATACTAGGAAAGCTGACAGTACATTTACTTATTTATATAGTTTGTTTTACAGACAGATGCTTAAAACATTTGTGCATATCCTTTTCATTTAGCAGCTCCACTTTAAACACTTCTTCACAGAGTCTGGTGAAAAGATAAACTTCCACCAGTAAAAATCACCTTCCTCCAGAAAAAAAATTTCTCCATTTCATGGTTCAAGTTGTGTATCTGGGCTTATGTGTCCCATTCTGTATGAAACCTCCTTGAATAAATTCAAGTCAAAGAACCCAATAAAGACAAAGCTCCTGTTGGATTATACTGCAGGAAGGATTTACATTTTGTAAGAATTAGTTCTGTTGTTTCCCTCAAAAGGAGAATAATAAATAGACACACTCATGAAATGTTTAGGTGAGAGAGGTTCTGTTAAATACACAGTAGAGATGTGGCCTCAAGTACCAAAAAGCAATATAAGAAATAGGCAGTCAATACTGCGTATCAGCTCAGGACAATATAGTCACTGCAATGACTACAACCTGTACAGTCAGACCCAGCCTAGCTTTAAACAGAACAAGCTGGATTCTTGAAAGTCTGAAAGTTAGTACCTCCTGCTCTTTATGGCCCGATAAAAACTACTGCTTCAAAAGGGGAAAAACTCTCAAAGAACAATTTTTCAAAGAACAGTTTCACTCTATTTGAGGGTTTCTGACTGTAAACTTCAGTCAGATCCCTGCTCCCCAGAGACATGCCTAGGTCTCTGTGCTACTCTCTTCAGACTCGCCCTGTTTTTTGGAGACACCAGCTCTACCGTGCTGACCATTGCTCGTATTGAGGCACTCAGAATTGGCATTTTATATTGTAAGTGCACTGTATTTAGTGGTATGGGCCACACAAGAGGTACTGCAAAAAACTGCTTTCATTTTCACTCAAAAGTGACAGGGCACGTCACATACAGTTCATTAATCTAGATCTAACTTGCTATAATATGACCCAATGCGTCTTTGCTGTGCAAAAACTAGCGTCTGTACGTGGCAAACACCAAAGGGCACCTGACAAGCTGTCGTCTTCCTCTTCTTGTTGCCTCCCCATAACCTTTAATAGATTCACCAAAAACACCAATTATCTACAAGAGAAAAGAGGTTCGAGTTGTCAGAAGGTATCACATTCAAACAGATACTCCAGTATCAGCTCACGCCCCTGCTGTGAATGCATTTTCTCTCAACAAAATGGCCCTTTTGAGTCTCATGTGTCAGGAACAGAGTTTATGAAAGAAAACAGCGTAAGGAAAATTCCTCTGTATTTCAGTGCTTTTCTTTACAGTCACATATTAAACGTCTAAAATAAATCCTACTAATATCTTTCATTTGTACTGTCCTCTGAGATTATGACATTTTAATCTCTCTTCTGTGTATTTTATATTTTACTGACACTTTGT
The DNA here is from genome assembly GCF_000737465.1 of Haliaeetus leucocephalus. Lineage (NCBI taxonomy): Eukaryota > Metazoa > Chordata > Aves > Accipitriformes > Accipitridae > Haliaeetus > Haliaeetus leucocephalus. The sequence continues at coordinate 3,636,812 of NW_010973023.1, read as the reverse complement.
GTAAAAGGAAAAAAAGCCTATTTGCTCATGTCTCCTCCAAGACAATGTTTCAAAGTTTAAAATGCAAATGCGCTGCCCTTCATATCATCTAAAAACCACTACTCTTTAAGAAATTAAGTATTTCTTTTTTTTTTTTTCAGATATATAAAGCCAGACCAAATTAACCTAGTTTTAAACTTACTTTAAAGGTGGTTAGAAAGGGAGAGTGATTTTTACTGTTTAAGTACTGGAGAGAAGTTTTAATTCAGCAAAGTTGTTCCAAAGCAGTCTTCATTTTTATTCTAGTGACAACTTGTCACTTCGTATCTAGGTTATCCTCAGTTGCATCTGTGGCAACCTTGTTTGAAAGCGTTTCCATGCAGTTCTTGTTTTGTCTGAAGTAGTGGTTTTTAGAATCTAGTTTTAGATTTATTTTTGTTTACATCTAGCTATCTTAATGTGACTCTGTGATCACATGACTGTTCTATGTCTCTTTTCCTGTCAGCCACGGGAATGCTAACTGTGTTTCAAATGAAGTTTAAATTTCTGGATACTTAGGCGGTGTTTTGCAGAATGACAGAACCCTACTGAAGTGTCACACCAGAATAACTGTGCTGAGGAAAGGCAACAGGCTTGATCTACAAAACTTAAGTAGGACCAGTTGCCTCCCTGACCTGCAGAACTCCTTAAGTACTACATTTAGCAGGCACTCAGGTATGTCTATTATAAGACTTTCTGTATGGGGACACAAGTTGTGCTGTGGCACATTCACTTAACTTGGCTTTTAGCAGGCTAATTCACTCAGGCTCAGTGCTGCCATTAGCTTGTCCTAATACGGACTCCAATTTGGAGCCAACCCGCCTCTGGCCAGCTAAAAGCACAGGCAGATCTGCTGGTGTTTGCCTGCTAAGCACCACGTGGGTCTTCCTGTAGCTTTGCTTGTGAGATTCCTTGGGCAAACTTGACTCAAAGAGAGAGAGTAACCACTGAGAAACATAAACTTATGACTAAGGTTGAAAAACCAACCTCAGGGTGAGATCTGCATTTCTCCAAGGCATCTCCGTAGATCTTACTTGGACTAGAAGAAGAGAATAGCTCTTTAAAAATCACATAGAACAAACCACCTGTAACAGAAACAACAGCAAATGGAATGAAAACTGATCAAACCAGATGGAATTCATGAAAAGTGTCTTCTGATGAAGAATATAATTTTTAAAAATAACCTGTGACACCAATTCCAACAAGCACCACAATAAAATAGGTAAAGTCTCTTCCAGCTTCTTTCACTGAAATAGACAGAAAACAACGCAGGAGTTACAATCTTGGACAGTAAGACTTGCATAGCTTTCTTATATAAATGCTCTTCTATTAGTCTGCAGCTCAAAAAACATTTTGGCAGAAGAAAAAATTCCAGTAACAGCTTCCATAATGCCTCATCGCTAAATGAAAGAGACCACGGAACATCTCTTAGGTTGTACAGGGCATGTTTATATCTCTGTATTAAGCCTTATTATTTTCTGGTTTTCCTACTAGATGTTTTCAGGATTAGCACTTATTGCTACTTTTTGTGTACATGAGAGCTAGTTTTTTTAAGAACTAATGAGGTATTTAGCACTGCAGTATTAAAGCTACCATGTAAACCCATAATCGTTGCAATCCTTATGCAGAGAAAGGGAGGAGTAAAAATAAAAAAAGTGTAAGCTTATAAACTGCACACACTGACTAAAAATAACTGTTTTTATGAATTCTCAATCAAGAGAGCAATAAAAAGGAGGGATATTAAACCAAAATATGTATTTTATTTATTGAGAACGTTAACTGCAGTTTATCTGATTAGTTCCTATCTGTTAGTTTTGATCTAATGTAGTAGTAGAAGGGTCAGTATACACTCCCCGAAAAGTCATATGGGATTCGCTGCTACAAAGTATTTTTTGAGAACTTGGCAAGAGACTACTGATCTGTTCAAGTGATAAGGTGTTCCTTTCAGTGAAGTACAAGTTACGGAGGCAACTTTACTAACAATTTTTCCTGCAGTCTTCTAATCAGTTGAGGGTGTTTTTCATAAACATTTTCGGAGCACTTAGAATTTCTGAGACTAATTATGTGGTAACCACTTCTCACTGAAGTGAATGAGATCAGCCAGAGTGACGGCCATCCTATAAAGAAGCTAGCATCGCACGTGGAGCTTTCGACAATTTTGCTGGAGGTAAACTTGTTTTGGCAGCAGAGACAGGTTGTGCGTGATAGGTTTTCCTTTGGAAAAGGAAAATGAGAGGCTACTAGCTCTTGTCCCTGCTGGGACTTAAACACTGAATCAATAAGCTGTTGGGAAGAAGCCACAGTTTCTGTTCTGCTTGTGCAATACGTACGCTGAAAGGTATCAACTGCTGCAAACAGTACGACGTGAAAAGAAACGGGCTGCTTTTCTGAGCTTTTTTTTTTTTTTTCCCCCAATTCCAGAGTTTGGGGGCTATAAAAACCTCAGCTGCGCCAGCCTCTTCGAGCAGCGCAGAGCATTCCCGCTCCCCAGTGACTGCAGCCCGTCTTACCTTTCTGAGCAGCCGACAGCAGAGTTTCTTCTCTCCGGCCCCTTTGCACGGACACGTGCTTATCGCTACTATCGCCCGGTTTTTCAGCTCTCAGCCCCCCGGCTCGCGTCCCGATACTCCGCCGGGCGGCCCGCAGCAGCAGGGCGAGCTCCCTGCCGGGGGGCTGGCGCCGCCATTTCAGGCAGAGCCCCGGCCCAGTCCCCGTCCCCAGCAGCGCCCAGCCCGGGGGAGCGAGCAGCCACCTCCCCGGGGCGGCCCGCACCAGGCAGGCGGGCAGCATGCCGGGGCAGGGCTCCCAGGCGCCCCGAGGGAAGCACGGCGGAGGCAGCCGAGCTGAACGGAACGTTTCTGCCGCTCAGCCCCGGGGGAGCCCCTCGGGGGGCAGAGTCAGGGCAGCCTCCCGCCCTGAGCGCGGCTCCGCGGCCGGTGCCTCGGGTCAGGAGCCCCCACTACCCTTTCGCCGCCGACCCACCATGGCCCCGGCGGAAACCTTGGGGGCGGAGGGGAAGAAAGCGGCAGCGGGCCCTGGGAGCGGTAGTTCGGGCGCGCTCCCTCTTGCGCCCGCCGCTAGGAACGGCTCCCGGCCCGGTCACTACAGCGACCGCCATGCCGAGCGCCGCCGCCACAGCCCGCCCTCACGGGGCGGGTGCCCGCCTGCCGTCCCGGTCACCCTTTTTAAGCTGCTTTGTTGTGTGGTGTTTTTTTTTTTTTTTTTTTTTTTATTTTATACTTTTTTTCCCGCCACCCCCCCTGGCCGTGCCGCAGAGAA